>NC_073308.1:61145311-61500311 GCF_027595985.1 Sorex araneus | reverse complement strand
TGAGATTATAAACTGTCTGATGTGCTGATGTTTTATCGGAGGGTGTCTCCCGGGCCTGCCGGTGGTGAAAGATTGCCCAGATTGGTGGCGTGCGATGAAAGGGCTGGTAGTATCTCACGCTGATTGGCAGGGCTCAAGTGGGCGCTCTGACCTCCTGAACTTCGAAACTTCTTTTCCAAGCTGTGAAATGTAAATCCACAGTAGCTCTGACCTTGGACTTTTTCACTTTCCCCTGGAGGTTTGACTTTTCTTTGGTATTTAAAACTAGTTCATAATCTCTGCTGAAAGGCTTGCCTTGTTTTATTCTTCTCTCTCCCCTCTCCCTCTCTCTCCCCCTCTCTCTTCCCTCTTTCTCCCCCCTCTCTCTCCCCTCTCCCTCTTTCTCCCCTCTCTCTCCCTCCCTCTCTCTCCCTCTCCCCTCTCTCCTCTCTCCCTCTTTCTCCCTGTTCCCCTCTCTCCCTCTCTCTCCCTCTCCCCCTCTCCCTCTCCCCTTCTCTCCCTCCCTTTCTCTCTCCCTCTCCCTCCCTCCCTTTCCCTCTTCCTCCCTCTCTCTCCTGCCTCCCTCTCTCTCCTCTCTTCCTGCCTCTCTCCTCTCTCCCTCCCTGCCTCTCCTCTCTCCCTGCCTCCCTCTCTCTCCTCTCTCCCTCCCTCTCCTCTCTCCCTCCCTCCCTCTCTCTCCTCTCTCCCTCCCTCTCCCTCTCCCTCTCCCTCCCTCTCTCTCTCTCCTCTCTCCCTCCTTCCCTACCTCTCTCTCCCTCCCTCTCTCTCTCCCTCTCCCTCCCTCCCTCTCTCTCCTCTCTCCCTCCCTCCCTGCCTCTCCCTCACCCTCCCTCTCCCTCTCTCCCTCCCTTCCTCTCTCTCCTTCTCTCTCCCTCCCTCCCCCCACCCCAGTGACCCCAGAACTATTGGATGCCTAGTTCACCTCTGTGTGGAGTGGAGAATGGGGACAGGAACTAAAGCCCAAGAGGGAGCGTGTTGTCCTGGGGACTCAGTCTCAGTCTCTGCTGGGGGCCAGGCTCACCTCTTGTGCTTGGTGTTTGGTGGGTAAATGGCTCCCCGGGACTGGGCCGCTGGTTCCTTTGTGGGGACGGAGGCTGGGGGTAGCAGAGGCCTCTGTGCATTTCCCTCTGTGAAGTCAGGCAGGTGTGCAGGAAGGTGAGTGGGCCGCCAGCACGGGCCGCCATAGCTGTCCCCGTCACCCTTCCTCCTGCCTTGCAGGACCCCCTGGGGGCGAGCCCGGCTTCTCCCCCGGGGCCCCTAGTGTGATCACGTCTCTCAGAACCCGTGTCTGGAGTCGGGAAGGAACCCTGGCGCTGCCATCTGTCAGGTCCCTTGGGGGGCGTGGCTCGCCCGTGCCACCCAGGCGCTGTGGGTTGATGCTCTCGCCCGGCGAGGTCGGGTGGGGGGTGCCCAGCGTGCCCAGTGCTGCCAGCTCGCTGCGGCCCGGGATGAAGCGGCACAGCCCGTAGGAGACAGAGGTCGCCGGAGCAGAGCTGGGTTCTGTTTCTCGTTGGGCCTCACCTGGCGGTGCTCAGGGGCTGCTCTGAGCTCGGTGCTCGGGCGTCACTCCTGGCAGTGCTCAGGACCATGTGGTGCTGGGGACAGAATGCAAAGCCTCGAGCTGTCTTTCTGGCCGGCTTTACCTTTTATGTTTCCTGGGTTCCTGGTAGTTGTATCTTCACAGTGCTCAAGAGTAATTTCCGCTCTCAGCACTGGAGCAGGAGGCAGGGGGAGGCTGAACGCTGGGTTCCGGGACCCTGGAGGGGGTGGGAGGGCCTGTAGCCCGGGAGTGGAGCTGGCGCTCTGCCCTCTGCCTTTTGCAGGGCCGGTGGCGTGGCCTTGGGACAGAAATCTGCACCAGCTTCTTAGGCTTACCTGTGTTCTAAGATATATATATATATATATATATATATATATATATATATATATGTATATATATTTTCTTTTTGGGTCACACCTGGCAATGCACAGGGGTTACTCCTGGCTCTGCACTCAGGAATTACCCCTGGCCGTGCTCAGGGGACTATATGGGATGCTGGGATTCGAACCCGGGTCGACCGTGTGCAAGGCAAACGCCCTCCCCGCTGTGCTATCGCTCTAGCCCCCTAAGATATATTTTAATGCCAGTAAATGACTTGTTCAGCTGTGAGCCTTCCAGTGTAACGTGCCTTATGTCAAGACCGAATCTAACAGTATCAGTCCAGCTAAGGAAGCTGAGTTCAGTGTGATAGAAATGGGGAGAAATACACAATAAAGAGAAAGACTTCCCGTGTATAGTCATACACTTCCGGTAGGTAAGCGTTTCCTAGGATCTATGTAAAAACCAGCCTACAAAACCGTGACTTGATCCTCGTGAGTAACCACCGCTTTCCTCTTGCAGCAGATTTCTGCTCACGGCAGGTCATCTTCCACTGTAAATGGGGGACCTGAACTTGAACGCTGCCTGAGTCCTGAAGGTAACTTTCAGTCTGGTGATTTTGACTGCTATGCCAACATGGTGGCCATCCCAAACGCACCTGTGCTAATGCACATCTTCCCGCACAGGGCAGGGCGTGTCCCTGAGTTGGCTATTTAGGCTCTAGAGGACAAGATCTATTGTCTTGTCCTCTGGAGCCAATGAGTCTATTCCAGTTCCACATTCACTCTAGGTGTGACATATGACAGTGCTTGGGGGGCCATAGGTGGTGGTGGGGATTTGAAACAGGATTGGTGGGATGCAAAGCAAGCACCTTAGCCCCTGTTCTATCTCTCTGGTCCCCAAAAATGTCTTCCCCCCCCCCCCATCTGCCATGTACTGTGCACTAGGGTACCTGTGAAACATTGTCTATCTTCAGCTATTTCTTCTTCCTGCCCTGTCTTTGATTTGGGAGAAGATTTTGAACCAAAAATTCGTCGCCACGTGGTCTTCTCTCTGTATTGAATTTTACTTTCTGAAAAACCTTGAGAATTCCTCTAAGAGTAAATCCCCACAGTTATTTGGGGCTGGAGTGATAGCACAGTGGGTAGGATGTTTGCCTTGCACACAGCCGACCCGGGTTCAAATCCCAGCATCCCATATGGTCCCTGAGCACCACCAGGAGTAATTTCTGAGTGCAGAGCCAGGAGTGACCCCTGAGCATCGCTGGGTGTGACCCAAAAAGCAAAAAAAAGAAAAAAAATCCCCACAGTTATTCCCTTCCCCTTTTTCAAGAGTCGACCAAATAAGTGTAAAGAGTTTTTGCTGGATTTTTCTTTTGCCCCAAACCTATCATTTATTTCAGCTGGTAGATCAGGAATTGGTTAGGTTTCTGGATTATGTTGGTTTCTGACTCCAGCTAACAAGGTCAGAAGGAAATTGGTGAGTCAGGTGTTCTATTCAGGAGACAAATTCAGATACGCTTTAGTTTCTCCACAGTTTGAAATAATGCATTGTAATTTATTTCACAGACATGGGGGTCAAGGGGAAATGCTGAGCATTTATTAGACTCCCTTTATCCACATTTGCAGGTGTGAATGGAAACAGGTGCTCTGACTCATCAACTCTCCTTGAGAAATACAAGATCGGGAAGGTTATCGGCGACGGCAATTTTGCTGTGGTCAAGGAGTGCATGGACCGGTGAGTAGATGGGGACGATGCCATTTGTCACCTCCATGGGCTTTTCTCCCTTGGAGTTTATCCTTTCCACAAGGAACCAAATTTGTTGGTCTCTTCCTCTTCCCCAAGAGTCTCTGTCCTTGGTATCAGCTATTTTGCATTCCCACCAGCAATTTGAAAAGGGAAAATACAGTATGCTCCAAGGTGGAGCCCCGCTTTACATGTATGACCAGAATTCACGCACCAGCTGGGGAGGAAAGAGTAAATTTCATTAAGAAGAAAGAGAAAGACTTAACCATGACACTGGTGCCAGGTCTTGTTTCAACTCATTCAACCACCACAGTATCAACCAACCTTCTGCTTATACTGTGCTTCTACATTAATGTTTCGGTGTGGTTTGGCCAGCGTCAGTGTATTCTTTTCAAATCCAGGCCTCTTATAAACAATATTAAAGCTGGAAAGACTCCAGCTAGAGTTTGTGTGAGGTCACTATTGCACTTATTCTAAGTGGTGATTCGTATTATTTGTGGGGACTTTTTCAGAAATCTGTGATAACTAGTTTTTCCATTTTGGCTTCATTTTTAGGGAGGTTTTTATATTGGTGCACAAAGAGATGCCAACATCTTTTTTTTGGGGGGGGGTGCTTTTTGGGTCACACCTAGCGATGCACAGGGGTTACTCCTGGCTCTGCACTCAGGAATTACTCCTGGAAGTGCTCAGGGGATAATATGGGATGCTGGGAATTGAACCCGGGTCATTCACGTGCAAGGCAAACGCCCTACCTCCTGTGCTATTGCTCCAGCCCCCCAACATCTTTTAAGGAGACGCTCATATTTTTGGTTCATAAAGTATAACAAAATTATTCATCGTTTCCCTTGGCTCACTGTGCCTTATGGTATTGTGGATGTCGGACTCCAGGCCCTGCACCCCACACCCTCTCCCGGCATCCTCGCTGACACGGTGCCTTGCCAAGCTCGGTCCTGTAGGATGGCTCAAGGGTCCTTTTGCCTTTGACCTTTGGTTATTCTGTATTAAGAGCAAATACAACAAAAAAGAACAAAATGGTGGCATCTATGATAAAGGAATATCACTGAGCTAGAAGGAGAAAGTGAAAGAATCTAATTTGCAAAGAAAGAATCTAATCTTTTAAGCAGTTCTGCCTAGGTCTGCTAAACAAATTGTCACTCCAGTGACATAGTCTGATTTCTGGAAACATCTTAGAGAGCCATGGCAGGATTCGGTTCATGTTGTGAGGAAGCAATTTAGATGAAAGTCACACGGCAATCCCGGCACCTCACATGGTCTCCTGAGCCCCACCAGGAGTGATTCCTGAGCAAAGCTTGAGCATCACTGGGTATGAGCCCAAAACAAACAAACAGAAAACAAGAGGCTCTTCTTCCAGGAAGGCTCATCTGTGTGTCTTGGGGCGCCATGACAAGGCAGTCACAACCAGAGGACTCACTTGCCTGGCTGGGTTCGCTGTCAAACATTTTTTCCTGCACCAAGAGACTTTAAGGATATGTCCAGATTAAATTACCTTGACGGTGATACAATATTACATAATATCATGTAGATTCTTGCATGCAAGTAAATTATTTTTCTAACACCAGAGACAGGCTTTTAAAGCTGTGGCTTATAAGATGGCACCAATCCTAACTGGGATTTTGATTGAGAAATGAATATTCAAAATTTGGGCCCACTTTAGTTTTTAATTGTAGTTAACTAGTGACTAAGAAATTCATGTAGAGGCAGTACCAAAAACTAAAAATTTATAGTTAATTTGATTCATTTTTCTTTATTTTATCCTGACCCTTAAGGAGAACCATGCTAACGTCTGTCACTGTCATCTCGTTGCTCATCTATTTGCTCGAGCGGGCACCAGTAACGTCTCCATTGTGAGACTTGTTATTGGTTTTGGCATATCGAATACGCCACGGGGAGCTTGCCAGGCTCTGCCGTGCGGATGAGATACTCTTGGTAACTTGCCAGGCTGTCCGAGAGTGGCAGAGGAATCAAATCCGGGTCAGCCGAGTGCAAGGCAAACACCCCACCCACTGTGCTATCGCTCCAGCCCATGCTGGAACATGGGAAAAAATATGTATTTATGTCGGGAAGAAGTTGGATTTGAGCCATATCTGGTGGCTCTCAGAGTTTACACTTGACTCTGTGCTCACGGATCAGTACCGGCAATGCTCGGAGGACCATATGCGATGCCAGGGATCAAACTAGGGTGCATTGTCGTCTCCAGACTGTTTCTCCAGCTCAATAAAAAAAGACAAAAAGGAAAAAAAAATCATTGTCCAACTGTGGTCCAACAGAGCTAAGCAATTTAGAGGTGTGTTAGTGAGTGGCGAGGGGGCTGTCCTCACTGGTATGTTTGAGAGGAGGCTGTGCGGCTCCGGGCTCCTCTGGGGCCCTTTCCCCCGACACCCCTCAGCGTCGCCTCTGACGTCGGCACAGGCAGGGCCCCGACGTGTGCCGTCAGGACTCAGGGCAGCCTCTCTCCCCTGCCTCTCACCGCCTGCCTCTGATTGTCTCCTAGGTCCACTGGAAAGGAGTTTGCGCTGAAGATAATAGATAAAGCCAAATGCTGCGGCAAGGTATCGTGTCGGCAAACGCTTTGTACAGACCCATGCTTACATTCTGCGCTGGGCAGGGCTGCCTTGGAGCTCCAGCCCAGCTCTGGACAAGATCATAATTAGTAGCTTTTTATGTCGAGTGTGTGGCCAGGGGGTTGGGGCAGGGGGCACGGCTGGCGCTGCTCAGGGCTTACTCCTGGCTTTGCACTCAGAGAGCACTCTCGGCTGGCCTGGGGGAATACAAGGGGTGAGGGGGATTGAACCCAGGTCAGTCGCTTGCAAGGCAAGTGCCCTCACCCTCTGTGCTTCCACTCTCTTTCACTCTGGCCTATAAACTGTCGCTCTTTTTATCAGGCCTGGTGCAATTGGACTAGATTGTGTCATCATTTTGAGAGCCAAGTTCTAAGCAACTTGTATGAAAGAACTTTTTCAAAAACAGTCAGGGAAAATTGCTATGGGAAGGAGTCTGTGTATCTGATTAAAGTGTAAACAGATTTGTCAGTAATTGACAAAAAAAAATCTTGCTGTGGAAGAGAACTTATTTTTAGGGTCTTATTGTTTACTTCTGCTCTCTGGGTTGTACACAGAAGATTAATCCTGAAAATGTCATCAGCCTTTTATTAAACTACAGTGTCCATTCAGGCTGGGATATATTGAGGTTTCGTGCATAATGCTTAAAGACTTAGGAAACACATAGCAGCCTCCCAGGCAAGGAGCTGGCATTGCGGCCAGGACCTTCCTCCCTCCGGGAAGAGCAGCGATGGGAACTTGGGGCTCCTGCTTGCACCACCCCCCGGTCCTGTCTGGTTGATGTCCGTGGGCCCCACCAGTGACTTATGTGAAGCGGGGAGGAGAAAGACACATGTGCTCGGGCGACACATGTGCTCAGGCACTGCCTGTGCTCGGCCCTGTGGGCTCAAAGCAGCACATGTGCTCAGGCAGCTTGTGTGTGCGCTTCCTTTGTTCAAGGTGGCCTTTAGAGGGTTTCTCCAACCTGCCCCCATGTGGGGCTTCTTCCTAGGTAAAAGCCCGTTGCTAAGGAGGTTACTAGGTTGGAAGTGCTGATGGATTTGAAATTCCTTTCCTGGTCCTTTGTTTCTGCAGCAGCTCTCTGGGGCTGTTGCTGTGGATAGGTGAGGGTCTTTTCAGGCCGTAGTTCCTGTTTTTCCTATTTTCTGCAAGGTCGGCTTTTGCCAGTGCCTTGGGAGGGGGCTTCTCTATCCTGCTGACATCAGGGTGACCTGCCTGGCTTCCTCAGGGGCCCAAGGACAGACATCACACCTGGTTCTTCGGAGCAGGTTATTGCAAGAGGTGCTTTGGGCCCAGACTGACGGAGGCTGTTGAAAAGGCTACAGTTTTTGTGCATTTACTGATTCTTCTGTATATGATATTTCCTTCCATTCCACGTATGTATTTATTGCCTTTCCCTCAGGCCAGGAGCCTGGAACATTCTCTTTGGTGCTTAAAAATGGCCCTGCCTTCTTGGTGTGCTGATTTGCATTCACTGCCCACTACCTACATGTTAGGGGCCCACACAGGACATAAACCCCAAAATATATTGTGCTTTTTTTCCTGAAGCTGTTTTTTCCATTATCCCAAGATGGTGGCTTACAATAACAGCACTTTATTTTCTAAGTTCTTATGGGTTTTGAGTCACACCCAGCTGTGTTCACTTCTGATTCCTACCTCTGTGCTCAGGGATAACTCCTGGTGGTGCTTGGAGGACCAGATGGGGTACCAGGGATAGAACCTGGTCAGCTGTGTGCAAGGCAAGGCCCCGACTGTCCATGTCTCTTTCCCAGTTCTTTTTTATTTTTATTTTTTTTGGCTTTTGGGTCACACCCTAGCATTGCACAGGGGTTACTTCTGGCTCTGCACTCAGGAATTACTCCTGGCGGTGCTCAGGGGACCATATGGGATGCTGGGATTCGAACCCTGGTCGGCTGCATACAAGGCAAACGCCCTCCCCGCTGTGCTATCACTCCAGCCCCTGCCTTCCCAGTTCTGAGGCTACAAGTTCAAACTCTGTGCTCCCTCTGGAGGCTCCAGGGGAAAATCTGCTCTTTGGCTCTAAGTAGACTTGGGACCTTGGTGGTATTCCTGGGCCCCTTGATCTATGCTTATGTCGTCTCTGTGCCCATCTTCACATTTCCCTGTGCCCAGCGCCCTCTGCAGAAACCCTCACCCTGCCGCCAGGGCCTGTGATGTCATGGTGTCAGATAACCTCAGAGAAAATGTTTTATTTCAGGTTGGTGGTTTTTTTTTTTTTTTTTTTTTTGGTGATGGTGGCCAAGCTCAATGCTTACACCTGGCTCTGCTCTCAGAAATTATTCCTGACAGTGCTCGGAGGACCACATAAGGTGCCAAGGATTGAACCCTGGGTCAGCTGAATTCAAAACAAATGCCCTACTCTCTGTATTGTCACTCTGGCCTCCCAGAATCTTTTTTGGGTTTTTAGGCCACATCCAGTGGTGCTTAGGGGCTACTCAGGGGGTCGCTCCCAGCAGTACTTGGGGGACCCTGTATTCCCGAGAATCGTAGCTGGGGTTGCTGGCACGCACGGTGCATGCTTCCTCAACTGCTGCCTTAATCTCTGGCTCTTGTCGCATTTGCAGACCCCTCTTTCCAGTCGTGAGACTGTTTCCAAGTTCTGTAGTGTCTCCTGGTGGCCCTTAGCTACCGACAGCAGAAATCACAGTACTGGAACATTTTATCACTCTTCCTGTTTCGTCCTTAGCAACACCAGGGATGCATCCTGGGGGGTAGCTGAGAGTCCCTGCTGGCCAAGAGTCGTGAGCGTTCATTCGCTCCAGGGCTTTCGAACAGTGGGACTTGCTGGAAAGCAGAATCAGCAAGCGAGGAGGGGTGGGAGAGGCACTGAGCAATGAGAGCAAGGGGAGGGCCCACCCACCATGCTCAGCAAAGGTAGCTGTGTGGGGAACAACTTGGTCCCAGGATAAAAAGGAATCTCCAATAATCTGGAAATTGGGGCCAGGGTGTGGGGCTTAAGACCCTTGCCTTACACATGGCCAATCCCACGTTGATCCCTCGTATCACATCTGGTTCCTCGAGCTCTGTCAGGAGGGACCTCAGACCGCAGAGCCAGGAAATCAGCCCTGTGCGGGCGCCCCCCCCCCCCCAAACGAACAAAAATACAATGTCCAGGGTAAACTATCGGTGCAGATGTGAGGTCCAGGTGAGAGATTGGCAGCGGGGCCAGAGTTGAAGTGGACGGGTGGGTTCCATGGCCATCACCCAAAGGTTGGCCTGGCAGGGATTGGTGATTGCAGGGATGGGAGGGTGAGGGGAGGAGGGTCAGGGAGGAATTCTCTTCTGCTTGGGACAAAGGCAGTTAGAGGGGACTCAGAAAGGACAGGCCAGGAAGTGAAGGGCCATGATTAGTTTGCTTGGAGAGAGTGTTGATTCCCTTAATTCCTTTCTCTTTCTCTATTCTATGAGCTAAAAACCCACAAACCCACCTGGCCAAAGAGAAGGCTGTGTCCTCTGCCAAGTTAGCAGTTTTCTTTGTCATTAACTTTCACCCAGAACCCTGGAAGGCCTCAGGGAAATGATTCATATGTAAATGATTTGGAGTTAGGGCCTTGAATCTCTTAACATAAATAATGAAAGACGTTTGAATAATGTAAGTTCAGTGCAGTTCAAGGCACACAGTGATGATCAGATTATACTTAGGAATATTTCCCTGGAAAATGTGTTCTAGAGAGTCCCTTTACATACTAGAAACAGATTCCATATGGTTTGCATACAAAATCGGAAGATACCGTTGGTAAATACGTTTATGCACTGCTGGTGTTTGGCCTAGGATGATGATTAATTTCAAAAGTAGGTTGTTCCCTCAAGGACAGTGTGACAGGCCCAATCAGAAACTCACAGCTTCTAGGACTCGCTTTCCCCACCGCCCACTGGCCATGATCTGGGACTGCTATGCAAATTCAGTGCTCGCTATTCAAATCCCGCTCCAAGGATGATGGTCACAGGCCCGGCCGTCTCTGAGGGCCTCTGGTCTACCTTTCTTTGATATCACTTGCTCTAGGCTTTTGTCTCGGTGATAAACAACTTTATCTGTAACCTGGTGATTATTTTACCAAAAAAAAAAAAATTAGCACTATTTAAATTAGCATCAAAGACAAGTCTCCCCCTGCATAAAGGTAAATATGTAGACTCAAAAGGGGAAGAACTGAACTGACAGACACACTGAACTTAAGTTTTCTTTTTTTTTTTGCTTTTGGGGTCACATCCAGCGATGCTCAGGAGTTATTCCGGGCTCTGCACTCAGGAGTCACTCCTGGCGGTGCTCAGGGGACCATATGGGATGCTGGGAATCGAACCCGGGTTGGCCGCATGCAAGGCAAATGCCTTCCCCACTGTGCTATCGCTCCAGCCCCTGAGCTTAAGTTTTTCGTGTTTCATTTTGCTTCCTGTTGCAGGGGCCGTGCACACCTGGTGTGCCGCAGGCTTCCTTCGGGCCTAGCGCACAGAGAGGGCTCCTGGCAGCTTCAGGGGACCGTGTGGTGCCTGGGGGTTGAACCCAGTTTGACTGCATGTAAGACAAGCACCTTCCCTGTTACATTGTTGCTCTAGCCCCGAACTTAATTTTTTATATTTATTTGAGGGTCCCACCTGGCAGTGCTTGGGGGCTAGTCCCAGCTCAATGCCTGGGGGTCGCTCCCAGCAGTTCCCCGGGCACTTCTGGGCCAGGGATTGACCCAGCCTTCGGGGGGCGAGGCAGGGCCCAGCTCCTCGACATGTGAAGCAGATCCTCTTCGCGCTGGGTGCTCACGGCCCCACAGTGCCCAGCGTTTGCTCAGCATCCCCAGGGTGTTAGTGCTCCAGAGGACGGGGCGGACAGGACTGGCCCCGAGGCTGTGCTCAGCGGCCCGTTGTGACCAGGGGCGGCGTGTGCTGCTTCTTGCCCTGGACACATGGCGCTGGGCGGGGCGGAAGCTCAGCCTCCGCTGGGGGCTTGTCAGGCTCGGGGCATCTCTGTTCTCCCAGACAAGATGGACTCGGAGATGAAGGAGGTGGCGGGGTCCTCTGACCCCACACTCCAGGCTTTCAGCTACAGCACTGCATAAACTGAGCTTGTAAGCCATACTCCCTGCCCTAAACACCCTCAGAAGCATCTCGCGATGTGTGTGTGTGTTTGTGTGTGTGTGTGTGTGTGTGTGTGTCTGTCTGTCTGTCTGTCAGCCTGTCTGTCTGATATTGCCACATTGGCCTTTGCAATCATGACTCTCCACACTAAAATCATCAGCCACGGTGGTAGAAAGGTTCTCTCTGTTCAGGGCTATTATCTTTAAGTCAAGGATTTGAACATCTAAACCGTCTCAAAGTCATTGTGACAATAGAGGGAAACATAAATCATAGCAAATCATGAAGAAATCACACCCCAGGAAAATCTGCTGCAAGTGCGTGTGCGGGGCTGAGAGCAGGAGTGGTTTCTTGGGAGCAGGAGCGGTTTCTTGGCACCCTGTTGGCCCACTCACCCCTCAGGAGCCAGGACATGACCGTGCCCAGCTCAACTGTGGAGCTCTTTGCTGTGGGCTGAGGTCTCAGAGTTGAGGGGTGGACGGCAGAGTGCTTAATTCACCGGGACTGCCCTGGATCCCTCGTAGGGTCCTTGGTAGGGTCCTCGTTGTCCGTTTCTTCTTGGTTTGTGACCAGGGCATGTCGCCTCGCTGGTCCTGCCCCCGTTGGAAAGCAGCTCGTCCAGGCGGGGGTTATCTTGGTACACACAGGGATGGTTCCTTTGCCACGAGCTCGGCAGACTGTGGTCGTTGCCGTCAGACGGGGTAGCGGGGAGCGGAGACGCTTGGGGGTCCTCACCCCTCTCTCCCTGCCCTCGCCTGGCAGGAGCATCTGATCGAGAACGAAGTGTCCATCCTGCGCCGAGTGAAGCACCCCAACATCATCATGCTGGTGGAGGAGATGGAGACGGCCACGGAGCTCTTCCTGGTGATGGAGTTGGTCAAAGTAAGAGGCGGGAGTTTGGGGGGTCGGTGGGGGGCACAACCCTGAGACTTGCGCTGGAAGGATCTAGCCTGAGAAGCGCAGGATGGGAACTTGCATCCGTCTTAGGGGCACTCGTGTCATTTTGTGGTTCTGCTCCAGCCATGCGTGTTGCCTTCAGCTGGGTGCTCTGACCGCTTCCATCCTGTTCCCGCAGGGAGGCGACCTCTTTGACGCCATCACCTCCTCCACCAAGTACACCGAGAGGGACGGCAGCGCCATGGTGTACAACCTGGCCAGCGCTCTGAGGTACCTCCATGGTCTCAGCATCGTGCATCGGGACATCAAGCCGGAGAACCTCTTGGTACGTGCCTCGCTTCTGCACCCTTCTTCCCGAGACACCGCTGGGTCCCGCCAGCAGTCCCAGGCAGAACCCCGCCCTCCGCAGCCCCTGCCCCGGAATGATGTGGGGTCAGTTATTACTTCGCCTCAGCTGCAACTGAGGGGTGCTCTCTCTCTGTTTGCTTAAAGCCGTATATTTCCACTGGGGTGCTGAGTGGATAAATAAGTTTAGAAGCTTCTAGTCCGCACCAGCTTTCCCTCCACCGGGGACCATCTGGTCTCCTCGTGGAGCCCCAGAATATTCCAGGGGAATGGAGGTGAAAATCACGTGACTGGGGGGCTGCAGAGGGAAGTAAGAACTGAAGAAAACAGAAGTGACGGAGACGAGAGAGCAGGCGGAAAAGGTTGAGCAACTCCGGTCTGTGCCAGTCCTGTGGGAAAGGCTGGAGAGAATTAGAATTTAGGAAATCAGCAGAGTGCAACTCAGTAACCCTAAACACCTTCATGGATTTTTTTTTCTCACTGATCTATATCTTGCATTTGTTTCTTACCATTCAGAAGACATTTGCATTTGCTTAGTATTTTGGGTTTTGGCCGTATACCCAACACACTCGGATGCTGACACGGTGACCTTAGGGATGACCCTGGGCGTCGGCACCACAGTGAGTGTTTGTGCCCCCGGGGCTGTCTCCCCGCTCCCTTCATCCACATTTTGGCCTTTTGGCCAATGGCACAGACTAATGGAAGAAGGGAGAAAAAATTGGTTTTAAATGGTGTCAGGGATTAAATCCAGGGCCTTGAAACATGCAAGGCTTACCACTGTGCTTTATCCCCAGTCTGGAAATTATTATCAATTAAATTTTCTGAGAAAGAGAAAGAAAAAGCTGGAGCTTTTTAAATTTTTAAAAATTTTAAAATTATTTTATTTTTTATTGAATCACCATGTGGAAAGTTACAAAGCTTTCAGGTTTAAGTCTCAGTCATACAATGCTCAAACACCCATCCCTTTACCAGTGCACATATTCCACCACCAAGAACCACAGTAAACCTCCCCCCACAACCCCCCCACCTCCCCAGCCCCCCACCCCGCCTGTGTAGCTGATAAATTCCACTTTACTTTCACTTTACTTTGATTACATTCAATATTTCAACAAAAAACTCACTATTATTGTTTGGAGTTTCCCCCACCAAAGTCGGACCTGCTGGAAAGGAAGCATTTGATAATTTGTTTCCCATTGCTGAGAATGAAGAGATATGAGGTCGGGTGGCTACAATAGCGGCCACAAGGTTTTGGATTTCTGTATTTTAGTAACTAAGCTGGAGCGATAGATAGCACAGCCCCTCACATATGGGATGCTGGGGATTGAACCCAGGCCTGCCTTATGCCAGGCCAATGCCCTACCCAGTGTACTATCTCTCCAGCCCCGGAAGGCCCATATTATACCCTGTGTCCTTCAAGAGGAACGTGTCTGGGTAAGGTACAATCGCATTTCACCTTTATTCTTTTTTTGGGGAGGGGGCTTTTTGGGTCACACCCAGTGATGCACAGCGGTTATTCCTGGTTCATCCACTCAAGAATTACTCGTGGCAGTGCTGGGGGACCATATGGGAAGCTAGGAATTGAACCCGGATCGGCCGCATGCAAGGCAAATGCCCTACCCGCTGTGCTATTGCTCCAGCCCCTCTCTGCACCGGAGCAGACACGTTTAATCCCTGGCATCCCATATGGTGCCCAGGGTACTGCCAAGAGTGATTCCTGAGTGCACACCTGCTGTGCTCTCAAAACAAACGAAACAAAGAAGTGTCTTCCTTTGGTTTGGGGTCACACCGAGCAGTGCTCTGGGGACTTGTAGTGACAGGGCTCAAACCTGGGGCTCCTCCTGCAGATCATGTGCTCAGCCCTTGGGACTCTGGTCATGCCAGGACATGCCTTCTCTAATGTCACCCTGTCATTAAGCCCTGGCCACTACTGGTTTCTGCTGTCCTTTCCCCATACGAGCTGCTGCTCTTGATCGTTTCCTGTCCGTCTCCTCTGGCCTGTGAGCACAGTTGGGATCGAGATGTGTGTGTCAGAGATATCTCTGAGAGATATCTCTCTTTCTCTCTTTTGCGATATATTTTGGTGACGTGTGACTGTCCCTTGGAAGGTGTTTGTTTGCTCTAGTCCTCTGCCTTGGGGACTCAGGTTTGATTTCTCAATGTCCCTGTTTAGAGCATGAGCCCCTGCTCTGTCCATAGGAGCAGTGACCAGCCTCAGGGCGTGTGTGTGGGGGGTGCGGGGGGCAGCTGGAGCTCCTGGTGCTGCTCCGTCGGGAATGAGCCTGGTCAGGGACGGCCCCAGAATAGGCCCCTTCCTCGCGTGTGACAAGACACGGCACCATGGCACACAGGACCACAGCACCCGATTCCTTTGTTCTCGTGGCCCTGGGCCACACCACGGTGGCCATGGGGCGGAAGTTCTCCATCCCTGGTCACTGGGGTCAGCCTGGCTGCTCTGCTGTGGCCTTGTGAGGAAAAGTGGCTGAGGCTAGTGAGCTTTCCAGCACATGTGTCAGTGCCTAGGGGCTCCTCGGCTCTGTGATTGGTTTGTTCCAGACAGTGCTCAGGGGAATCCCATCTGGCGCTGGGATCAAGCCTGCACCCCTGAAAAGAAAATATTTATTCATTCTGGAGGGGACTCTCTCAGGCAGTGCTCAGGAGGCCCTGGGGGGTCTCGGTCAATCAATAGGAGACCCTGAGGGTGCGGTGCGGAGTGGGGGGTCACCCCCCTTTCCACTGCTCCTCGAGGCTGTCGGGCTGTGTCAGCAGAGCTGGGGGCCCTGGGCCGCCCGGGGTTGATCTGGGGGTCACTGCAGGTGAGCGCTCGCCTGGACTCTCAAGTCCAAGTCCGCCTGACCCTTGCTCTCCGTGGACACCGAGGAGAGACTGGAACCAGGGGTCTGTGCATCGCCAGTTTCCTCCTCTAGTGTGAGCTGCAGCCCCTGCAGTGGCGGGGGCGGGCGGCGGGGTCCGGCTCAGGGGACGCTTCACTGTACAGAGGAGCCGGGTGAGCCGCAGCCCGGCAGGCTGCCACGGGCACTGCCCCCTCCTGCTTCCCAGATGCCCACGGCAGGCTGGCGCTGGGTGAGATGAGAAAGCGTCACCGAAGCACTAAAGGTAGATGCACGGCGGCGCGACTGTCAGCCTCGGCGTACCCCAAACACAAACTGGGGTTTGAAGCACCGGAGCACCGAGACACTGATTTGCATCCCCTTCCTGCGGAGCCGGGCCTGATTTACACGGCTGCCAGCGAGATGGATGGGCCGCGGTGCCAGGGAGCACGGGGCTGGCCATTAAGGCTGTGAGTTACGGGCTGGCGGTGCCCTGTCAGAGTTAACTAGGGGAGACCAGTGATAAATTCCACTTTTCCTGGAGTTCTGGGGACAGGGGAGAGGAGAGGGCTGGTTTCTCGTGTTTGAAGTCCTTCTAAATCATGACGCTGATGTTTTATTTAGCCAACATGCCACAGTCCTTGTGTCTGTGGGATCTGCATTCTCCACTTTTTTTTTTCCATTTCTGCTTTCTTCGAGCCACTTCTGCCATCCTTGTTTCCCAGTGTGCACTGGCAGGGCCCCGGCCAGGGTCTTGAGTGCTGGCGTGTGCTCTGTGAGGGGGTCGGGGGCGGTCACTTCTACTTAACAGGAGTCATTTGCAGGCTAGAGCTGGGGGGACAGTCCTGCCCTTGCAGGAATCCTCAGTTGATTCCCTGCTAGTATCACGAGTGCCTCAGTTTCCCCATTTGCAAAGTGGAGGTAAGAGTCTCCTTAATCGTCCAAGCTCGGGAAATACGGAAATCTCCACAGTCCACTAGGTGGTCGGTTATGGGAGAAATGACCTCAGCGCCCCAGATTTTTGGGTTCCCTGCGTGTTTATTTCTTCTTGTGTTTGTTTTTGGAGGCCACACCCAGCTGTGCTCAGGAGAGACTCTCAGCACTGCTCAGGGGCCCACAGGAGGTGCTGAGGACTTGAACCCGAGTCTGCCTCTCGCAAGGAAAGTGCTGCTATAACTCTTGTACTCTCTCTCTCTAGCCCCTATTCGCCCACCCACCCTCCCTCCCTCCTTCCCTCCCTCCCTCCCTCCCTCCCTCCCTCCCTTCCTTCCTTCCTTCCTTCCTTCCTTCCTTCCTTCCTTCCTTCCTTCCTTCCTTCCTTCCTTCCTTCCTTTCCTTCCTTCCTTCCTTCCTTCCTTCCTTCCTTCCTTCCTTCCTTCCTTCCTTCCTTCCTTCCTTCCTTCCTTCCTTCCTTCCTCCCTCTGTCCCTCCCTCCCTCCCTTCCTCCTTCCTTCCTTCCTTCCTTCCTTCCTTCCTTCCTTCCTTCCTTCCTTCCTTCCTTCCTTCCTTCCTTCCTTCCTTCCTTCCTTCCTTCCTTCCTTCCTCTCTCCCTCCCTCCCTCCCTCCCTCCCTCCCTCCCTCCCTCCCTCCCACCTTCCTTCACTCAGGATTTAACTCCTGACTCTGTGTTCAGGGATCATTTCTGGCAGGACTTGGGGGACCATATGGGGTGCCAGGAATCGAACACAGGTTGACTATGTGCAAAGCGTCATTCTAGCCTAGTCACCTTTTTTATTTGTTTGTTTGTTTTTTATCTCTACTAGCAGTGTTATGTGTGCTCAGAGGGTGTGTGTGTGTGTGTGTGTGTGTGTGTGTGTGTGTGTGTGTGTGTATTCTGGAAGCATGGGCTTCTGAACTTTTTCAACCCGTTTTTGCTCAAGAAATTTTTTTTTTTACTTTTTTGGTCTCACCTGGCGATGTTCAGGGGTTCTTCTGACTCTGCACGCAGGAATTACTCCTGGCATTGCTCAGGGGACCATATGGGATGCCAGGAATTGAGCCTGGGTCAGCCACATGCAAGGCAAACACCCTCTCCACTGTACTAATACTCCGGCCCTACTTGAGAAATTTTTATGGCTATGCAGGTATATAAAATAAAAATAGAGACCAAATCTTTATTGATAACAAATAATTTATTTCAAAGCGAAACCTTAAGATATTTTTTTTCCACAACTGTATCCTCATACAATTCATACAATTATATGTGATATCCCCTATCAGTTTAAGGTCTTAAAGCAGCTCCATAAAGGGTACGTGCAATTTCTAGAGATGCTAGCGTTGCAGGAATGTCCAACTAGAATTTGAAATTTCCTTATGCTACCTTTTATGTATTTACTTCTGTGTCCCGCATAGGGGCAAGGGAAATTGGATAAAATACTATCATTTCAGACGTGCCTGCCCCAAGTAACGCTTCCCTTTTGACGGTTAGCCAAGGAGTGCCTCTTGCCCGCACATAACTCAGCCATTGTGGACTGTCCCGTCTCCTCCGTGTGCTCCTGCATCTGATCTGAATTCCTTCTTGGCGATGTGAAAAATGGTCCTTCTGGGACTGCTGCGTCTCTGACAACAACCCTTAAAGACCCCCTGGGCATCCCTAAATTGAATTCTAAAGTAAACACTATTTTTCAAATAACATACTTAATGAGTGTATTTTTTTAAGTTGCCAAAACAAAATACCAGTGACATTAATGGAACATTCCCCCACCCCCTTATGATGCAGACTTGTAGAATTATAATGTTCTTATCATCACAATTACTTCGGGAATTCCTAAAGTCTGGGTTTCAATAAATGCACCATAAATTCTCACTGCAATTCAGATTGCTAATATTTACACTAGCCATAATGGATGGAATGTCGTCTTTGTCATCCTAAGACTGTGGCATGACGAAGAACCTGGTTTCTGTTGCTTTCGGCGAAATCATTAGAGCCTTTGATGAGGTTCCCGCTGAGCTGGGGGCTGCGTCGTCGTCGGAATAATAAGTCTCCACGCAGGGCTCTAGGGCCTGACGGTTTCGCCCGAGACATCGGAAAGCCCCCATGGTGTGTGCGGGGTCTGAGTGTTTGTGGCAGCAGGTTTTCGGGGAGCCTGCTTGGGCTGATGCGGGGAGGCAAGGTACCGCACTCGGCATCCTGTTTGAAACGGCCTGCAGCCACTGGGGGGGGGTCGCAGCCCGGGGGACCCCAGGGCCCGCCTGGGTTTTGTGAGTGTCTGTGAGAATCCCGCCTCCCTCGTTAGGGACCAGCCTCGCCCAGGACGTGGCCCTCATGCTTATCTTGAACAAACATCCCCTCAGTCTCGCTCTTCCTTTTCTAAGAACTGGTGGCTTGGTCGGAAATCTGGTCCCCATCATACAAGGAAACACAGACTAAATATGTTTAAAATCGGAGGGTTGAGATTTTACACGAGGGCACTGGAGTGTCTGCGGTCGTTCTTGGAAAGTGTTTTCAGAGCGGAATCCAGGGGATGGAGGGAGAGCAGCTCGTTGGGGGGGGGGGGACACCCTGGAGCTTCAGCTGAGCCCGCTCCCAAGCCCCGGCCACCCCCACCGAGTTCAGGCTCTTAGCCCTAGCAGAGGCCGTTTTGATGCAAACTTTATTTTTCCTGGCTTGAGCGGGAGTACTGGGACTCTGGCCTTGTGCGTGGCTGGCCCAGCTTTAATCCCTCACCCCCAACCCGCCCCCCCCACCTCTCCCCACCAGCCCCCCACCCCTCCCCACTGCAGTGATCCCTGAGCACCGCTGGGTGTGGCCCCAAAGCAACCACAAAAATTAATTTTTCCTAATTTTGCAACCAGTACATGTTCGTTTTAAGCATTTTAGGAAGAAAGTGAAAAATGTAGAGAAGAAAATCATAAATACTCTCGGGGGCTGGAGCGATAGCACAGCGGGTAGGGCGTTTGCCTTGCACGTGGCCGACCCGGGTTCAAATCCCAGCATCCCATATGGTCCCCTGAGCACCGCCAGGGGTGATTCCTGAGTGCATGATCCAGGAGTGACCCCTGTGCATTGCTAGGTGTGACCCAAAAAGCAAAAAAAAAAAAAAAAAAAAGAAAAAGAAAATCATAAATACTCTAATAAAAATAATATTTTGTTGTGTTACGAACAATTTTGAAATATTTTATCTAATACAGTGAATAGTTCCCATATATTAATATTTATTTAGAAGTGCTTCTTAATAATAGTATAATATTGTAAATCTGTACCATGGTTTATTGAGGCTATTGCCCTATCAACCTTTTGTATTTTTTCCAATTTTCAAAAACAAATTAGTATATTTGTATATAATATTTGCGTTCTCTCTTTTTCCTCCCTTTTGTTTCCTCCCTCCCTCCCTCCCTCCCTCCCTCCCTCCCTCCCTCCCTCCCTCCCTCCCTTCCTTCCTTCCTCCCTCCCTCCCTCCCTCCCTTCCTTCCTTCCTTCCTTCCTTCCTTCCTTCCTTCCTTCCTCACTCCTTCCCTCCCTTCCTCCCTCCTTCACTCCCTGCGGTGCTCAGGGCTCACCCCTGACTCTGCTCAGGGATTGTTCCTGGTGACGCTTGGGGGACCATATGCAATGCTGGGGATCAAACCTGGGTTGGCCACATGCAGAACAAGTGCCTTAACCTGTCTTATCTCTCTGACCCCAAAGCTCAATTTTTCCCCCCTAGACATCTGAGCCTCATCCAAGCTCTAATTCTATTTTTTTTTCTTTTTGGGTCACATCTGGCAATACATAGGGGTTACTCCTGGCTCTGCACTCAGGAATCATCCCTGGCAGTGCTCAGAGGACCATATGGGATGCTGGGAAATCGAACCCAAGTTGGCCGCGTGGAAGGCAAACACCCTACCCGCTGTACTATTGCTCCAGCCCCTCTAATTCTATTTTCGAAACAGGACAGGGAATTCGCTTACTGCCCGCACAGTGAGCCCACGATTTCCTGCTTCCAGGCTTAGAAGCTTCTCCCTGGTGCCACTGGTGAGCGGGGCGTCTGCCCCTGACATGTACGCACACCTGCACACATGCCCATCGTCTCACGAGGAAGGTGTCTCTGCACAGGAGGAAAACTCTTTTCCAAGTTTCCATTGCGCAAGATTAGCACTTCTGAGCACTGTGTTGCAGCCACACCGAGGAACTCCTTTTGATTGTCTAAGCAGATGTGGCTTTGGGGTTCCACCTCATCTCACGGTGTACCCATGAGTGTTCACAGGGGACAAACTCAAGGCAAATGGGCCGGGCAGGGGGCCCAAGAGTAGATAGAACACTTGCTCTCCTTGTGTGAAGCCTTGGGTTTGATCCCTCGAACCGCAGAAACCAAACAAAATAAGACAAAATAAAATTTTTGGTTGTATTTTGAGCCCACAGCTGGTGGGCTTACTCCTGACTTTGTGCTCAGGGATCACTCCAGGCAGTGCTCAGGAGACCACGTGTGGTGCTAGATGTGGAAGCTGGGTCACGGCACTGTGTCTCTGGCCCACACATAAACGTTTTCAAAAGCTGCCTTTGAGCCCCACTGGTCTCTCTGTTGCAGGTGTGTGAATATCCTGATGGAACCAAGTCTTTGAAACTGGGAGACTTCGGGCTGGCCACGGTGGTGGAAGGGCCTCTCTACACGGTCTGTGGCACACCGACCTACGTGGCCCCAGAAATCATTGCTGAGACCGGGTGAGACCCCTGGGGGTTTGGGTTGGGGCCTCCGCTTTGGTCGGTCCCGTGTCTCCACGGCCATGTATACTCGGGCCTTCTGGGGGCGGAGAGCAGTGGGCCCTGCTCATGAGTTCGGGCCCTGAAAGGAGCGGCCAGCTGGGCCACTGGAAGGCCGTTTCCGCTGGCCGGGCATGTGGACGGGGGGGGGGGGTAGTCACTCCTCTCCCTGCACACCCCTTTTATTTCGCCAGCTACGGCCTGAAGGTGGACATCTGGGCAGCTGGCGTGATCACGTACATCCTGCTCTGTGGATTCCCACCGTTCCGAAGGTCAGTGACTCCGAGCGAGGGTCGGAACTGTCCGAGCTCTCCCTTTCGGGAGCAGCAACTGCTCAATGAACACGTCAGTTCCACATGCTACAGACTTTCTCTTTCCATGTGCACATCCATCTTTGGCGCCTTTGACGGGAGGCCGAGGGCAGCGTGGCCTTCCTTCCTGAGAGCACATTCATAGGTGCCCGAGGCTGCGGGTCACTCTCTTCGCTCTTTCCCTCGGAAGCGAGATGTCAAGGTCAATCATGGACCAGCAGCTGGATCCTCCTAGAAAACATTTCCAGTTCTTGTTTTTGTTATTGCTGTTGTTGCTGTTGTTGTCATTGTTGTTGTGTGTGTGTGTCAGTGCGGGGACGAGCGGGTCAGACTGAGCCGCCCTCAAGGCTTATTCCTGGCTCTGTGCTCAGGGGTCACTCCTGGAGCTGCTTGGGGGACCGATATGGCGCCAGGGAGCTACCGGGGGTCGGCTGTGTGTGAGGCAAGCACCTGACTTGCTGTTCTATAGCTCCCGCCCTAAATCAGACAATTTGGCTGCACTTAAAACTTCACTGAAGGGGCTGGAGTGAGAGCCCAGCGGGAGGGCATTTGCCTTGCACGCGGCCGACCCAGGTTCTATTCCCAGCATCCCATATGGTTCCCTGAGCACGGCCAGGGGTAATTCCTGAGTATAGAGCCAGGAGTGACCCCTGAGCATCGCCGGGTGTGACCCAAACAGCAAAAAACAAACAAACAAACAAACAAACAAACAAAAACTTCACTGAACACGAGAAGGGTTGGCAGTTCCACAAGGCTGCGGGAGAGAGGGCCAACACTTGTCGTGGTGCATGGTGTGGAAAGTTCCCTGTATCTGCCCGTCAGTGCAGTGGAGCTGGACCCCAGGACGCACACCCCACACTGAGTGTGGTACTCACCCGACCTCCCCAACCAAGTTCAGAAAACCAGCCCTGCTGGAGCGGGCACAGGACGCAAGTTCCCATTTAATGGTGCCATGGGGCCTGACGCATACCTGGCTGCTGGCCCCCTCCAGCTGGGGCAGCTGATGAAACGGCCAGGAGCCCCCAGCGCCGGCAGACAACCTCCTGGGAGGTGGGCGGGATTCCCAGCAGCCCCAGTTCCGGGGAGTTGTAGGTGTTTGTGGGACTGTGCATTGGCCAAATGAAGCCTCACAGCTGATGAGTTGGTGGTGGTGCGGGGTCGAGCCAGGGCGCGCACATTGCAAGGACACAGTCGGGGATTCAGTACGCCAAGGGAAGGACTCTTCCGTGGCCTTTGTCACGCTGCCGCGGGGGTGTCGTCTTTGGCTCAGCATTCCCTCTGGGAGGAGGCAAGGGTGTCGGGGCGCAGAGCAATGTGTGCTCACAACGCCCCCTAGCGTCCGAGCTCGCCCGCGCAGCCCGGGAGCGCGCCCTGCGGCTTGGCGGTGCGGAGCCTCCAGACCCGAAAGCGCCCGGCTGGTCCTGCAGGGCTGCTTCAGTCTCGGCTTCACACGCGCTTCCTGCCAGGAAAGAATCTGGGGGTGGGCAGAGAGGTCCCAGAGCCAGTCTCGTGCCTGCTGGGCATACGTTGACTGGGCCTGAAGGGAGAGGCGAGGCCGACGACCCCCGAGCTCGCCCCTCCCCCACGGACATCACAGGTGGGCAGATGTGGGCACCGCTGGCGGTCACGGCCTTCACCACAGCCCTTCCTGGCAGGCCATGAGTGTCCCTTCACCAGTGAGCTGCTCCCAGGGGCGAGCGCAGCCTGTTGCGTGCAGGCCGGTGGGCGCCTCCCCCTCTTCCCCCCCCCCCCCAAGCCTCGGCAGTCCTGGGCACCCGTCTCTCAAGAAGTCCAAGAGAAACATCCCATTCCTGCCAGGAAGACCACAACGCCCCTTGTGGCCCTGAATCCTGGCGCCCGCATCTACTCTCTCGTTCTCCCCCTCTGGGTGCCCACTGGGAGGGGCCCCAGCTCCCTGGATCTTCTCCCAAGCATCTTGGCTTTTTTTTTTTCCCTTCTGCTTTTTGGATCACACCCAGCGATGGTCAGGGGTTCATCCTGGCTCTGCACCCAGGAATCACTTCTGGCGGTGTTCCGGGGACTACATGGGATGGTGGGGATGGAACATGGGTCGGCCGTGTGCAAGGCAGATGCCCTACCCGCTGTACTGTCACACCGGCCCCGCATCTTGACCTTTGTGCAGGGCCCCATCCTCACGTGTCGTGCGGAGGAGATGGGCTGTGGGGATGGGTGTCTCCGTGAGGGTCAGGCAAGAGGGCACTGGGGTGCGAGCACTGAGCTGGGTTCCCCCCCTCCCCGGGCCATGCGGTTCTGGTTGGCGTCATTGACGGGCTCCATCTCCCCGGCCCAGCCTGGGTGAGAGAGCCCCGCCCCAAGGGGGAGCTCATGGTGTCCCCCGAATGCCTCCTCCTGCTCTGGAGTCCTTGGGGCGGTTCCGCCTTCACTTCTGGGGGAGGGGCAAGGCCGGCTGGCGCCTGAGAACAGCACACGGGTGGGGTTTTCTGCAGTGAGGATTTGCGCGAGTCGGGGGTCCCCCCCTCCCTGTGGTTTCTGGAGTCGTTTACCTTTTTTTTTCCTTTTTGGGTCACACCCAGCAATGCACAGGGGTCACTCCTGGCTCTGCACTCAGCAATTACTCCTGGCGGTGCTCAGGGTACCATATGGGATGCCGGGAGTCGAACCCGGGTCGGCCGCGTGCAAGGCAAACGCCCTCCCCGCTGTGCTATTGCTCCAGCCCCTGGAGTCATTTTCTTATGTTGAGCCCTCGTGCTCTCCCCACTCCCCGGGGTCAGCTCCATGGCGTGAGGTCAGTGACATGGCTGCCCGCCGTCCAGATCTTCTGCTGTCAAATGGAAACTGTCACCCAGTGCCCTTGGCCGTCTCTTCCCCGCCTGCCCGCCCCATCCTGTCCTCTCTTGGCCAGTGTTTACAGATCATCTCACTGCCCCCAAGGATCCAGCAATGATCAGCAGTGCCTTGGGTGGCAGTGCCCACACCAAGGCTAACGGGGCTCCTCTCCGCTGGCCTCCCAACTCCTCCTGAGCGTTTTGTTGAAACCCCCATGGTGGGCTGGAGAGCTAATGCAGCGGGCAGAGCACCTGCCTCACACCTGCCGACCCGGACCCCAGAGCACCACCCGAGCGACCCCTGGGCACAGAGCCAAGGGCAGCCCTGTACTCTCGGGAGGCAGGACAGGAGGTGGGGAGCTGGTCTCACATGTGGCCAGGCCAGGCCAGGCCTGGTGTCAGGCACCACATATGGCCCCCTGAGCCCTGCTGTGCACGGCCCCCGTCCCCGCACCCCTCCCCTGAAAAGAGGAGGAGCCTTATGATGGGACCGACTGTTCTCTCCGTTCCTGGTGTAGCGAGAACAATCTGCAGGAAGATCTTTTTGACCAGATCCTGGCGGGGAAGCTGGAGTTTCCTGCCCCCTACTGGGACAGCATCACCGACTCAGCCAAGGTACCACCCGGGGCTGTCTCTGGTCGGTGGGGGGGGGAGGGATGCTGGGGGGCCTTGGCTGTCCCATGTCCCCAGTGGGACCCAGCGAAGGTACCATCTGGGGGGGTCTCGGAGTGTGGTGTGGGGGGCCGTCATTGCTCGTGCCCCTGGTGGGACTTATAGCTGGGCCGGGCTGGAGCTGGGGGCTGGGGGGCAGACGGCTTTCCGGGTGGGGCTCCTCTGTTAGCTCATTCCAAGTCTCTGGTGCTCTGAGGCCTGGCCCCAGTGTACCCCGACACCCCCTGCACGCCTCTCGTGTCCCCATTTGCTAAGGAACCGTGCGCAGACCCGCGCCGGGGTGCGGGGAGGGGCTGGGGAGGCAGAGCTGCAGGACTTACATGAGGGGGGCCGGGGGGAGCGCGTCCTGCCCCGTGACTGCGTGGAGGAGACCCACCCCCACCCCCTCCCGAGGCTGTGAGCTGGCCGGGGTGAGCTGCCGCCCGGTCTCCGCACAGCTGCCGGAATCAGCCTGTTCCTTCGCCGTTTTCTCTCTCAGGAACTGATCAGCCAGATGCTTCAGGTCAATGTGGAGGCTCGGTGCACAGCGGGACAGATCTTGAGTCACCCTTGGGTGTCGGTGAGTGCCTGCGCATCCGGGGGACGAGTGTCCGTCTGTCCTCTGCCTTCTCTGGGCCATGGTGGCTCAAATGTTCCCTGCCGAGAGCCTTAGAGAGAGCAGTTGGACCTGGTCTGGGGGTGACCGGGGCGGGCCAGGTGCCCTCAGCCTTGCCTCCTGGGGTGCCCGGCTGGGTTTCCAGCGTTGGCCGGAGAGGAACTGATTGGGGCCCCCAATCTCAGACTTCAGGGGGCATTTCTCTATTATGATGTGTGGGGGGGAGACCTAGGTGGCCCCTTGCGCAGCCAAAGGGCAGGTTGTGGGTGTCCCGTGGATATGGTGAGTCTGTGTTTTCCCCCTGGGGCTCTCCGGGGAGTGCTCTGTGTGTCTGGCCGGGCCCTGTGAGCGCCGAGGGGCCCGTCGCCTCCGAGCAGCTGAGATCTGCATGCACTGGCCTTGTGGGGCCGCGTCGTGGGTTTCCTGCTTCTTGGCAGGATCGAGGCTGCCCTGTGGTGTTGGTGCTTTGGGGCACGTCCCTGGGGCCTGCAGAAAGGGCCCTTCCTCTTGGCCACATCCCAGATGCTTTCGTCAGATCGGCCCGGGGAGCCAGGGAGTGGGGCGTGGAGCCACCGTCCTTGTGTTTGTTGTTTATGAAGAACAGATTTTTTTTCGGACAAAAGATACTGCAACTGCTCCTGGCTGGATCCCCGTCACCATATAGGGTTCCATAAGCCCCACCAAGAGTGATCATTGAGCACAGAGCTGGGAGTAAGCCCTGAGCACCACTGGGTGTGGTCTAAGTAACCCTCTTCATCTAAAATGAAGCGACTTCCCCCTCTGCCATCACTACCACACTGGGATGGTCACTGATGGTGCCCTGGCCATCACTGCCACATCGAGATGGTCACTCATGATGTCCCGGGCCATCACTGCCACACGGGATGATCACCTGCAGTGCTGCGGGGTCGTTCTTAGCATGCAGGGCAGGGCCAGGGCTGCAACTTACAGCCTCATGCCTGCACGCGCTGGCCCCACGCCCCTGAAACTACGTTGATTTTGTTTTCTATAGGAGCCGCATCGGGCCTTGCTGAGGGCACGGGGTGCCAGAGATCAAATTCAGGGCCACGCGTGCGTCTGCCAATTGTGTTCTCTCCCTGGATCCCCTTCCCCAGAAGATCACCATTTTTTAAAATTATTTTTAAGAAGTAAACTTTTTATATTATTATTATTATTGGGCTGGAGCGATAGCACAGCGGTTGGGCTTTCGCCTTTCATGCGGCCGACCGGAGTTTGATTCCTCTGCCCCTCTCGGAGAGCCCAGCAAGCTACCGAGAGTATCGAGCCCGCAACGGCAGAGCCTGGCAAGCTACCTGTGTGTACTGGATATGCCAAAAACAGTAACAATAAGTCTCAATGAGAGACGTTACTGGTGCCTGCTCAAACAAATCGATGAGCAACGGGATGACAGTGACTCAGTGATAGTGATGATGATGATGATGATGATGATGATGGTGATGATGATGATGATTTACTCTTTGGCTTTTGGGTCACATCACATCCAGTGGTGCTCAGGGTCTGTCTCTGCTCAGGGTCACTCCTGGCACTGCTCAGGGGATCGTCTATGGTGCTGGGAGTGGGACCAGGGTAAGCCTCTTGCTGGAAGGTGCATTTATCCCTGGACTCTGCGCCATCCCCCTCCAGAGAGGCTCTTTTCCGGCTACTCCCCGTGGGGGGTAGAGAGAAGGTGCAAAGGCCCGAGCTGGGAGTGGCCTCTGAGCAGCTCAGGTGTGACGCCCCCCCCCCCCCAGCTCCCCCAGTGGAATGAAGGCAAATGCGGTTCACTGTGCCCCTCCGGGCCGGCGGTGGCAGAGGGGCTGACGCTCGCCTGTTGGTTCCTTCCCGCAGGACGATGCCTCCCAGGAGAACAACATGCAGGCCGAGGTGACGGGGAAGCTCAAGCAGCACTTCCGGCACGTGCTCCCCAGACAGAGCAGCACCACGTCCGGGGTGTCCGTCATCATGGTGAGTGGGGGCGGCCCCGGGCCTCTCCTCTCGCGGGGGGCAGCCGCTGCTTCTGCTCTGCCTCTGCTTCCTTCAGAGGGGTTTCCCGCCGGGAGGGCGGGTGCGGCCCGACTCGGGGCCGTGGCTCCGGGAATGCTTCTTTCACCCCCAGTCCGCACCCCCCGTGTGGTCAGGTAGTTTCAGGAGTGTAAGAGAGACGGGAAAAGGGAGCGGGTGAGGCGAAGGGACCGGCACGCCGGCTCGGCATGCGGGATGCCCCCACCGAAAGAAACAGGCCTGCCGTGGGGCTCTCTCAGGTGCAAGTGTTTTCCCCGGCCAGGAGCCTTGAGGGACGAGCCCCATCTGTCTGTCTGTCTGTCTGTCTGTCTGCCGGCTCAGCTGCGGGGAAGCAGGGCCACACAGGGGTGCCGGCCCCCAGCCCCACGCGGCCCGGCAGGCACCGTCCAGCTCTGCCTGCACCTCTCGAAGGGGGTGAGGCTGGGTGGTCGCCCGGGGCCGCCTTCCATGTGTGTTTGGGGGTTAGGGGGTGTCTCAGGGACAGGTGAGGCCCCCAGAGCACGGCTGCCAGGCTCACCTGGGGCGGGGGCTCCAGTTTCCTGCATGCCAGGAGGGAAATGGTTGCTTCATCACCTGGGAAACGGCCTCCCAAGGGGCAGAGTGAGGGGCCCCCGACTGCGCCTTGTTGGTCTCTTGCTTTTTCTCTCCCCACGAGGCCATAACTATTTGGCACCTGCTGTATATGCTCCCAGCCCCCAGCCTTCAAGGTCTCTGCCCAACCCCCGTCCCGTCCTCCGAGGCGGGCTTTGGACAGGTTGCGGGACATGGGTTTTTTGTGCCGAGGTCACGGGCAGCTGTGGTTTCGCGGCGTCTGCTCCAGAGAGGCAGGCCAGGGTCCCGACAGCTTAAACCAATCAGCGAAGCATCAGGACTGAGCCAACGGGCCAGAGCGTTTTCAGGTGGTTCCGTTTAGGAGCCTGAGTCGGGGGGAGGGGTTTGTAAGGTTGCTCCTGGGAAAGTCTGGAAAAATGAAAAACCTTTGAAATGGGCACGCTGGAGATGGGATGAAAGACTCTTCAGCTCTTAAGAGCCTAAGGCCTGGCTTTGGAGAAGCAGCCGAGGGGGGCAACCACCTTGCCTATGGCTGACCCAGGCCCCATAACCCCGCACCCCAGAGGGTCCCTCGAACCCTGCCAGGAGTAAGCCCTGAGCACTGCTGGGTGTGCGCCACCATGCCCCCCCCCCAAATCCCCCCAAAAAAGGCTCCAGAAAATGCTGCTCAGAGCCCGTCGAGAGCCCCTCTGGCGTCTGGCCTGTGGAGAGAAGGCAGCAGCACTGCGGCGAGCCCAGTTGTGCTCAGGCATCGCTCCTGGTGAGGACCCTGTGGGGTGCCAGGGACAGAATAGGGTGGCCCCCTGAAGGCCTTATGTCCTGTGCCCTGTCCTGCCCCTCTATGCCCCGCTCCGATGTTCAGGATAATAACGGCCGCCCCAGGCTGGCTGCCCCAGGTACCCGTACTAGCAGGGGTATCAAGGCCAAGGTGCGGGCAGGGAGACGGGAAAGTTCTGGCGGGCTGGCATTCCTAGGTGGGCGCGCCTGGGTGCCAGGTCACCCCGGGTCTCCTTAGCCCCCCACACTTGGTGTCTGAGGCTTTGGGCCCCAGGAGAGGTGAAGAGTCAGGTCGCCTGGGCGGGGCCTGCGTTTGTTCGATTTGACTGGGGGGGACCCCTCGGAGTTGCCCCTTAGCCCACTGAGGTTCTGGGGATCCTGGCGCCCAGTCCTGGCCTCAGCCGAAACTGCAGAGCCGTCCCCTGCTCCATGCAGGGCCCCGGGGACCCCAGGGACAGACAGGACACGCCTGCCTGTCGGGCGCAGGTGCCAGCCCTGCCGCCACGGCCTGAATCGGGTCTGCGGGGGGTAGGGCCGGGCCCGGGAGGTGCAGTTCGCCTTCCAAGGTGCATCTGCATCCTGGCAGACTTCCTTCGGCTCCTGGGCGAGGGGGCCCCTTCCGGAGGGGAGAGAGGGCCTCGGGGGCTTGGGCTGGGTCGCAGCAGGCTGGCCGCGGCGCGCGTCGCTTCTGTTGCAAGTTAGTCACTCTCTGTCCCTGCTTCTCTCCTGCCTCTCCCGCCGCCCGCCTTGCTCCCCTCTGCCTAGGTCCCCGGCCATGGTATGTACTCCCCGCTGCCCGCTTGCTGACCGCTCACGCCTGTCCTCTCCACTGGGAAAAGGAGAAATAACTGGGGTCCGCTGCCTCCACGGGCTTCTCGGGGCTCACTCGGGGTGGGGGCCCCCCAGAGGAGGCCTTTGGGGTGCGAGTGGGGCTGGGCGTGTTGGCCTCGGCGCCCGCAGGCTATTTCTCCTCTTCCGGCCCCGCATGCCCCGGGCGGCTCTGGGTGGGGTGTCGGCCCGCTGCTGACCGTGTCCCCGCTGTCTCCCCAGAACACGGCTCTAGATAAGGAGGGGCAGATTTTCTGCGGCAAGCACGGGCCGGACGGCAGCCGACCGGGCGCGGAGTCCACCTCGCCTCCTCCTCCTCCTCCTCCTGCTCCTCCTGCTGCTCCTCTCCCCGCTGCCGCGGCCGGGGAGCCCCCGGGGCGCAGGGCCCCCCCTCCCCCTCCTCCATCTCCTCCTCCTCCTCGCCCGGCGTCCCCCACCCCACCTCGGCCCAGCGAGCGGGCAGGGACCTGGCGCCGCCACCGCGACTGACCAGCCGTCGAAGCCATTCTTCCACTCAGGCCAGCTCTCACCCAAGGGCCTTCCTCAGCGCCTCCGCCGGCCGCGCCTCGGTGCAGAGACTCGGAGCGGCCGCGGCCCCTCGCCTGTGCTGTCCGCGGCGGACACGTGGAGCACCGCGCGCGCCCGAGACTCCTCCCTTATTTAAGTGGCCCCGGCGGGGTCCCCTTTTCTCCTCCCACTTGGGACTCAGAACTGCGCTGTTCCCTCCCCGAGTGTCCCGGGCCCCCGCCTCCCACTGGCTCCGCAGACGGGACGTGAGTCGGCCTGGCGTCCTCTGGGCCGCCCCGTCCGTGTGTCCGTCCTGTGTAGTGGGGAAATGCGGATAGAGTTGTCCTCGGGCTTGCTCGGCGGGTTGGCACCTGGGCGGGGCGGCGCCTCGGGGCTGGGCTAGTCCCTGGAGGCGGGCCAGCCCCCTCCTGCAGGGCAGAGGATGCCCCCTGCAGCGTCAGGCCCGGGAAGGGGCTCCCTGGACACCCCGTTTCTAACCTGGAAGGCTGCTGGCAGTTTTCCCTCCCTGCCCTGCTCTTTTTCATAACTGTACATACTCCGTGTCTCCGGCCTGCTCACCTTCTCCCGGGGGGCCTGTAGTTCCCGCCCTCTGTTAGCGCCCTTCCCCCCAAGTGTACCCACCTGCAATAAACTCTCCATGAGAAGACACTCGGGGGCTCCTGGGGGCCTGTTTCTCGGCGCGGATCAGGACGTGGCCCTGGGGGCCCACCCTCGGCAGGGCGACGCCGGGGGAGGTGTGTGGATGCGGGGGGGGGGGGGGGGGGGCGGGGTGTGTACCCCCGAGGGCTGGAGGCACAGGCCAGCGGGCCGGGTGCGCAGTTGGCCCAGCCTTGCTCCTCCTGCCGATCGCGGCTGTTTTCTGAGGGATGCCTTTGCCACAGTCCTTTGGAACAGCAGAAGGTTCTGCGGGGGCTTCCCTACTTCCCAGGTGGGGGGGCTGGGAGGGACAGGGGTGCTCATTCCCCCCTCTCTCCTTCCCCTCCCTCCCCCGTGAGCTTCCGGTTCCCAGCAGTGAGGGTGATTAGTTCATTCCCCAGTAATTCGTGTGATTCTTTGGTGTCAGGGTGTGTGAGCTAAAAGACGGTTTTCCTTTCTGGTATTTTGCCGTCTATCTTCTGACCATTTTCTGCAACCGTACAGGAGTTCAGACACTTGCCCTGCATGCAGCTGGCCTGATTCGATCCCCATCACTGCATGGGCTGGCAGACAGGCTCCTCCCCCCTCCCCACTCAAGAGTCACCCTTGAGAAAAAAAAAAGCACTCCGGAGGGGGGTGGTGCTGAGGGCAGCATCGGGGGCCTCAGTGCCCGCAGCTCAGCCAGGGGGGTCTCAGCTGCGCATTTCCAGTTAGGAGCCTTTGGCTCGTAGCACTAAGAATTTTTTTTTTTTTTTTTTTTTGCAAATCGCTTTGCCACTTTTTAAAACAATTTAGGGCAGGAAAAAAAAAAGACATTTCCAACAATTCAACTACAGATGCCACTTTATTCAGTTTTCCGCCAAACTGTTCATCCCGCCTCTTGGCTTCGAGGTGAGAGCCGAGGTGAGAGCCGAAGGGGTGGAGGGGGACGGGGAGGGGGGAGGGGGAGGGCTGACTCTCCGGGTCAGGGGCAGGAGAAACAGACGGAACCTCGGTTCCAGCTTGGAGGCCATGGCTTACAAAGAGTTTATTTATGCAACACAGGCCTTATCGCAAATATTTCTTACAGAATTCCACACAGCACTCTCTAGAAAAGTAGAATTATACAACACCAAAATAACATTGTTTCTGAGTACAAATTTCTAATCAGAAAAGGAAAGCGAAGGGTGTTCGGGGCAGACGGTGAAGGGGAGCCGCTTCCTGGCCCAGCAGGGAGGGGAAGCCTGAGGCCTCTGCGGGGAGGGCACAGCAGGCCGCTTGCTGTCACTTCCCGGGGACCCTCCGCAGAGGCCCGAGGCGTCCCCATCGTCTCCTTTGCTGAGTCCAGACGCGACTAGCAGGAAACCGCGACTGTCTGGCACGTGCCGGAGCCGCATGTTCCTCAGACCAGCGGCACGAGCACGGAGCGCGGCTTCCCCACGCAGCATCTCCTAGGGTCTACAACATGCTTGAGTAATATTGATAGAAAGAGTTCACTGAGATGTTTTAAATTACACATACCATAATTTAAACATGACAAATCCCAGAAATTTCAGTGCCGAAGAAGCACAAAGTGTTCGGGAAAGAAAAAAAAAATTACAGGACCCAAAAGTACAGCATAAAATTCCCTCCATCCCGGTGTGAGAACCTATTGCTCTATGGTTAAAAATCATGTTTTCCAAGATTTCAGATAAACGGGAAGTGTTTCTCATTATACAGCTAGAGTGTGTGGGTTTTAACTCGCCCCACTGTGATTCCATCATTGGAGAAAATAGACTTCTCATTAGGACTAAAAATATAGACTTTGTAAACTACAGAACCCGGCCAGTGTCTGCCCTGCTAGTCCCCCGACCCGCCCTCCCCCCAAAGTCAAGCAAAGTCTACAAAAATAGCAATTAACTTTAAAAAATAGTTTGCTGCTTAGAGCAACTTTAAGTTACATTCAGATGGGACAGCTGCTTCTCCGAGGCTGTGCGCTGGGGTCCCCTCAGTAGCGGGTTTGGTACTCGTGGTGCCACCGGTTGAAGTCGTTGTAGAAGAGCACGATGCTTCCTGAGGCCATGCCGGAGATGACGCACCTGCGGGCGCAGGGGGGAGAGGGTGAGCCGCGAGCTGCCTCCGTTACTGGCTGCAGAAGTGAGTCTGTCCCCAGCCCCACGGCCTGCTGTGTGGAGTCTGCATTTCGTTCCACAGACGGACGTGTGAGATCTGTGTGGGGACGCCACCCCTGCAGGGCTCAGCTTTGCTGGTGACCCACTGCCACACGCACGCCTGCGCCCACAGGGAAGGGGCCATCCTTCCCTGGTGTTCTGGCCAATAAAGGTCACAGCATCACTTTGCTGTGGAAAGGTATATTTACCTGTGGAAAGGTAAATCTAGAAGATATCGCTCGGCCCCATGCCCTGCCGAGAGCAACTTTTCATTTTGCTTGTTCATCACGGAGGCCGCGTGGCTCAGAGCAGCTTAGGCCCCGGTGTAGCGTGGGGTGGGGGCCGCGTGCTGCTGGACTCGAACTCGTGCCCCACACAGGTAAGTGCGCTGCCCCAGGAGGCCTAGCCCTGGCCCTCAGGTGGAGTTTTTGATGGCGTGGCCTTGAGTGACTCTAAGAGCCTCCTCTGGGACCCTCCCAGGCCCCACGCCACAGCCGGCCTCGTGACGGGGAGTAAGTTATGACGCGTCAGCTACACTGAACACGCCTGACCTTGACGGTGGCGGGAGGCCAAGCCGGGCCTGGGTCAGATCTGGGACCTGGTGTGCGCCATCCCCCCGGCCCCAGGCGTGATCTGGGCTGACGGCGCCAGGATGCAAACAGAAACACCGTCCCAAACTTGTGCTGCCCCAGCGTGCTCCTCGGGAAGGACTGGCGGAGAGGGAGGGCAGCAGCACAGTGGCTGGGGCCAAGGCTGGGGGCGCCTCTGTGGACTATTTCGGGCGCGTCATGCACCCTGCAGTGCCATGGCAAGCAGGCGGGGCTGCTGACCGCTACCCGGAAGGCTCCGAGCTGTGGGGAAGAGCCGGGCAGGCGGCTCAGAGCAGCTTCTCGCCTCTGTGGTTTGGTTAGTGCTCTGCGTGTCCGGCTCACCGCCCTTCCTCACACCACAGGCTAGAATTGGGGGCTACAGTGCCTCACTGCCAAAAAATGCAAGAGGGTGTACAGCAGGTAGGGCGCTTGCCTCGAAAAGAACAGACAGGTTTGAGCCCCCAGCCCCACCAGGAGTATCTCTGCATGCACAGCTGAGAGTAAGCCCCGAGCACAGCCTGGACAACCTAAAAACAACAACAAAGTGCAACAGGAAACAGTACTGAAGGACAAAAGATACCAAATGTAGGACACAGAGAGAATGGCCAAAGTCAAATCATCACCAAGTTAAAGGAATTCAAGTCTTCAATCAAAAGACAAGTCACTAGCAGGAAGGCTAGAACCATATGTTACGATCAAACCATATGTTGTGTTGTCTAGAAAAAGTTCACTTTAAATGTAAAGACGCAAGTTGAAAGTCAGGAGAAAAAGATGTTCTATCAAAATAGAAATTGAGAGCTGGGTGGCTGTACTAGCACCAGGCAAATTAGTTTAAGTTAAAAATTGTGTTTATTGCTAAAAGGTCAGTTCATCAAGATGGAGCTGTTACAAGCGTATGTACCAACCATCAGAGGCCCTGCAACATATGGGGCCGATACAGACAGACATGAAGAAACGGTCCTGTAATAGTAACTCCCCCTACTTTTGTGCAGAACACTCCAAAATAGAAAGCAGAGACTGAACACAATACAATTCAGCTGGGCCCACCCAACACGGAGAATACGTACCCAGCAGTAGAAAAATGAACATTTTTTCCCTCTAGTGCACCATTGCATATTCTTCAATACAAACAGTATGTAAGCCACATAACAAACTTTAGAAAGTTTCAAGACTGAAATGTTAAAAAAAAAAAAAAGTGGAGAAAAAAGTGATTTTTTCTGTTCACTTTGGAATTAACTTGGAAAATTTACTAATGTGTGCAAGTTAAGCAACCAGTAGTTCAAAGAAGAAATCTCAAGTGGGATTTAAAATGCTGGCACAAATGAAAACAAAAATGCCAATACTCTAAAACTTATTGGAAGTATCAAAAGCAATAAAATACTGAAAGGAATGTATATGAGAAAACACCTTACGAGATGAAGGGCGTGGAGGGATTGGTGTTTGATCACTGTGATTGTAACTCAGACAAGGAAGTTTGTAACTCTCTCACGTGATTCAATAAAAAAAAAATTAAAAATAAAAGAGATGAAGAGCCCTGTGGTAACCTAATTCTTATCTGAAGAACTGCAGATAGCAAACAGAACCCAAAGTGAACGGAAGAAAGGAAATCACGATTCAAAGGTGATGAACGACAGACCAGTGTTCCTCAGCCCTTTCCCGTGTCTCCTGGGAAGATGCAGGGAGCCTACCTCAGACCAGAGAAAAGAGAATAAAGCCGAGAGTTGGTTCTCTGAAAACAAGAGAAGATAATATGGCCAACAAGGAGGACTCCACCTCCAAGCAAGATTCTGTAAGTAAAGCTGGATTACAAAAAAATAAAAAAAAGAAAAAAGAGTCCTGTCCGAGCTCCCACAGAAGCATCTGCTCCCGGGTCCCCTGCCTGTGGGCACGGCGCTCAGATGCACGCCCCCTCCCAGGACTGAATGTCCAGCACCTGGGAAGTCTCAGCGGGACCATCCCTGGCAAGGGAACTGAAGCAGTGATAGTCAAACTTCCCCCAACCCAAAGTCCAGGGCCAGACAGGGCTACTAGTGAATTCTACCAAACGTCGAGGAGGACCTTTATTCTGTCCTTCTTGAGCACTTGCAGAAAATTGGAGAAACAGAAATTCTTCCTCAGAGTTTCTATGGGGTCAGTATTACCCCTAATACCAAAAGCAGACAGACGGTACTAGAAAAGACAGACATCCCTGAATATGATATTGTAAACAAACCTCACCAAAATCCTAGTGAGCTGAATCCATCAATTCATCAAGATCTGTATCACAATCAAGTGGGACACATTCAACTAGGATGCACAGATAGTTCAACCTGTGCAGATATTTTAATTAACAAAAGGAAAGACAACTCCCCTCGCCCCCATAAGTCCATAAGAGGGGACCACTGAGAAAGACGTCATTAGGTAGTTTTGTCATTGTATAAACAGGGAAAATAACACAAACCTAGATGACAGCACCCCCAGGAACCGCTGTTGTCTATAGGCCACTGTGGGGCCTTCTCAGTGGGATACACCACAGTGGAGAACTGTCTAGCCTTGACGAGATTCGAGGTGATACGGGGTACTCCCTGGTGAGCCCTGAAAACAGCTGCACATGCCTAGCGGAAGGACCCAGACTCAAAAGGCCCGACCAGTGTTACGATTCCACTTTTAAGAATTACCTAGAAGAGGCTAACTCGAACAGAACCGGGGTGAGCTGGACCGGTGGGAAGAGAATGGGGCTGAGATGGGGCTTGGGGTGATGGAAAGAGTCAGTGGTGATGGCTGTAGCCCCAAAGAATAGTTTAAATGTAAATTTTATCTGTATGTTATCACACACACACACACACACACACACACACACCACACAAATTTGAGCTACAGAAGAAATAGGATGCCGAGTAAAAGTCATTTCTCTCAAAGTGTCTTTAGCAGGTAAGTCAAATCTTTCAGTGACCCTTCTGGGGACAGGCATTTCAGAGGGATGGGCATTTTACAAATTCACAGCTCATATCTTTAGGAGAGACACCTTCAGAAGTAGAGAAATGTTTTAAAAGCCAGTGTGTGTGTGTGTGTGTGTGGGGGGGGGGGTGTTGGAGTGATAGCACAGCCGGTAGGGCATTTGCTTGCACGAGGCCAACCGAGTTCAATTCCCAGCATCCCATATGGTCTCCCAGCATCACTGGGTGTGACCCGAAAAGAAAAAAAAAATTCAGTGGGATTGAAGCCAGTGTTACTTAAATTGTCTGTTCCTGGAAAATTCAGGCTTTGTCCTTGGGTGGAAATGCTGAAAAAGAAAGTCAGTTCTCTACAAAACCCCATTGGACGTTCCAGTATCTTATGGCTTTTCTGATTGCACAGGTGACTCCACACCCAGTCAAGTTCACCCCCACCCCTCACCCCGAGGTTTCAGCACCCACCCCCACTAATAGACCCCAATTTGGTGTTACCTCTGGTCGTAAGACAGGGCCATGGCCCGGATGCCAGCATCACAGCCTGGATAGGCGAAGAGCTGCTTGAGGTCCGACACCCGCCGGACCACGACCACCCCGTGGTCTCCTCCGGTGAGCAGGTACTGCCCGTCTCGGCTCAGCTGCATGGCCTGGGAGACAGCAACGTGCAGTTAAGAGGTGGCACCGGGAAACGCAACCCCAACCTGCACCCATGTTCCAGTAAATCCACCACTGCAGCACAGGGAGAAAGAAGGAAGAGCATGGGGAGTGCCGGAAGAAACTTCCAGAAAATCCCCAAAGACCCTTGCATTTTATATACATACATACATACATACATATATATATATATATACACACACACACATATATATATGTATGTATCTAGTTGTGTTTTGGCTTTTGGGCCACACCTGGTGATGCTCAGGAGTTATTCTTGGCTCTGCACTAAGGAATTACTCCTGGTGGCGCTCCAGGACTAGAAGGAATACTGGAGATCAACGTGGGTTGGGGTGGCCATGTCCAAGGCAAGTGCCCATCTATTGTACCATCATTCCAGCTCCATTTTTGGCATTTAAAAATAAAAAACCAGATAAAACTGCGCAAGCCTTGAGCGTGTTTCAGCAGACCCCGCGCCAGGTCTGCTGCGGGCCCCCATGCTGGGCTGAGCTCATGCCCGGAGCCAAACAATGACACTCTGGGTGCAGGAGGGGCCGAGCAGGAAGTGCAGACACAGAATCTGTGAAATGGGCCACTGCCTGTTTTTGTATCCTTTACACATTTTAATGGCGGGAAAATATCCCCAAAGCATATTTCATGACATGAGAATTATATGAAGTCTCAAATTCAGTGCCCCAAAGTAAGGGTTACTGGACGAAAGACACACTACTTTACTTGTGGCTGCTTTCACAAGTGCAACAGAACAGTGCGTACGCACACACAAACACACACCCCCCCCTAGACATTGACTGTTTGTCCCTTGATGGGAAAAGTATGTTAACTCCTGATACAGCAGGGCCGCCCCATTCCCAGGGCTCATCCACACCCCCTGCCCCTTTACTGAAAGTGTGTATTTGCTGCGTTAGCTCTGGGCTCCTGTGAACTGCCCCACGCGGGGCCAGAGAGTGGGAAGGAGGGTGTCCAGATGCGCGGAGGGAAACATCTGTGGGCATCGCTGTTCACTGTTTTTAATATTGTGCCGTGCATGATTTTTTTATTTCAAATGCAGAGAAAAGCAGAGACATTTCCTAAACGTAAATGCCAGTTTTCAAAAGTCTCTTAAACATGGCTTGTGTTCAAGAACACATTCTCAGGAGGTGAAAAACTCAGGACTGCAGAGCCTGCCGGGGGTGAAGGCATTTGCCTTCCACGGAGCAGGCCTGGGTTAGATCTGGCACCACATAACGGTCCCTTGTGCAGCTGGTGTGGACCAAACCACACCAAAACTAAGGAAAAGACCATGGCTGGAAGATGGTGATACATAAGAAGTATTTTCTAAGTCTTAACCAAGTCCAAATAGTAATTTTTTTCAATCTAAGTAGAAATCAATGTCCTCTTCCCCATTCCCTTCCCAAGTGGCACGCTCCAGGGAGCACTGGGAACGGCCAGGAAAGTAGGACCAATAATCATTTGCTACACTTATAAAATTCGGCTGGTGAAAAGCCATTAACCTTATGCTGTGGTTCACTTGAGTTTTATACTTGAGGCTTTCTATTAGATAAATGCTAGATCAAAGCAAATTAAAACCATTCATTTTTAATTCTTTGTTCTAATAAAGACTCTCCAGTTGTGTCTAGAATTAAATAAAACCTGTGTTTACAGAGCCACACATTTATCTGCATCCAAAAACATTTTAATAAGCCAGGTGCCTGCCAAGGTGAAAAATTCCTTTGCTGGTGCTTCTCCTGCAGAACCTGCCATCCGCTTCCAGCGCCCAGAGCCCGCGGTGAGGAGACAGTTCCCGAGACCCAAACCACTGAACCTCGTGGGGCTTAATTCTACACGCCCCCTCAGACCCAGAGACATGTTCTGGAACCATAAGAGTCCCCCCGTTCAGAGTGTGTGTGTGTATGTGTGTGTGTGTATGTGTGTGTGCGCGTGTGTGCCTAGAGACCATTGACCATCACAGCTTCCAACACAGCCTGTGACATGTTCTGGAACCACAAAAGCCCCCTGCAGAGAGAGAGCAAGAGTGAGAGTGAGAGAGAGAAAGAGAGAGTGAGAGTGTGTGTGTGTGTGTGTGTGTGTGCGTGTGTGCCTAGAGACCATCGACCAACACAGCTTCCAACACAGCCTGTGACATGTTCTGAAACCACAAGAGCCCCCTGCAGAGAGAGCGAGAGAGCGAGAGAGAGAGAGAGAGAGAGTGTGTGTGTGTGTGTGTGTGTGTGTGTGTGTGCGCGCGCGCGCGTGTGCCTGCAGTGACCATCACAGCTTCCAACACAGCCTGTTACACAGTCAAAGAAAATAAACAAGTTCCGGGCTGCCTACTTCAACTGAAGTTCCTCATGGCACCATCTAAACAGTGCCCGGGTGACACTCCAAGCTCTGTGAGCCACGCTGGCACTGGGCCATCTGGCACCTGAGCGAAGCCAGGTGGGAGCCTTGACTGGCCAGAGGGGGTCCGGGCAGCCGGCCTGCAGGGCTCCGGGGCTCCAGAGCAGCTTTGCTGCATGAAGGAGCTGGAGTGCTCCCAGCTCCGCTGTGCTCCCGCCCTGCCCTGCCCTGTCCTGCCCACCCCCCTCCCGGGCCCAGGGGCCGCTTAAGCTGTGGGCAAGGCCCTCGCGGTCGGTCTCCGGCCTGCCTTAATCACGCGCTTGCCACTCGCGAGTTAGGATGATAAAGTGCAGGAGTGCTGGGGGAAAGGCGTTGGATTGTTTAAGCCTAAAAGCCAGTGGGAAATATTACCCAGGGAAAGAACAATGGCTCCGGGGCAGGAGGGAGGGGAGGCCGCGGGACCCGAGCTGAGCCGGGGCTGCTGAGTGAAACGCCGCGAAACGGTCGCAGCCCGCAGGGGATTTCAAATTATTTCACAGATTTATTAGTGCGGCTGACAATATAATGGCGACTCAAAGTGACAGATTATCAACATTATGATTGTACAGAAAGGAGGAAAGGAAAGCTCTCTGATGTGTACTTGGTTTAAGAGAAGCATTATGGGGAGGAAGGGAAAAATAAAAGCCCCGCGTGTCTGGTGGGGAAAGGAAGGAGGCAGGAAGGCGCGCGCGCAGCCAGCAGGCCGGCCCGTGACCCCACCCCAGGGGTCTCTCCTTAGGGGCCGCGCCTCGCTCTGCCCTGCACCCCACGTTGCCCGAGAGGAGGGCTCACCCGGGGAGAGCTGGTTCACCAGGATTTACGGGGCCAGCGGGTGAGGACCAGCAGGAAGGCAGATGTCCGAGTTGGCCGAGCCTTCGCTCAGGGGGCAGAGGCCTGGCAACCCCCTCGGCTCCCCCACATGTGCTGGGGCCCTCACTGCCCCGAATCAGGGTCCCCAACCCCCCCAAAATGAGAGGCCACTGCAGCGTGTTTCACCTTGACCTTCCCCGAGGTGGAGTCTCAACAGCCATTGGAAACAGAATCAGGTCGGGGAGCGGAGATGGAACCCCAGCATCGCTGGTGGCCGCCGGCAATGCCAGCCACGAGCAGCTCTGCATTCTCGGGCCTGAGCATGGCACCGCCACGCCCGACTGGCCCGGGAGTGACCCACTGACCCAGTGCCCGAGAGGCCCGTGGGACAAGAGGCGCAAACACAGCCTGGGAAAGCGCAGGCTGGAGCATGAAGCTGACCGGTGCCCCAGTACAGAGAGAGCTGCCCGGGGCCCGTCCCCGGGGGAGCCCTGTCTGCAAGGACGGCCTGTGACCATGCAGAGCTGTCGCCTGGTCCTTCAGCAGTGCCCAGCACTGAGCCCCACTGCCTGCCGACTCCAGGGTAGGGGCTGTGGGCACAGGGAGGGCGGCAGAGGCTGCTTCCTCAGGCCACAGGGCGCCAGTCTGGGCCTGCTGCCAGCCCCCCTTAGGGTCGCCTCACTCCCAGGACAGGGGTGCTTGACCCCCCCCATCTCCCCAGATCAGCCAGGGCAGGGCTTGTGCGCCTCGGGCCACTCACCCTGATGTTATCCTCGGTGTCCACCGTGGCCTGGAGCTTCCCGTTCACACTGAACGCACAGAAGCAGCCGTTCCCGTAGAAGATGACGCAGTGGCCCTCTCGCGAGGCCTGGATGAGTTTGGGCTTCAGGCACTTTTCTGGAGCCTCCAGGGTCCTCAGCAGGTCTCCATTCATGGAATGGATGAGACACGGTCCCTCTGTGGGCAGACACACACGGCGGTGTTGGTTCCGTGGGTGCGAGTGACAGCTGGGTGGGCACCGGAATCCCCGGGGCACACAAGCCCCTCAGGCAGAGCCACAGGAAACGTTTCTTGGCAGTTACTCTGCAGACCCCCCGCCCCCGGCAGAGGAGGGAGCCCCAAGTCAAGCCCTTCAGCACACATCGCCTTGGGAAACAGGAAGTTGCTTTGTGAGGGGCTGGAGCGATAGCACAGCAGGGAGGGCGTTTGCCTTGCACAAGGCCAACCTGGGTACGATTCCCAGCATCCCATATGGTTCCCCCCGAGCACTGCCAGGAGTAATTCCTGGGTGCATGAGCCAGGAGTAACCCCTGAGCACCGCTGGGTGTGACCCAAAAAGCAAATAAAAGGGGGGGGCTGTTCTTCGAGAGGTGAGAATGTGGGGGGGCGTTACAGAGAACAAGAACAGAAAGGCCGGGGCGCTGACACAGAGGCCGTGAGCACGTCCATCTCCCGCTGTTCCAGAGCGGGTCCCCGTCCTGCACCTCCTGTGTGTAGGGTGAGCTGGTGACAAGGAGCATCACCAGGAGCGACTCGGGGCTTCCTCCGTCCCTGAGAGTTTCCCCACGGGGCCACCAGCCCGCACGTGCCTGTGCCTGTTCCCTCTCAGGATGGCGCCCCCCTCCCCCACCCGCAGGAATCACGGGAATCACAGGGACACGCCCGCTGGCAGCTCACAGTCCAGACACCGCTACGGGACAGGCCTGGCACTCACGGCCCGGCTCCCGGGAGCCTCAGGTGCACGGGATCACCGCCCGCAGGAGGTGCTGACCGGTTACTGCTGCTCTTAGCAGGAGCTCCACGTTCCAGTCGACCAACCCTCTCTGGTGGAGGCGGGGGGCGGGGGGCACGCCCAGTTCTTACAGTTCTTAGGGGCAACTTACGGCTCTTTGCTCAGGGGTTTTTCTCTTCCAGGGGTTCTCAGCTGACCCTGTCCGCGTGGCCAGCTGCGTGCCAGGCAAGTGCCCTAACCCCAGCACCCCCCCGCTGCAGCCCTGAGCCGCTCAGTCTGATCACGGCCACTTGAACAGTTACTAAGTCTCGTTAGCTAGACTAAGAATCACACAGCTCAGGACACAGGAAGTGACGCTCCCGGGCGCTAAGTGACCTACGGCGACAGGACTGATGGGTCCAGGCCTCAGCGCAGGGCCGAGAGGCAGATGCCGCCCACAGGCTAATCAGTAAACTGGCGAGGACTCGGGGGCCACATCGGGATTGGTCGCACGAGCTCTTGCACAGCGTTCTGAGGCCCAGGCAGGGGACGGTGCTGACCAGTTCAGCCCCCACCTGGGGCCTCGGTCTTAGAAATAAACACACACACAGATGCGCCTGGCTCTGGCCTCCCTCTTCCGAGGAAGAGTGCAGAAGGCCTGCGTGAGGGTAAGGCTCTGTGTGCCTGCGCCGGGACCCAGCCAGCACCCACGTGGGCAGAGACCCTGGCTGCGGCCGAGCTGCTGATGTGAGAGAAACAGCCCCTCCGCGGGGCTCTGGGCAGTCGGGGTCAGGTGCAGGCTGGGGGCAGGGGGGCGTCACCTTTCGAGCCGCTCAGCACCAGGCCCAGCTCGGCGCAGACGGCCGCACAGGTGATCTCAAAGTCGTGGCCCGTCAGGATGGCCCGGGGTGTGGTGGTCTCGCCTGCGGAGGAGAACAAGAAAAAGAGCAAATCACGCACCGCCAGGCGTGACCCCCGGCCCGTGCTCCCCGGAGAGCACTAACCCCACCTCCCGATCTGCCGGAATGCCGATGTCGGCCACGACCAACATGAGAACGTGTCTGTAAGTCCCATTTCAGGGGTGCAGGAGTTGCTCGAAGAAGATGCTTTTGCTTCTGCGCGTGGGGACCTGGGTTTAACCCCTGCCCCGCCCCCCATCACCACCGAAAAAAGGCCCTTAAAATTTTGTTTAGGCGCTGGATTCAAACTATATGCTACGGTTTGACAACCACATGTTTCTCAGTTTGTAATCTTTGCACTAAGCAACCAGGCTTGAAAACAGTCGAGATAAATATAAGCTCCTGCCTTAGAGGATTTGTGGCTGATTTTCCAGGCAGAGACTTTGTCAGAATTCACAGTCCAAAGAAAACCAGTTAGGCCTCTGCCCTCGCCTGTACTGGCACATGGCCCTTGGGCCTGAGACCCCCAGGGCAATGACGATGGTCTGAGCAAGGGTTCCGGGTACTTCAAAGCGACCCCTCTCCTAAGGAGCCTGTTTTTATACTTTTATTGTACATGAATCTCCTAGAATATATATTTGGGTCATTCAGAGAAATGTGGGGTGAGGTTCCACCTATCCTGGAGCTGCTAATAATTGGAAATGGGAGGAAGAAGCGAAGGAAGGAGAGCAGAGCGTCGGGTAAGAGCAGCTTTTCTAGGCGTTTCCACGGGTCCGAAGAGGTCCTTCCTAAGCAGCGCCAGCCCAGAGCAGGCAACCAGGAACGGTTCTGAGTTGTGGCCTGTGTGTGCCAAGCCACAAGGATAAGCCTAACTCCGTGCTTAGGATACTCCGCTTTGCTGAGTCTCGGGGCTCACATGCCAAAAGCCTTTGTAAATGGGGCAGGGAGCGGACTCTGTTTACATCTTAGACTTCCTAGAGCTGGATCGGGTTTATAGTATGACGGATAAATCCCAGAGGGGCAGATTTGCCCAGCAAAGTCGGTCACGACCTCCAGTGGTGGGACTGTGTGGGAAAGGATGACGGTGTGTCATCCCAGCCCCACGCCCTCCGCCCTCCTCTCCTCGGAGAGTCGGCAGGAATGCGCTGTCCTCGGGAGGCCGAGGCTGGCTGTCGAAAACCATCACACTTGGACTAGAGGCTGGCGGTGTTCCTCAGTGGCAGCTTGCACTGGTGGGCTGGACCCCCGGCATCACCCCCACATTGCAGAGTATCCCCCCGCCCAGTATTGCCACAATCAAGTGCACAGATTAGGACATTTCATAAGAAATAAATTACACCAACCAAGAGGCATTGTATTTCCTGCTGGAGATAAGCCTTGGCGTGTCTTAAGGAGTTTCCACTGCATTCGCCCTGATTCATCGCTGCCCCTTTGAAGATGCTGCAGTAGTTGGACAGACTGCAAAGGCTGACACTGTTGACAACGTGTGTGTGTGTGTGTGTGTGTGTGTGTGTGTGTGAACCACACCTTGCGATGCTTAGGGCTTACTCTTGGCTCGCTAGTCAGGAATCACTCCCAGTAGTGCTCAGGGTACCACATGGGTGCCAGAAATTGAATGTGGGTCAGCTGTGTGCAAAGGCAAGCGCTGTACTCTCTCTCTCTCTCTCTGACCCCGCTGTTGGAAACGTAAAACAATTTGTTTCTTGGCCACCGATGGACACAAGGTGACAAGGCACGATGGTCTTGAGCACGAGGCATGAGCTCCAGGAGGCAGCCAGCTGGCTACTGATGACATGGTTTCTGGGCCCTTGGCACCCGGGCGAACCGGATTCCTGAAGACAGTGGAGAAAAGTCAGTGGACCCGAACTCTGGTCTTGCTTTGATCAGCCGAGTGAGTTAACAGACGGAAATGCTCAGCACGGGAAGGCAGGAAAGTGTGGCGATGGTGGCCTGGGGCAGCCGCCATGATGGTGGAGGCAGGACTGGGTCCCACTGCAGGGCAGGGAGCTGCAGGCACCTGCAGCCTGACTTTCGGGCACTGACAGTAGGCAGAGGCGAGGCGGGGCAGGGGTGGGGCAGCTGCCCCGGTGCCAGCCCCAACGCCACGCTTCCGGCTAGACTCCACCATCTCAGGTCCAGGCTCACTGAGAAATTAACCTGCCAAAAATTTAGGCTATTGGCTCAAGAAGTGGAAGCTCTGTTTCTTGTTTGTTTTGTGGATGGCCCCCACCCCGGTAATGGGCCGCAGTTACTCCTGGCTTTGCACTCAGGAGTCACTCCTGGCCCTGCGCCAAGGATCGTACGGGATGCTGGGGACTGAGCCAGGGCCGAACGCATGCAGGCACCCTACCCCCTAACTATCCTCCAGCCCCAGGGAGTGAAACCTCTGGACAGGAATTGCGCGCTGCAAGTAGGGAAAGGGACAAACATGAGAACCTTTCAGTACCTGTGCTGCAAACCATAATGCCCAAAAGGGAAGAGAAAGAAAGAGGCAAAGTGCCACAAAGGCAGCTGGGGGAAGGTGTGTGTATGTGTGTGTGTGGGGGAGGGGTTGTTGGGAGGAAAACTGGGGCATAGGTGTTGGGAAATGTGCACTGGTGAAGAGACGTGTGTTGGAACAGTGTATGACTGAAACCCAATCATGAACAGCTCTGTAACTATCTCACAGTGATTCAATTAAAAGTGAAATAAAGTAGAAATTGATTTTTCCCCCTTTCTTTTGGGTGCTAGAGATGAACCATACAGTGTCACCCACACAGTGCACCACGGGCCACATGCCCAGCAACCAGTAACTTTGTGCACCAACAACTAAGTGTTAAAAGTTCTTTTTATTGTTTTCATAAATTACCATTTCTTGGGGCTGAGGTGGGGGGGGGTAGTATGATTGTCTTGGAATTCCTGGGTAGAAAATAAGATTTGAGGGGCCGGAGAGATAGCACAGCGGGTAGGGTGTTTGCCTTGCACGCGGCCGACCCGGGTTCGATCCCCGGCATCCCATATGGTCCCCCAAGCACTGCCAGGAGTAATTCCTGAGTGCAAAGCCAGGAGTAACCCCTGTGCATCGCTGGGTGTGACCCAAGAAGAAAAAAAAAAAAAGAAAATGAAGATTTGAAGGAAAACCAGTGGCGATCAGAGAGAGCCAAGTGTCAGTGAGCCAAAGTAAACAACGGGCAGAGGGTCCCAGCAGAGCCAGCGGACACGCCACTGAGGCAGGACGGCGTGTGGCCGACAGATCTAAGAATATCTCCCAGGGACGTGGGGAAGAAGTGAGAAGACTGCTGTCCACTGCAGTTCTTCCTTTAATGTGACTTAGGATTCTAAGCATTTTTGATGACTATAAAGTTAGAGGCAAGGAAGCCTCATTGATTAATTCTGCATACTGGATTAGCATCTGAGCATCCTTCTGGCGAGCTCGTAACTGAGATTTTTATCTGGGGAAGTATTTGTGAACGAAGTACTTGCAATATACTGGTTTGCAGTATGCCACACTGCACCAGTTATTTATTTTTTTTTCCTCCAAAAGCACAAACTAAAAAAGGATTTTTCTTTTTTCTATTTAAAGCCTGATCGTTAAATAAAGAACTGCTCAGTGCTTCAAAGTTTGGCACAATGTTCCCCAACCCAGGAAGTAGGTTAGACAGTTCAGGAAATACAGGGGTTAAAAAAAAAAAAAAGGAAATGGAAAGAACAACAACAAATTTAAAGCATTAGGGTAGAACTCGCCTACGGGCTGCGTTCATAGACACTCACGGGGTTGCCGCGAGTACAAAGAGTACAAAGTGCTAAGAGAACTTTGCTCTAAAAAACATCCATTAACGGCCTCTGAAAAGCCACACGCACTAGGGAGCGAGACTTCCGGTAGGGAAAGCTGTTTCCAGTCTTGTGGTCACTCCCCTTTGATCTGTGGTACAGATCAAACATTCTTTATACTTTCTCATAAAAACACAATCTTTCAAAATCAATGACTGTTGAAGTCTTATAAGTTCCAAGAAGCCAAATATTCCCAATATTAAAATTTTACTATAGGAAACAAAATGATTTGGGTTTTAAGCGCAACAGGCCCAAAATGTTTCAAGTTCTACAGATATCTGGGAAGCCAATGAAAGGGCTGGGATGCAAGGACGGAGGTGGAGGGAGCGACAATGGCTCTTTACTTCCCTGTTGCACATTCCACTGTCGCCCATCACCCTGGATCCTAGGAGAGCCCCAGCAGCACCACGGCACAGGGTGAGGAGTTGAGCCCCGCGAAACAGTGCAGGTTTCTGCTTGGGGCTGGAAGTGAAAGCCGGGAACCGTGCCTCATCCTCTGCCCAGCGCTCACTGATGCCTGCGGTCCCGCTGTGTCAGCCCGCAGGGTTAACGCTCGGCAAGCAGGGAGCCCAGCTCAAAGACCACTATGCTGGCCCTGTATTACTCTCCTCAAAGCTAACACTGTCTCCCCCTAAAACCTTGGAACCGAATAAAGAACAGGGCAGAAAAGTCCTTAATCAGATTTTTTTTGGAGGGGATTTGGGTCTGTGATCGTGAGCAGGGCCGTACCCAGCGGTGCTTAAGGCTCACTCCTGGCTCGGAGCTCAGGGATCTGGCGTCCACAGGTTCAAGGCAAACTGGCAGCGTGCAAGGCCTTCATCCCTGATCAGCCCCAACCCCTCCCTTAGTTTTAAAGATACTGAATCAATACTTTAAGTGCATGCTTAGTTGAGATGACTTTGGGGCCAGACACTAACATTTCCTGTTTGTTTCCTCATTCACTCTTCCTCCGTTCACTTAACAACACGGAGCAGCTTATAAGTGATGAATTGGAGAAAGAAGGAAAATAGGCCTTGTATTTGCAAACTGCCTAGATTTTCACTAGACTGCCTTTTATAAACCATACTATAAACCTAAAATAACATAGCTATTTATAATTACTTAAAGGGGGGTTGGACCTCAGTTAGGGAACCATACGCAGTTTGAATAGGGATTGAATCTGGGTTGGTTGCATGCAAGGCAAGTACCTTAATCTCTGTCACCTCTCCTTCCCAAACACTTGTTAACTGGAAAGGTTAAAAACCCATAATGAAGTCCAAATGAATAGAATTTAATTTTTAAAAATGAAAATGAGTATCAAGGTCTAGAGAAATAGCTCCAGGAGGTGAGCACAGGTCACACGACACAGGCCCCAAACACCACCAGGAGCTGCTCTGGAGCCCACCCGCCTGGCCCTCGGAGAGTGGCCCCCAAACAGGAAAAGAACCAAACTAATGTGTGAGGCCCTGGGTTTGATAATTGGCACTGTGTAAAGGAAAAAAAATAATAAAATGTAAGATCCGTAAATAAAAACCTAGCTCCCATGAAAATGCTTTCAACAGCAGTCATTGGCAGGAAAGTGTTCACAAAATCTAAATATATAAACTATTAACTCTATAGGGTTTTTTTTTTGGGGGGGAGTAGTTTTATTAAAGCCAAGTTTTCTACAATCTGAGCCAGTGATTGTTTTAAAGATGCCGGTGTCTACTGCACACGCCCCTGGCTCCGTCTCAATCACAGTCTGGCGACTACAACCATCCATGTGGAAACCGAGCATTAAGCTTTCTCGTGTGGTTCACCATGGTGCTAAATCAGGAGCGGCAACGGCCTCTCTGGGGCAGCAGGGAGGAGGCTGCCCGCCGTTTCGTAACCCTTTCTCATGAACTTCCTAATTTTTCGACAGGAATGATAACACCGATTTTTAATTATGCAAAGGTAAATGGTTTTCAATTTGTTCCAGTCATTCCATTGCTACCCTTTGTGTGCCTTTTTTTTTTCCCCACTCCTGAAAAAAAAAATTGTTACTTTCAGGGCTGGGGATGCGGCTCAGTGGGAGGTGTGTGCTGTGCGGCTGGAGACCGGGTTCAGGCCCCGGCGTACGGGAGGGGAAAGGTCCCTCTGTCCTAGCACTGCAGGTAGGCGCTGACCAGAGGTAGTGCAGCTGGGAGCTGCCAGGTTTGATGGAAACAAATGAGGTAAACAAGACCAGATTGATTAACGTAAGATATGACGTCGCTATAAAAACCAATGATAAATTCTTTGTTTCTAACTGTCCCCTCCCTCTCTCTTAATGTGTACATACCTTCAGATATAAACTTAACAAATAACCCTAAAATGTGTCATAACTAAAAAAAAACCTACAGAATATTCTCATGAATATGATGTTGTAAGAACTCCGTATAGCAAAAATTATCTCTAGATAGACCTCAAAAATAATGAAGATTTCATTACTTACTAGTCTACATCAAAGTCTGCAGTGGTGCAGAAAAATCAGCTTCAATAATTCAGTACAGCTTAGTGGTTAAGAATGGGGCCTCTAAGGGGGCCGGAGTGATAGCACAGTGGGTAGGGCGTGTGCCTTGCATGCAGCCAACCCGGGTTCCATTCCCAGCATCCATATGGTCCCCCCGAGCACCGCCAGGAGTAATTCCTGAGTGCAGAGCCAGGAGTAACCCCTGTGCATTGCAGGGTGTGGCCCCAAAAGCAAAAAAAAAATTAAAAAAAAAAAAGAATGGGGCCTCTTTGGGGGTAGGGATCTAGCTAGTTACCTTGTTCTGAGAAACATCTTCAACTTTCAAGGCACTTACATAATCTCTCTGTGCAAAGACAGTAAGAACAGTGACCACAAAGGATTACTCTGGGGATGGGGAGTAATGAATGAGTTGCCATGTAAAGTGCTCTGACATGCCTGTTAGTCAGCGCTCAGTAGCACTTTGAGGCAGACATGGCAGTAATACTAGTAGCAACAGCAGCAGTAGCTGTGGGGGTAGAATGATGCATATTTTCACCCTTTGCAAGAGAGACACCTGTCAGCAAAGTTTATTATTCTCATGCTGCATAAGGGCTAGTTAGACATGATTTAAATGACTTTTGTTTCTTGTGACTGGAAATATAACTTAATTTCTAGAAACCAAAATTTCATTTCTCCCATTCCTTATTCCCGATTTTCTAAACTTCCTTGATCATCCCTATAAATTCTGATACAACTATTATCTTAAAGCCTAGAACAGAAGTGATGGTACAGTATGCTAATTATAATCTTTAGTGCCTAATTTTCAAAGTAATTACATGATCATTAAAATTATTCGGATAATTTAGTAAATTGGGAAGAAAATTAAAAATTGTACCCAAATTCCACTCTAAATAACTGTAGCTAACATTTTGTTGGTGATCACTCCAGACAGTTTCATGCCTAAGTATACCATAGACAGTTAAAAGGTACCTACCATATTCTACAGGTAGTTTGATAGTATTTTATACTTATAAATCCACAGTTTATCTCTCCACGTACATATCAGAGTTTCACAATGGATTAATGGCTGGCTGGTACTTTGTTATGAAAATATATCAAACTTAACTAATGTCCTTCTGTTTTCCCCGCTCTCCAGATGTTCATGTGTGGGTCCCCTTAGAGGTCTTTGGCTTTAGTTCAGTGGTCACTCCTGTAACTGCATCTGGATATTTAGTAACATGTGCATTTAAAATTCTGCCTCCAAAAAATAATGCAAATGGTTAGGAAAGTTAATGGAATGAATTTTTTTACACATTGTTGAGGTGCACCATTGACTATAATGGGGACAAACATTTATTTTAATTAAAAGCTATCTTTATTTATCCTAAATTCCCATCACTTAAAATTAATGACAGTATGCCCTTAACATTAACACATTTTATTTAATTAGTATTTTAATCTTTTGGATCTTCCAGTCGGTGCTCAGAGCACCTGGGGATATTCCCTGCAATTTTTGGCCAACGGCTGTCTTAGGTTGCCTTTAGGGCCTCAGTCTGCAGTGCTGATGGGCTCTGGTGGGGCTAGTGGCCCCCAGAGCCACACCCAGTAGTGGTTGGGGGCATCCAGAGATGCTCTAGGGGACATGTGGCACTGGATACCAAATACGATGCATGCAAACCTACACCTAAATCCTTGCATTATCTCCCCACTTCCCTCCTTAATATTTTAATTTTTTTTTAAGACATGCAAGGAAAGTGGCTAGAGAGATAGTACAGCAGGTAGAGTGCTCGCCTGGGATAAGGCGTCCATCCCTGGAACCACGTGTTGTCCCCCCGGCCCCGTCAGGAGTGATCCCTGAGCACAGAGCCTGGAGTGAGCTTTCAACACTACCAGGGGTAGCCCCCAAACAGAGACAAGCAAAGCACAAGTGAAAACTATAAAGGGTTTTCACACTTTAGATACTTAAAAAAAAAAACAACAAACCTCAGATTTGATGCCAGAAACAGCAACAAAGCAAAAATTAGACAACTGAAATATCTAAGTCAAAACAAAACAGCAACAAAATGGAAAGACCGTTGAGTTGGACTGGAAAAAATGCTTTCAAGTATATGTCTGACAAGGGGTTAACATTCAAGGTTATACAGAATTCATACAACACAAAGCAAAAAATAATCTGATTTTTAAAGTGAAATGAGCATCTGAAAAGACTTTTCCCCAAAGAGCACACACAGCTGGCCAAGAAGCAGGTGAAAGCCTGCGTTTCACTCTCAGGAAAGCGCATCATCTCTTGTTGCTTGTTGGAGGGTTGTTATGAGAAAGACAAGTATTAAAGACAAGGGGACGGGGAAAGGCACATCGATGGAAATCTGTGATAAAGGTTCTTCACTAACTTTAAACTAGAATGATCTAGCAACTCTTCTTCTGTACTTCCCTGAAGAATACAAAAACACTCATTTGAAAAGATGTCTTGTGCCTTTCTGTTCATTGCAATACCAAGACATGGACACAAGGTGATTGTGCATACATACACATACGCATGTATTCACACATGTGAACTATTATTCAGATACTAAAAAGAAGGACGGGCCGGAGTACAAGTACAGCAGGAAGGGTACTTGTCTTGCACGCGCTTGGCCCAGTCTTGATTTCTGGCATCCCAGATGGTCCCCGTAATTCCTGAGTGCAGAGTCAGCCCTGAATCTCGCTGGGTGTGGCCCAGAAACCAATACATAAAATTAAAAATAAAAAGAAATATATTCTCTTACTTGCAGCAACAATCACGGGCCTTACAGGCACCATGCTAAGTGAAGGCAGACAGGGGGAGAATTATAAAATACTGTATATTTTCACTGCTCACTGAAATGAACCCGAAAAACAATTGTCCCCTCCCAGTTAACCTGTAGATTCAGAAAACAGGCTGGTAGGTGCTAGAGGCAGAAGTGGGGTTATTAAATGGGTAAAGATGATCAAAAGGTATAAAGTTACAGTTATTAAAGAAATAAGACCCAGGGATATAATGCTCAGCATGTTGATGATAATGAACAATATCGTCGTAATCTACAACTGAACATGCTAAGAGAAAAAATTTTTAGTGTCGCATCATAGGAAAAGGAAATCTGTGAACTGTGTGTTGGTGTTTGTGACCTAGACATACTGTGTGATCATTTTACAACACATGCAGAACCACTGTGTTGTACAGTTGAAGCTAGTATCATATTATCACTGTATTACTCTATCACTGTCATCCTGTTGCTCATCGATTTGCTCGAGCGGGCACCAGTAACGTCTCCATTGTGAGACCTGTTGTTACTGCTTTTTGGCATATCGAATACACCACGGGTAGCTTGCCAGGCTTTGCCATGTGCGCGGGATACTCGGTAGCTTGCTGGGCTCTTCGAGAGGGACAGAGAAATCGAACCCGGGTAGGCTTCATGCTAGGCAAATGCCCTACTTGCTGTATAAAGAAAAGGTTGCACAACTACATTAATAAGCTATTCTTGTTGGAGGTGAGGCAGCTCTTCCCATGGCAAAGGGAAGGACAGATACAGGTATAGCTGAGTTTATAATTAAATGGGAAAGCAGAAAGTTCAGGCTCAGCTCACCAGAGACTTCATTTTCTCCATGAGTAGGAGGCAACAGAATTTACTGGGGTGAGTAGCAGAGCGCCGCGTGGCTCTGTGCAGAAGACACACCATTTAATTTTCCCAATGATTTTGCATCTGCTAGCTCCGTTAGTATTGTAGTATAAGACAACTTTATCTAACTTTTGAAAATTATCCTATTTCATTCATTCCACAGGAATAAAATGATCTCTTAGTTGGATAGCTACAAGTTACAAGAACAAAAGCTAAATTTAAAAAACTCAAGAGTTTTGAATTCACTGGTACATCTAATACATCTACTACATTGGTCTGTGGGGTCTTAATTAAGTGTATTTAAGTATGTTCTTAGCTCTACAAAAATGTCACACAATTTCCTAAATTTTTTATTTAAAATTTTTTCATTACATTTTTTTTTTCTGGTGCAGGGAATTGAACCCATGGCCTCACAATTCCACTGGCTGAGATACAGCCCTGACGCTAAGATTCTAAATTCTACAGCAGAAGGGACTCACTTTAAGTTTTGAAAGTGGGAGAGGAGGTTGCAATTCCAGATAATACTCAACCTCTCGATTAAAGAAGACGTACTTGAACTTTCTGAGAAGGCTACACACCAAAACTTAGTTGATGGGAGGAACTGTGGGCCACCTCAGACTAATTCCAGCACTTGTTGGAAATGAAAATTTCTACCTGAGCATAAAATATTAGACAAACACCTCTTTCTTTTGGTGTGGCCCTAGAAAAGTCTACATATGAAGATACTCAGTTTCAAGTGGAGGGCGTAAATCATCTGGCCCTCTACTCTCATATTTATATGGCTGTAGCCTACGGGGCAAATGGTATAGTCATTTTTCTCTGCAACTAAACAAAGTAAATAAATGTGATATATTGGCACATCACCCCGCCACTCTGCATATGGTGCACATTAGGGCGGTATTCATTCGCCATATGAATATAATTCCTTTTACCACATCTCCTATTAGTTACAAGCAGTAAATACAGACTTGTTGTGCTGGAACTGAGGGCCTGCATTACATCACGGAGCACTAAACATCCTGCACCTTCTGGAGAATTTCATGGACCGAGTTTTGATGTCACCTGACCGCGAACACTGCCAGCATATTGCTTCAAACCGCCTTGATGAATTCTTGAAGGAAACAAGAAAAAAAAATATATATATATATATAGGGCAGCCTTGGTGTTGGTGCGATGGTGTGCTGAGGAGACAGATGGAAAAATCACCTTCCTGACAAAGGTCCTGATGTGAACGGGCTCAGGGTCTCAAGCACTGCTTGGTACCGGAATCCGTGAGTGGTGGGCACCCCATGTTAAGGGGGCATTCCGTTCTACCCACATGCGACATGCTAATAGTGACTCGGAATCAATAAGCTCATTTCACGACAAGCCGTAACGCTTTGTTTCCTCATGCGCATGCTCTTCCTCTCCCTAAGACACGTTGATGATAAAGCCCCAAATACAGGCTCGGGAGGGGAGAAAGTATCCCTTCACAAACTGACATGGGTCAACACACATGGATGCGTCTCGGTATCTGTGACCCATAAATAACACATCACAGCTGGTTAGAAACAAAGCTGTCCGATCAAGGACTGATTTTCAAATTCACGGACACCGAGTCCCCAAATGCCTCCAGCAGATGGTGCTCTAGGACACCTGCTTAGGGGGAGCAACTGTCTGTGTTGTGTTCACCTATATTTTGGGGAGACAAAGAATCAGGATTTGTCAGGAGCGCCAGCACAACAACACACTAGGCTTTACAGTAAAAAGGAACACAATTCTTTAATCTGTGCGGGAAAATATGCATATGCATAAGCACACGTGCACAGAGGCACTCAGTAAATAATTCACACCTGGACATATTATGCCACTACTTTTCTTATAGACTTGATAAGTAGTCTGCATATATCAGTAGTATTTATGGTCACATGGCAAGATCATTCTAAATTCATTAAAAAAAAATTTAGAATGCCTTAAAGTTGGAATTCATTTTTAATTATAGCAGGAATGTCTCATTAGGGTGATACTAGTAAAATTAACAACACTCCGATTTACGGTAACGACTCCTGTGATTGATGAGAGTATAACAAAATGAAGTTTTAGACAGAGAAAAAGCAGGGCAGCTACGGCATACAGTACTTTAAAAAACAGCTCTGTGGTCTGTTAGTGCTAGCCTCATGGTTAATAAAACCTTCTCTCTAATTAACGGTGCTGAAATATTCTTAAAGAACAGAATCTTGTTGTTAAGAGAAAAACTTAAAGTTGTTTTTTTTTTCCCTCCAGTAGACGCCATTCCCATAAAGGAGAAAGCTGACATAGATTAGCATGTCTGATTGCAAAGAGGAAAAAAAATGCCACCTTTCAATCAAATCGAAACCAGAACGTGAGAATGGAAAACTACTTTAGTGAAGTACTACCCACACAAATCCATGCAACACCTCACATCCGCAACCATTTGCTTCCAAAGTTAATCAACTGCAGCTTAAAAAAAAATATTACTTGGATCCCTAAAAATAACAAGTGTACACACTTAAGTCTATGATTTATCAATATAATAAGTAAATAGTGAATAGATGTTTTGTACATTTTCATCTTGCTTCTAAGAACATTTGAAAGTTCAGAGTATTTACATGTCAATCAAATGCACTGGGAAATATTTTTTTCTAAGATTTTTTAAAGTACAATACAGTCTGGATAGCACTGTTATGAAGAAAAAAAAACGAGCATTTCAGGAAAAGCATTTTGGTAGAGAAGATTTAGCTTGGAAACACAAAGGCGACCACAGTTTTTGCTATGCTCCCTTCTAGAAACAAACATCTTTCATGGAAGTGTTTTTTTATTTTTTTTTAAAGCATCCACAACTAAATATCTTAATTCTCCTCATTAAGAAAATTGCATTCTATAGGGGTAACTATCACAAGATTATAAAGCCAAAGATAAAGTGGACCAGTTTTTGTCTGTGAAAGCAAGGTTTTTTGTCATGTAACTGAGGTATATTTCATAAAATACATGCACTTTCAAAGCTCCAAGTTTTACCCCATTTGAACTGGCCCGATTTTGCCTAGCCAATGTGTATATTAAACCTGAGTAATGTGATTTTAAAGAATAGTTACAAAGCTATTAGCTTCACATATTGCACTAAAATTAGATTTGGAGAAAATGGAGCAGCACATGATCCTAGCAAGTAAAATTACAAGGTGATTCTCATGATTTTTGGAATAAAAAAAAATGAAACACTTGAACGAAGCCCATAAAATATGAAAATTGCTAGGGCCTCATTTTTTTTCCCAGTGACCTATTTTTCCCTTTAAAGGAAAAAAAATCTGAATTCAAAATTTAAGTTAAGACAATGTGCTTATGCAACAGACCCCAGAGTAAACACACACGTGTGTGTGCACATCCACCTTGAGACACGAGGGCTGGACGTGGCCTAAAGGTCACTTTACCCTGAGATAAAACGAGGAACAAGCCGAAGCCCAGATTCCTCATCTGAAAGCTCTGATGCAGCGGCCGTGTCTGCCGTGGAGCCACTGGGAGCCCGGGGCTTAGAAAATCGGAACCAGCTTGCACGGATGTTTAAAACACAGTTCACACACAGTAAAAACGTCTCTGTTTTTGTCATTTTCTTTTGAAAAGCTTACACTGGCTTGTTCATTTTTCTATTCTAATGTGTGGAAATTCTCATTATATGAAAAAGTGCCTATTTGTCTTTCCTCCAGAGCCATCCTTCAAAGCGAACGCAAAATTAAATTGGGACATCAGACGTTATAAAAGGGCCAGAAAGAGACGAGGTTCACTCTGAGAAGGGTAATTTAATTTGGTCTAGATACATAACAATTTTCTAAAATTTTCATTAGATGTGCTGTTATGTTAGTCTTTTATTTTTATTCTTCTCATTACCAGTGTTACTAGGAATTAACATCCACCAAACTGCAGACAATGAGAGGACGCAGATGAAGTGCTTTATGAAAAATATCACATTATAATATATACTCCAATGCCAACAAGATGGTGTTTGCCTGGTGATTTATTTGCTCTAAGCATCCTATGCTTCGGTGAACACCTTAAAGTCAGTTACTATCGTTGCTTTCATTTTACAGACAAAGATCCCGGGAAAGCTTAGGACCTTGCTCTGTTTCACCCAAGCTTCAGGATCCGGTCCATCCTACTCTATTCATTTAAGACGACAAGCGTGGACAAAACATCTCCAGGGTGGCCTATGAGATACTTAAGTGTACAGACATATTTTTCTTCCTTCTAGAAAAGCTGAATATTTCTAGATTTAACATGTACTGTGGGGCTAGGAAGACAGTACAAGTTTAGGGTGCATAGCGTGCATGCACGGACCATATCCTAGGCGCCATCTGATCCCCTGAGCGTTGCCAGGTGCCCCCAGAGACCCCAGACCACTGCACTGTTCGGGCCTCAGAACTAACCTGGCTGCCTGGCTGGCTGAGAACCACTGGGAAGGGCTGGGTACTACTTAGGATTCACACACACACACACACACACACACACACACACACACACACACACACACACACTTTATGTGCTCCTCTATATATACATATATATATATGCATGTACATGAGAATATGCATATACTTAAAATTAAATTCCTGAAATCTAACAGCAGTTACATATAAGTGCAGCTAACGAGCCCTTATATACTTCTTAGTGTACACACTGGTAATGACCATGTATAACTCAGAGGACACAATTAGGTCAGATAATTTAAAAAAACAAAACCAAGCTTCCTTTTGGATTACCACATGTATGTACTAAGCATTACAAAGCAAGAGAGATTTATTCCTAAATATTGTGAAATAAGTAACAAGATGGTATATGTTATTTTTTATCTATGTCAAATCTAGGCCTGTCTGAAAATTTAGTAAATTTCAATAACTGAATTTAGAGAGAATGGAAAGCAAGAAAGCCCAAGAAATCATTCACCCTCAAAGGTCAGAAGGAAAGAAGGATGAGAATGTAAGGGTCCTCAACGAGAAGGGCAGTAAGCACCTTTCACAAGAAAATGTGAAAAATAAAACCCCTGAAAAATAGCCTATCTAGGCATATTGCAATTATATATACAAAGGAGGTGTGAAATGTGTGAGATATGTCCATCCACCCGCACGCACACGAATGCACATTCAAGTGTTTGCTCGTTTACCAGACTGTCGTGTCCAGCCATCACAGCCTAGAAATTTTCATATACTACTATGTAGGGAATTTTCCCGGTTTTGATTAAAATAAGAAATGTGTATTAGAAACTTACTGACTAAAAACTGTGTTTACCCCCCACTGGCAAAGAAAGGCACAAAGGGGAAACAGCTTTGACAACATGCCTTGCATGTACTATTTTAAACATTATACTTATTTCTTAACTAAGGAAAAAAACAAAGACTCAGTCTCACACACATAATATATAAATTTAACAGAGATTTAGGAAGTCAATTCAAAATATGATAGACTTAAATATATCCAGACTGCTTCAAAATCTGGGGTTAAATGACGGAAGGATCATAATATTCAGATAAAGTAATAGGAATAACAGGGTAATAGGGTCCTTCTTTAACCAAATACATGGTGACTTGCTTTAAATTAAGAAACTGTAAATATTTAAGAGTAGTTAACTTGCTCTACCTTCTGAAGTAAAACTCTAAAGCCATTCTTTGGTGTTGTCATAATGATTTTAATTAAATTCTCATTTTTTCAGGTGGTCCCTTTAATTGTTTTTTCCTACTTCTTAATGTGTTTTTCTAAAGCCATTTCTTTCTGCAGCTGTGTGCCATTGGTTTTAATGGTAGCTGCTTCCTTTTTTGCCTTCTGTGAATTACAATTTTAAATGGTTACACGTTTTTTTGTTTTACTGCCTTCAGCATAGTTTCATAAAGATGTTTAAGGCTGTTGGTGAAGATTTTCATTTCCTATCAGAAAAACCACATCCCAATTGGAATATTCCATGTTGGCCTTTATGGCCTGTTTCATCTCTTCAACTATAAACGCAAACCTGTTTTTGTTTTTTAAATAAAGACTGGTATCTTTTCAAGGGATTGTAGATTGAAGCTTTTTGTTTTGTTCTTTTGAAATATAAATTTGGTTAACAAATAAGCAAGGCTGGGAGGTTTGGTTCAGGGAGCTGGGGGCGGGGGGGGGGGGGGGGGGGCAAGTTTTGCAAGGGGAGCCCCAGGCTCAATCTCTGGATCTCTGGCACCATGTTCCCGGGGCACCGCCTGGGGAAGACCCCTACCCGCCCCCAGTACAGAAAGTAATATGTGATTTTAGCTTCCATGCTTTTATCTTATTGTTTGCAAATGAGACAGAGTTATCTTATCTAGGGAAAGCAATTTCCAGTGACGAATTAGCATTTCATCAGAATAACAAAACATGAATATTGGGTGTTTCATACTTGGACACAAATTCTCAGTGGCCATAAAACGTTGCTAAAAGGCTCTTTTAGACTTTTAGAAAAGGCTAATTAAGAAATTAAAGGTGCTTCATAATCCAGCCTTGCTTTTACTATAATGAATCAAAGGCACTGCAAAACATTACTTCTCTTGTCACCTGCAAAAGTTTACACGGAAAATAAATCGTACTTACTGCCCGGGTTATCTCCAATCCCACTGCTTTTCCCATTCCAGTACCAGAGCAGCAGCGTTGCGTCACGTGACCCGGAGAGAATGTAGCAATTTCCTCCGATATATGACTCAGAACGAGTGAGGCAAGTGACAACATCCCAGTGGCCAAACACCACTTGGATCAATTTGCCTGAAACACAGAACAATTTTCTTTACAATTGCCATTAGGCTGCAGGTAGGACAGAGGTTAGGGTGCCCCTCGCAAGCGGCCTCTGTATCGTTTATGCAGCACCACGCGCGCACGGTGCATCCCTGGCTGCAGCCCGGGCGGCCCTGGTCACCACTGGGGTGTCCTCAGGCCTTTGCATTACCCCTGAAATCCTGGGTGAGGAGTCACCACTGGGGACAGCTCCCACCCCCACCCCCAAAACTGCCATTAGAGGCTGGAGGGCTCAGTGGGCTGAGCACTTCCTTGGGATGCAGGAGGCCCAGATTCAGTCGCCAGCACCATCTAGTTCACTGAGCACTGCTGCAGAGCCCCCCCCCCCCCCACTCAAGCCAGCACAGGGAGTAGCCCCCCCAAAAAAGGGTGTGGCCCAGAAGCTCCTCCACCCCCACTCGCCAATAACCCCCGTGCTAGTAGAGCAGGCAGATTCAGCGACGGGCTGGAGTGCAGGCCCTGCACGCAGGGGGCCTGGGCTCGATACCCAGCACTGCAAGGACCCCGGAGCACCAATGTAGGAGGAGCCCCTGAACACTGCTGGGTGAGTCCCCAAACCAAAAAATAAAAACAGAGCCAGGGAGATGGCACAGGCATGCGCCTGACCCTGTCCACCCCGGGCAGCCTGGAGGCCCAGAGCACTGCCAGGCTGGCCCCGGGGACCCCAGCAGGGCAGAGCTTGGGCACATTACAGCCTCAGGTCCTGGCACCAAGCCAATTTGGGCCCAGTTGGCTGAGTACGGCTGGGAGTGGCCCCAAGTCCCCAAACATGCTAGGAGAGGCCAAAAACAAACCAAACCATCAAGTTTCTAGTGATCATTTAAGTTGTAAGATAACTGTCAGGGCAATGGGGCCCCTCCATGATGCACAGGCAAAGTATCTGTATGTGTCTGGACCACTGGAATCCAGACGATGACACCCGGGGCCCAATCTGTAACAATTAAACTGAGAAATAGAACAGTCAACGAGTCAGGCTGTGGGGAGTGAGGGATCTGGGGTGCTTGGTGCAGGGATGGGGCCACGGGCTGGTGGGACTGCACGTAGGCACACTGTAGGCCTGAGGAAGCCCTCTGTAAACAGCCACGTAAATCATGGAATCTAAATAAAAGGAAAACATGGTAATAAAGCTTATTAACTCAAATTATGATGATCTGGATTTTTTTTTATAAAAAAATGATTTGTTTCAGTAGTCATTTTCTTTGAAAAACAAATGAATTAAAGAGTGACATTTTTGAAAAGCATAGGTTAAAACTATTTAGTTAATAAAATATTTGAGGATCATGACATTATGTCATTATACACGGCTCCTATAAATCACGTAAATAAATCAATTGCGTCTACCAATTAATTACAGGCCCTGGAGAACTGACTTATTTGGAACTGACTCAATTTCTTAAGTTATTCTGTGATACAAAACTTAGTTGCCTTCCTTCTAAGTAGTATATAATTCATACCAAACTAATATAAACTTGTCTTTCAATTAGTAAAGATTATTTTTGAAGTAAATCTATACAAGGACAGTATCAGTCATTTAAGGCTTTTTTCTTCCAAATCAGAATTACATTAACTTTTGCTGAAAGAATAAATTTATTGTTATTGCTATTGGAGGCAGATTGTTCTTTGTTTTAATTGTGTAAATGATGAAAACTCCTTGGATGGTGAAGATGAAATTCAAATTATGGCAGTTTATCTAATGTTAATGGCTGCAAATGGAGAGGAGGAAGCTAGTGAACTTACAAGGTGTCCTGGGCTTTGGATGTAATGACATCAGAAAAAAAACAAAGCGCTCCCTCCCTTTTAGAATGTGTGTTTCATCAGATGCGGTGTTTGTGATTCACTCCAGTCTGCCTAAAGAAATGCTATGTAGCCGCTTTCCCTTCCATCCCTATAGTTCTTAATGAAAATTGACTTTGGAATGTCTATAGAATCTAAAAATGAATGTCATCGTGCATCCAACCTTAATATTCAGGTTTTTTCTTAATTTTAATTTTTACTCTTTTGGCTTCTGAGTCACACCTGACAATGCTTAGAGGTTACTGCTGGCTCTGCACTTAGGAGTTACTCTTGGTGGAGCTTGTCCCCAAGATGAGGTGCCGGGAATTGAACCAGGGTTGGCCACGTGCAAGGCAAACGCCCTACCCATCTGCCCACTATGACGATTTTAAAAAATAATAATTTAAAAGGGATGGTCACTGGCACTGGCACTGTCATCCTGTTGCTCATCGATTTGTTCAAGCGGGCACGAGTAACATCTCTCACTGAGAGACTTATTGTTACTGTTTTTGGCATATCCTATACGCACGGGTAGCTTGCCAGGCTCTCCAAGAGGGGTGGAGGAATCGAACTCGGGTCAGCCGTGTGAAAGGCAAAAGCCCAACCGCTGTGCTATCGCTCCAGCCCAAAAGGGATGGTAATAAATAGAATTCAAATATTCAAGAATTAAAAAAAACACAGCAAGTTGGGGAAGGGGGAATCAACGTACCTAAAAAGTTTATGTATTTAATAGAGAATATATAACTAAAGCTTAGGACTCAAATAAGTATGGCATTTAAGTGTGTTTCACTTTTTATATAAATGTAATCAACAGAACTAAGAAGTATCACTTAGTTTTAAATTCTCCGGGGCCTGAGCCAGCACTTCCCGCATGCGAGGCTTGTGTTCCAGCTCTGAGCCCTCCCCCCATACCAAATTCTTTATTTTAGTAAATCCTTGAAGCCTACAAATTTAGAAATAAAATACTGAAATACTCTTTCTCAAAATCAAATGAAAAATCAAAAAGAGGTTTTCACTCTTAGCACACAACCTAGCACGAGTTGCTTTACAGTCTGATTCAGGGCTGGAGAGGTGGCACAGGGCTGAGGACATCGGGAGCAGGAGACCGGGGTCTGTTCCCAAGGACTGAGCCCAGGGCTCCTCAGGCTTCCAGCAAGGCCCGAGTACAGAGCCAGGAGTAGCCTCCAGAGCACTGCTTGAGTGTGACCCAAATCCAAGACAAAATTTATTTCGGTATCAAATTACAAAATTGATAAAATACTTTTTTTTTTCTCTTGTAAAGACTCCGAGCAGGTGTTTTACCAGCTAATGTAAAAGAGATAGTACAGGGGGTTGTACAAGTAAAGGCACTTGCTTTGTTTGTGGCTGACCCCAATTCAATCCCTGACACTACATATGGTCCCCTGAGTATGGCCTTGTATGCGGCCAAGCCTAGTTGGACATATATGGTCCCCTGAGTACTGCCAGGAGTGATCCCTGAGCACAAAACTGGGAGTAAGGCCTAAGCATGGCCAAAGGAGGCCCAAATGCCACCCCTCAGAGTATTCACTTCTGGTTTTGTTCACTCTTTTACATTCAAATCAAAGCTTCTCACTTGGCCGGGAACGTGGCTTGGTGGTAGAACACTAGCCTTGCAGGGGTGAGGCTCTAGGTTTGATTCCCGGCACTGTCAAAAAATTATTTTTCATTTTAGAAAGAAAATTCTGTTGGTAGAATATAATAATGAGAATTTAGCACTTTCTAGAATGAATAATGGAGAAGGGGCAAGTTGAATACAAAAATCACCAACATCTTCATATAATTTCCAACTTATATAAAGAGCAAAGTGAAGAGACAGTGGAAAGCCAGGTGAGGTCATATAACAGGCAGGCTTTGCTAAGGTGGGGACAAGAGTCAGGTAGCTGAGGGCACTCCTGCTCTCTTAGAAAACGGGAGAAACTGTCTGCAGACACTGGCACACCAGGCTGGGATCACACTTTCGGAGTCTGTGCAGGCAGTGCTCGGAGCGTCAGGACCACGGGAGTGATTTCGAGAGGCTTCAGGACTCGGCTTATTTTGGGTGTGAAGGGCAGCAACCCAGAGGGTCGTGCCGGGAAGATAAGCCAAAGAACCACCATGCACGAGGTGTCACAGGTACTCCAGGTCCTGCACCAGGAGGCCGCCACAAGAGCAGCTCTTCACACATGGCTCTGTGACCTTGCTGGTCTTCCAAGTGACATGAGAACACAGAGGAAAGATGGAGCCTTCAGGATGGACTGGGTTCCATGGAGTGGCGGAACATTCCAAGACTCGCTGGTTAATTCTTGAGTTAAGGGATCGCTCTGTCCTGAGCCGGCAGTTTTAAGAAACTGTAGACTCATTTGCTGTGGTTTCTTTTAACTAAAATGTTCTAGTGCTTTAATTTTGACAAGAAAGTTATACCATTACTTTTCCCTAGAAAACACTGAGCACCCTCGACATGCAAAGCATTCTTACATGTACCTAAGGGTGAACAAGGGCTGGAGCGATAGCACAATGGGTAGGGCGTTTGCCTTGCACGAGGTCAACCTGGGTTCGATTCCTCTGCCCTTCTCAGAGAGCTCGGCAAGCTACCAAGAGTATCTCACCCACTCGGCAGAGCCTGGCAAGCTACCCATGGCATATTCGATATGCCAAAAACAGTAACAAGTCTCACAATGGAGATGTTACTGGTGCCCGCTCAAGCAAATCGATGAGCAACGGGATGACAGTGACAGTGACAGGGGTGAACAAAGAGAAATGATCTCTCCGCCCTCGAAGTCCTGCTGTCTAGTGGGGCAGAGAGACATGAAGAATGACATATGCAGCGTACAGAATTATGAACGCTGCTGAGCTTTCTCTCTACAAGGAAAGGAGGAGGTTGGGTGTCTGAGCAAAATAAAATAGAACAAATTTAGACTGGGCCTGTGGAAGACTGAAATAAGAGGGACATTGAATTACCTCTGAAGTGTTTCATATTATAATCCAAACTAACTTTATCCTCTACAATTTATACTCTGGGCTCAAGTCTAGGAAACATTATTTTTTCCAGTTTACTTTTGCCTGTTCTGGCGGCCTTCCTCCACGATATTTGTTATTGCTATGAGGTGCAGGCTCACTCCTCCTAAATAAATCACAGCATATAAATACCTGCTGCTCTTTTTGGTAAATTATTTTCTGATAATCTCATAAGTGTTCCTCAACCTTTATTTTTTGTTTCCTTTAATACCAGTCTACCTCTCCACACACTAATATCAAATATTACCACAAGCACTAGAATATCCTTTTTTTGACAGAACAAATTTTCTAGTTAATGTTTTATTTGACAGCTGCGCTACAAATAAAAAAAATTCACGCTCAGGCCTCTGCACCACTGAATCTAAAATGTGCTCTGAGAAGAATTCCCACTGCCGAGGCAAGGTTTTATTGTTGCCTCTGCTCTTCTGGTTGTGTCCCGAAAACATGATTTATGTTTAAAGAATTTCCTGTTACAGCCATGCTTCCCTCCTTCCCCTTCCCCAAATCTAATACGAGAAAGATTTTTTTGGGGGGGCTTATGTGCTAAAATATAATTGAATCCAAAACTTGTGATAGCTTTGTCATTATATATTATTGGTCATACAGATTTCTCCTTCCGTCTCTGCCAAACTTGAAAATACTCTATATTCCTATGATCGTAAAAACACAAACATATTTATCTTCACTGAAAGTTTGTTACATAAAAGTAACATCAGAGTTTGTATATGTAATATACAAAATGGTGTCATGACTATAAATGGTCCTTTCCCCACAATTTTTATGGCAAGAGTATTATTTCTGTTGTGCATGCTAAGTCAGTCCTATTATAACAAAGTCTAAAATAAGACCAAAATGGTTTACTTTGGGGGCCACACCCAGTGCACCACTTGGAGGTGATGCCCACCGGTGCTCTGGGGACCACGTGGTGCCAGGGAACAGATTCAGGCCTCCTGAATGTATGGGTACTAGCACTTTGTGCATTTCTGGACCCCCAAAGAAGGCTACCTTTGTGAAAACATTTTTGCACTTTTTTTTTTTATAGCTTTTTGGGTCACACCCAGCGATACACAGGGGTTATTCCTGGCTCTGCACTCGGAAATTACTCCTGGTGGTGCCAGGGGACCATATGGGATGCTGGGAATCAAACCCGGGTTGGCCGCGTGCAAGGCAAATACCCTAGTCACTGTGCTATCACTACAGCCCCTTTTTGCAAATATTTTTAAAAACAACATGCAGAAAGTTTTTGGGGAAAGGACAAAGAATGTTTATTATGCATAGAGGAAGATTATCAAGGAATTAGTGTTCAAAATGACAGTAGCAATAGATAGTATACTTGGGTCAGATAACCTGGTGTAACCACTGAGAATGCTACCTTTGACGTCAGAAGAGTTGGAGCCAACACTGGGCCCTATTACTATTGTCCATATAAATTTCAACCAGTTTTCCCTTCAAACCTGAGTTTATTGTGGGAACCCTGGGCAACAGGACACCTATTCTAGCATGTCTGTCCGTGAAAGAATTCTGTAAATGCTAAAGAACTGTGTGAACAGAAAAATTATTTTAATTTTAGTATTTTTATAAAAGCCAATTAGCACAATGCCATATTTGAAATTTAGAATATGAATGAGCTCAAGCATACCCAAATGTCACAGCCAAAGATGGACATAACATATTATTCCATTTAAATGACCTTCTGGAGAAGGCAGCTATACGGACAAATCAGTGGCGGTGAAGAGACTGACGTGTGATGCAGGCAGGGGGTTGTTCTACCTCACCGCCGACTCTGCTTGGATCCTTGTACTTTGTATGACCCCCGAAGCACTGCCAGGGGGCACTTGAAAGCACAGAGTCAGAGACAGTTCTGGAGTACTGCAGGCTGTGGATCCATCTCCCCCCTCTAAAAGGTAAGGAGTATCCAGGGGCAGCACAGGGAGTTTTGGGGTGACTGGTCTGCTCTATGTGTCACCTTTGGGCTTTTTTCCCCCATATTTTTTATAGTTTTCTGGGCCACACCCAATGGTACAGGGTTTACTCCTAACTCTATGCTCAGGAATCACTCCTGGTGTCCTGGGGGGACCCTATGAGGTTCCAGGGATAGAACCAAAGTCAGCAGTGTGCAGGGCAAATAAATGCCCTACCCACTGTACCATCTCTCTGGCCCCTGTGTCATATTTCATGGTTACATAATCCTACACGCTGCCAAAGGTAATAACTGAAAGCTGAAAATGAATGTCATTGTCTATAACTCTAAATTCATTTGAAAATGTGAAAAAAAAAAGCAATCTAAAAGAATGCTTAAGAAAATATTGCGAGGTGATACATCCTTTTCCCTGCTTTGGTGGTGCTGGAATCAAACAGAGAGTCTCACACAGGAGGCAAGTGTTCTGCCTGCAAGTTCTACCCTCAGCCCTCCAGGATATAATGAGTTTATTTAAAAGTTTGTGTAAAAAGGAACCACAATCTAAGGCCAAATAATGCTAAGCTCACTTTGTTGGAATATTGAAAGGGTTAACATTTACATTTCGCTATTAAGACAGAGACAATTAAACAGTAACTAATGTGTTTTGAGAAACAATCCTTACTGCATTCTGAAAGAATTCTAGACAAATTTTAGGTTCAAGAGTAATTGATTCCAGTCATAGAGTTCACCATTCTACTAAAATTCTAATTACTCAGAAAAACTTGATAGTGTTTTATTTATTAATGAAGCTAAAAGTTAAGGATGCAGTTTGTAGGGAACTAGATTATTAATTCTATAAAACAGCAGATCCAAGATCAGGCCGAACAACACTTGTCAGACTTATTCTATGAACAGCGTATGTTCAACTCTTTCCCGCCATTCTTCTGTGATCAAGTACAATACTATTAGTAAAATACATCTTGGACGGATGCCTTAAATAACCAAACATCTTCAACATATTCAGGCAGGAACATGGATTCACTAATCTCAAGAAAAATCAATAAAAGATTGTAAATGAATTAACTAGAAAATTCAAAAAAAAAAAGAAATTTTTGTTCCCACATTTAAGAGAGTGGGAGATCTTTGTTCTAGTTCAAGTGTCGACCTCCACTGTTTCTATAAAGCTTTGGTACACTAATAGCTTATTTAAACTAAAACTTGGACTGCATTTCACTATATTTTATCCATTAGCAGTTTCTGAAATACTCGACTCCTTAAAATGTCTTAACGTTTTTCTATTTTCTATATTCATACATATGTACATTTATTGGATCAGATCTCCTATGAAAATACTGACTTGGGAGCTTGGTATGTCCCTTAAGAAGATGCATGCAAATGAACAGATAGACTTAAACTCTTATATTTTAACAAGAGCTCCTGTCAATATAAAAGCAGGAGTCAGCTATTTTTCTTCATGATGCTGTAGCTTTCAGCAAGATTCTCTGCAGAATTGGGTGGAGGCAAGATTTCAATTCCCAAGAAACACACTTAATGAGAATTTCCAGTAAGGGAAAAAAAAACCTTTAAGTTCCCTATACAAAAGTGGGGAAAATGCACCTCTATGTACATGCATGTACCTTATGGCAGTGCATGAAGCATGTACACAGCCAATATGCCTTTGAAATGATTCATTCATTCTATGAAAGGGGGAGGCTGCCTCACAAAAATATGCTGAAGCAGAACTTAATGGCTATCTCTATTATAAGACAATCCCGTGAAAGAGGATGACTTTATTCCAACCATATTTTAAGTATTTTAGAATCCTGTGGTTTGGGAATGAAGATGAGAGAGTGTTCGAAGCCTCTCAGTGCCACGTGTAGTAAATGAGTTCACCCAGGAAGGTACAGTTACCTGTGTCTGTGGAGTAGACTCGGAAACTCTTGTCCCAGAAGCCACAGATGAGAATATAGCGGTTGTCGGAAGTGATGACAAAGCACTGGGAGTGGACTTGAATACTTTGGTCTAAAAGGTCAGCGATTTGCCTCCTGTGAATTCCTGTATTGCTGGCTGTGAGAACAGAGAAAGGGCAGGAAGACGCCTATTAAATCCACATGCACAAAGAAATCCTACAGTTGGATATATGGGGCTCGGGGCAATGGTGAGGTAACAACACTTTCTGGGATCAGAATGTATGACCTCTAATTCTAAGTGCACTAAATTTGATTGAAAAAAATTTGATTGTAGGAAGAACCCAATAATCTCAGTAAGAAATTTTGCCTAAAGGAAAGAAATACTAATAGCACAGTTTGAAAATAGTAGACGATTCTCAGGCCCTGCCTCCTAGCTCTCGGGTGGACCAAACCAGACATTTCCAGATAGGTTTGTAAGGTTTGTGATAGGTCTGTGATAGGTTTCACAGTAAGGTTTGTGTTTCTGACGATCTCATTACATCTATTGTCATGAGAATGGATTCACGTTGTGACAATCTATTACTATAACTTTTTTTTTGTCACGGGGAAGCGATATTAAAATTTAAATGTCATATACTTGAAATATTGTAGTATCTTGTACTCCTTTGGCTTTACAGGTCTTTAATTTGACTAGACGTGAACTCCCATTTCCCCTGTTTACAGCTGCACTTGCATGTAAGGAAAGGGAAGAATGACTATTTATTAAAGATACTTGTAACTGAAAAAAGCCAAAGCACAGCACGTCACCACTTTCTCACTCCTCACAGAAGCAATAAAACAAGACAATCTGGCAGTGTGTTTTCAAAGTGCCACAGAGCACCTAGATGGGTCTGTCACAGGCGCAAGGTCAGACACTGAGGGGCATCAGGCGTACAGAGTAATGCTACCAAAATACTCCATCAAGTATGTTATCAGAAAAGGAATTTTCACTGAGATGCCTTTTTTGGGCATATGAGGCCAAGCAAAGAGCAAGCTTAGTTTTTAGTGATCTGCAAGTAATTAAGTGCCTTTTACACTTTTACAAAGGGAATTTGTATTCCCTTTACAAATAATGGTTCTTATACCACTAAAGAAATGAGATTGCAAAAACATTTTAAAAAATGAGATTGTACAAGAAATCTGAACAAACAAAATAAATTTCAACAGTTATTATTACATTTAATACCATACTAATAAAGTTTTTTTAAAAAAAGCTGCTAATAAATTATTGATAAAATAAAATAGGAAAACATCTATATTATATACACTAAATATAGCACTGTAGTACTGTCGTCCTGTTCTTCGATTTGCTCGAGCGGGCACCAGTAACGTCTCCATTGTGAGACTTGTTGTTACTGTTTTGGGCACATCGAATACGCACGCCATGGGTAGCTTGTCAGGCTCTGTTGTGTCGGTGGGATACTCTAGGTAGCTTGCCGGGCTCTCCAAGAGGGATGGAGGAACTGAACTTGGGTCAGCCACGTGCAAGGCAAATGCCCTACCTGCTATGCTATCACTCTAGTCCATACACTAAATGTACTGTTAATATGGATAATGTAATAGAAGGTTCAGCAAAAATGACGGGGAAAAAAGCGTTCAAATACTCTTGAGTGCTGTGCTGAGTTCCACGACTACAAACATGGATATGGGAAAAGCTGCAAATTCTGCTAGAATCTGTCAATACAACATAACTGTGAAAGATTAGGTAACCGGAGTAGCAGCCTCACGTGCTCCTTGGGAATTAATGAACTAGACAGTGATGGGAGCAATAAAAAGGACAGAACTGACAAGAAGGGTTTCTGTATCAGAGTGTAATAAGACATACACCACACACACACATACACACACACACACACAGTATCCCACTGTAATGAAGATACAATTTAGTTGCAAGGAATCTAGTACTTAGAACCAAGAAACTCTCTATTCTGGTTACTATAGTACATTGCTTCACTTGAAATTGTGTTTAACTTTTGGGTGTTGCTTGTTTGTTTGGGGGTGATACAAGCTCAGGGGCTACTCCTGGTCCTGGCAGTGCCCCAGGGTCCAAACCAGAGCTCTGGCATGTAAAGCAGATTCTGCATCCTTCTGAATCATCTCCTTGGCTACTGAGGATTTTATACAACTTTCCCACCTCAGATCTAAGATTTCATTGACGTGTTGTGGTGCTCTCTTGGGAGAACCTAGCCTGCCAGATCGGGCATGCCAGAACGGAGAGCAGACTACAAAGGACCCACGGCTAAAGACTGATGCCACTTCCAGATGGAAGAGGAGTCATGTTAAGTTTTCAAATGTGAAGAGGTTTTTATGCATTTGTTACAAATACAATATTGAACATCAGTTCGCTGTGATGTTTAAATTTCACTTGATAGATTTGAAGTTTTATGGACTGCCAGAAATGATAACATTTGAATCTATTTATACTGATAAAATCTTTTAGAAGTCAACTTTACAATACATGAAGAGGTCCATGGTTTTAAGTCATCATTTTAGAGGAAATAGGAGCAAACAAATCTGATGACCAGTGATTCAGAACAATGAAGAAACCACAAGCCACAGAAAAAATCTGGCCCATGCCAGATTTTGCATATACAGTTTTATTGAGATATAGTAATGCTCATTAATTTAGATACTGTCTATGGCTGTGGTGATTCACTGCTGAGTTTTTAAAATGAGTTTTTGTAATTAATTTATTTTAATTAAAAATTTCCCCCTTCTTGTTGCTCTGATTGGTCTAGAAAGATGGGGCATGCACACGCTTGGTTGTGGTACTTGTCAGGGACCACACACTTGCTTGTGGTACCCTGGAGACTACTGGAATCACCCTAGAATGGTGGTTTAGGATGGTGCCAGGGATGGAACTCCTGGTCGAATGAGTGATGCTTCCAGTCAATCTACCTCTCAGCAGTTCTTCTTTCTTTTTTTAAGTATAGTTTTTGGTGTTTGGGCCACAGCTGGCAGTGCTCAGGGCTTACTACTGGCTGTATGCAGAGGGCTTTATGTTGATGGGGCTCAGGGGAACTTATGCAGTACCACAGATCAAACCCTGGTCAGCTGCATGCAAGGCAAGCCTTACCGCTTGTACTATCCCTCCAGGCCCCTACTGTCAATTTCTTTTTCCTTTTTGGGTCACACCTGGTGATGCACAGGGGTTACTTTTGGCTCTGCGCTCAGGAATTACTCCTGGCGGTGCTCAGGGGACCATATGGGATGCTGGGAATTAAACCTGGGTTGGCCACGTGCAAGGCAAACACCCTATAGGATGTGCTATCGCTCCAGCCCCCTAGTGTCAAGTTTTAAAGCAAACAATGAGCCTAAACTTCAGCTATAATGCTTTCAATGGGCTCACTCTTTTCCTGACTCTTCAAGATTTTACCCAAGCGAGCACTTAATTAAAAAATATATGTGTGTCAAATCACATGTGCTCAAAGCAAAGTAAGATTTAGGAACCAGAAGAGTACTTAATTCATTATCTAGACAGTTATTCCTTAGAGTTCTGCTTGTATTTGGGGAAATGATACATGAATTGGTTCTGAGCTGATGGTCATTCTGTTAACCTCATAGTTCGTTGGCACTGGTGGTCATTTAACTCTCTACAGAAACAACAGTTTAAAGACAAAACAGGCTAAAGACACACCAGTCTGGATTTTAAAAGAACAAATCAGTGGATTTGGATGCCTCATTTTAAAACTTTACAATTCTAAGAATTTATTCGTGTCAGGGAAATATGACAAAACTACAAGCTGGATATCCATGCTGTTAATATTTCCCTACAGCTAGGCAATTAAGCTCTTTATTCCAAAAGGTACTGGGGTGTCTTTAATAGGAAGGCTAACACTGTTAGTGAAGCCACATCTGAAATTCCTGCCGCCAGGATGAAAATGCTAAAGTAGAGATTTCACTTAATCTACTCAAAAAGCGTAAGAGCAATTAAGTGCTCTTCGTCATCTGCTGCAGATGCTCATTTTAATCCCAATGGCTCTTTCTGGTCCCCTCCTCTCCCTCCCCCATTCCTCTCCAACAAATTTAACCTCCAATGGCAATTTATTGGGCTGTAGGACCCTAGGAAAATGAATACAAATATCCGAACACTGCCATTGGCTGGGCGATATATTTCAACTTTGAAACTGTTCTGCAATTGCACATTAATCCCCTCCGACTGAACAGAGGGCCCGGAAAGAAAGGATTGATCTCCTTTAATGATGAAACCCTGGCACTCCAGTTTTATTTTTCACAACACAGTGCTGCTAAGAACCCCACTGTTATTATGAAAATTTCCCTAGCAAAGGAGCGCCATCACATTACCGGTGCACCAATTCATCATAACGTGCCTCGCTCCTGCTCATCAACAAGTCCGAGTGATGAAAAGATCCAATATTATCCTGACAGTACTTCATGCGCATTCTCAATCACACATTATTACAGCATCCATATTAATTTTCAGTGACACGCGTCCTAGGCCTGTTCAAATTAGGCAAACCAACGAGGGGGAGTTGATGAAATACCAGCATAGCCACAGCTCATTGCATTCCAATTTGCATGCAAATGGTTTATCAGGAAAATTCCATTCCCAGCAACCAGCAAGTGAAAAACAACTGTAATCTACACTTCAGGGCCACCATACAGCGCTTAATGAATCGCAAAGAGAGAAGGAAGTGACAGACCTATGAGAGGATCGATTTCCACTGGCAGCTGGTATGGCTGGTCTTGTACAGCACCTTGATGAGCTGGAATTCACAAAAGACAAAAAAAAAAAAAAACACAGGCATTATTTTTCATATACGGAACTGCATAAAACCACCCACGTCACATCTTCTGTAGCTCTGTATCCAACCTCCAAATCTCTCAGATGGTTTTGTGAAATTGAAAGGGAAAAACATCCAGGTGCTTTGATGGCCGGCTTATTAAACATTTATTTGAGATTAGTGCTGTTCTGAACATGTGCCATCCGCAGTGGCTCCAGTCCTAGGCCATAAGCTATAGCAGATGCTTGACTGGCAACCTCTGATGCTGCAACAAAACAAAATTAAGTGGTAAAGCGCGCTGAAAACAAAATGTGACAACCATCTGCTGACTGTAGCAAATACTATTTTTTTTTTGTTACTTCTTAAAAAGGCAGTTTTGAGTGCAGCAGCACAAAGGATCCACCAAAATGTCAATTTATGATGGAGAAAGGGAAAGCTTTAAGTCAGGGAACATTTACTGTTTCATCCATCATTTAAAATCAATCAATTGAAAGTTTGAATAAAAATAAAGAGAGCTATCCGTAGAGAAATGTTTTAGTTAAATGCATTTGGCTGAAATATTTTCTTAAGGACTGGATTGCGGCTTTTTAAAAAAGTTTTATTAATATTTAATATTTCCATGGTTTCAATTTAAAAATACTTAAGAGAAGCACACGGGTAACAAAAATCATTCTATATTAAGAAGAATGTGCTCAGTTCTCGAAATGGATCTTAAGATGCAGGCATACTTATTTTGTATTTGCAAAGAGATCTTGGAAGCCATTTCTCCTGAAAGGTGGAAGGACATTAGGAAGAGAGGAACTGGACTCAAAGTACTGGCCAACTAGTGACCTCCGACAAGTCATAAACCTGAAAATGAAGGGGGTGGAATAAGTAGTCTTTTTCAGCTTTGTAAATCTGATGGCTGAGTTTGGGGCCCCTTCAAGTTATTTTCCCCAAATGACTCAGCCATTCACTCTAGTCAGTATCTGCTCGCTGTACTGAAGGCTCATGAGCGTTACACTGCTACATTTGCTGGAGTGCCACTAAATACCACCAGGTCTTAAGGATCTTTCGGTCTTTTCTCAAGGCACTACGATGAAAGTAGGGTACATCCCAGCGGATGCACGAGATTACTTTGAAACTGACTGTGTCATAATTTCCTCTAGTAAATACCAGCTTCTCAAGGACATTTGAAAAATCACTAATTCTTGTATAAGATTTTGTGTAAGTACTCTGTGGATATGTGTATATGACACTTGGAATTATAGCCGAGCATATATAAAAGTTAGGGTGTCTGGGGAAAGGAAGCCATAGTCTTTAGTCTTTTTCCGTTTCTTTTTTGGCAATTACTGGCTCTGCCAGCCCAGCAAAGAACTTACAAAGCACACCGAGGGAACTGTCTGGGCAAACGTACGGCAGCCAGGTGGATGGTGCCAATGACTATCAATAATGCCAGTGCTGAGGAACTCTCCTAGTTTAGATTATTTTTCCACTCCAGGAATCTGGGGTCATAGAAACTATAAATCAGACTCACAACGGAAGTGCTTTAGCAGGTAAACTATCTGGTCATGCCACAGATCCCAGTTCTGTCCCCTAGAGGCCATGTGACCTCGGGGAAGTCATGTTGCTCCTATGTAGATGGTTTTCTGATCTGAAGACGGGCAGGGCGGAATTACATCAAATTTCTAGTATCTGACATTTATCTATAAACATGGTATTTTCATATGATTTGACCTAATTATGGAACTTGCACCCTAAGATTAATAAAAGAGTTCAGTAAGCGAAGCCATGAAGTGGTTAAAACAATATTCAGAACCTAGAAAATGCTACATTACCTACAACTATTTCAATATATTTTGGAGCCTCTACAGGGCCCTCTGAATGAGAAGGAATAATAAAGCTGTTTTGTTTTTGACCCAAATGCTCAGACACTAACAAAAGCAATGACAGGAGCTAGCTGTCTAATGAACAGGCTATGGAAATCATAGATCCCTGAAAGACAAAAATCCTAGAGTCTAAACCAAGAACCAATTAGTATAACAGGAATTTGATATTTATTGAAGAATCCTGTTAGGGATTTTTGACATTTGTTTGAAAATGAGGTACACTGACAGGTGAGTGTGGCACAAGGGAAACGGAGACCAGATTAATGTAAATGTCCCTGAAATGAAGCCTCTTTTTGGTATATAGGAATAGCTCGGGTCTGAGATCTCACTGGATAAAGACACCCTCCTGGGGAAGCCCATATGCTGTCATTTCTTTTTTACTCATCCTGTGAAGGGTCACTATGTCATGATGTAAAGTCAGGGGAAAGGGTCCAAAGACAGGAGTGACAGAAAGTAGAGACATAAAGGAGGCTCACTGGGCAAGATCCCAGGCAAAGAAGTGGCTAGCCTGCACCCTGCTTCTCCCTTCCTCCCGAGGCAGAGAGGCCAGGGAGCTCTACAGAGCCAGACACATTGCCGTGAAAAACCCGGAAGCAGGGGAGTGAACATCTGACAACGCAGTACTGCGGGAAGCAAATGTCTGCATCCGGGAAATCTTGCTCCCAGGAACCAGTGTGAGGGGCTCAGGCCTCGTGCTCAAGGAATGTGCCAAACTACTAGACTATCAGGTGGACGCTACCAGCCCTACAGCTGAGCCAGCTCAGTTCCTGCTGTGCTCGCTCTGTGCCTTAGCTGTCCTTAGACAGGGGCAAGAGGGGCCCGCGCTTCCCAGCAGATGGAGAAGGTTTGTCTCCTTCCATACCCAGTCACTCTGTTGAACTGAAGTTCTCAAAGCAGCCAGGAACAGCCACCTGGGGTAAGCAGCCTCTGTGGCTCTGATGCCACGTGGACGGTGGGGCTGGGCCATGAGCTTAGGGTAACTCACCCTGCGTGGGTGAGCCGGCCAGTTACTTGGCAGCGCACATCACCAACTGTTTCTCCCATGAGTGAGTTCGCTTTGAGAGAATCCTAATTGTGCTTTTTAAGTTATAATGTTTAGTTCAAAAATATAAGCATACTTGCATAAAAAGATGAGTCCACTTTGAGAAGAAAAACATAAACAGGACCTGATAATGTGGGCAGCCTAGACCCGTCCTGATTTCTACCTGTTCCGCTTTTCTGGTAACTTACTCTTTAATCAAACACTGGCTTTCATTTCACTTCTCACAGTCAGAAATATTAATTCTGGTACCTTTGTGTAGTCTGTGCACCAGGTTTTGCCTGACTGTTAATTCATTTCTACATCTTTCTAAAAAGGCACTTGCATTTAATTTGGCACGAAGCCTTGCTCAAGAATTCCTATATTTGAAACCATTTCATGTGTTTTCATGAGCTTCCCTCTAAGCATACTTTACAGATTTAATGACAAGTTAACAGACTATTAAAGTTTATCTATAAAATTTCCTACCTAAATAATGGTTTGGAGGGGAAAGCCAAGTCATCTCTAGGATTCTAATGATTTTCCTTCTTACCAATCAGACTAATGGCCAAAAAAACCCCCCCAAAAACCAGTGCTAAATCCAGACCCCAAATTCCTGTTCTAATGAGAGACAGTAAATCAAAGAGGGGGGGATCATAAAATCAGAGTTAGAAAACTTGGGTTCAAATCTGGCTATACCACAAGACTGGCCATATGCGAGCCAGTATCTTCGCTGGTAAAAACTGGAGCTGGATGACATCTCCTCATTTTTTTGTTTTTGTTTTTGATCCCAGCAATGCTTAGGAATCAAATGTGGTGATGGAGATTAAGCTTGGGTCAGTTGTGAGCAAGCTACACACCCTACCCAGTGTACTGTCTCTACAACCCCTCTCTTCAAACTTGGATAGTTTTTCATTCCAATGACTATTTCAATCTCTTGTCTTTAGTTTCTATAACTCCTAAGTACATAGTGGGCCAACAGGATCCCCTTATGCATTCTGGATATGTAATTTGTGTTCTTTCTGTAGTAGCTACAACAAAGCTAATCATGTCTTCAAAAAAAAGGGGGGGCACGGAATAGACTATCATTGGTATTCATTGCATAAATGAATCAGGAAAGTGGGAAAATGGGCATCAACTGAGAAATATATGCCATTAATTAATATAATATAGAGCACCACTACATTAAAATTGCATTAGAATTTTACAAAGACAAACTACCAAGTTCTAAGAATGGTTTATGCTTTAACATCTGTATTACCCTCCTCAAAAGGGTCATAAGCCTTTTAAACTTGTAAACACTTTGATTCTGACGGATGCTTGAAAACTCTAAAAGCTTCCATGCTGAGATATACTTAAGTGGTTATTACGGTGCAGCTATCCACTGTTCAGCAGCTCTATACTCCATGGTGATGCTTTACTTACCGGGAAGATTGTGCCACTTGTTCACAGCGAAGAGCCTGTTAGCAGTGACTGTGATCACAGCAGGAGTCGTCAAACCAGGCTGGGTGTTGGCTGCCACGTGAGTGACAGGGGAGTTGGAGGGGAACTTTAGGACCATGATAACATCCTGCTGGGCTTGGTCTGTGAACATCAATGGACTCTGCAGGAGGAGATACTGTTGAGTGGGCATGACAAGACCCCAAAGCACAAGGGAAAAGACAAAGACAAGAAAAACAGAGGGTGCAGGAAAAGAAGAGGAAGACCATGTTAAGGCAAGTTGAGTGTGAGAGCGAACTGAGCAGGTGGTCCCCTAGCCTTGCCAGGAGTGACCCCTGAGCACACAGCCAAGAATAAGCCCTGAGCACCACCAGGTGAGGCCTCCCACACCAAAAAGATGAAAAAATTATAGATGCAGCAATCAAACTTGTTTTCTGATTTTCTAATGTAGGTCATTAGTTGAATTTTTTTAATGACAGAAGTAGAATATATTTCAGATAATACTTAGAAAACTCACTATGTTTTATTAGCTCCCTTCTCTAATTCCTCCCATAAAAAACTAAAAGAATGATTTTATTTAAATTTTAAAAGTGTAAGAACACAGCATTGCATTAGCCCATTCCAACAGCTCTTATGTGTCAAGAATTAAAAAAAAAATGAAATAAGCAGTAGGAATCAAAAGAAGCCAAGATAATTTTTGAAAGATTATCAAAAGTTATAGGGAGTTAGTGTGAAAATTTTGACAACAAAATAGATCATTATAGCAAACATATCTATAAATAATAGACATACAACATGCATACAGATCAGAGAAATAACTTATCAATATAAAATACAAACTTAATTACAAAGGTGTTTCAAAGAGATGCATAATTAAGTGTTCTTGTAAAAATAATACTTTTATATAGCATACAACTTAAAACCACCACCAAAGTCTAATGCAAATGCCACTGATTTTTGTTGGATCTAAGGAGATCATAAGGAGAAATATGTAGATGCACTTTCTCCCTCTTGGTTAAAAGGTTGAAACACACACACACACACACACACACACACACACACACGCACACACACACACAGTGACACGCACACACACACCAGCAAAGCTCACGACTAGATTTTCCTTTGAAAAGCTGAAAGCAATTGAAAATGTTGAACAAAATCATGTCTGTTCTAATAACTAGCAAACTAAATAAGTCCTGAAGACTCCTAAGGATGGAGAACATGCCTACAAGCCGTGTGTTATAACCCGAAACAGTCTAAGGGCACTCTGATTTCTCGGCTTCACTTGGGCACTGCGCGGACACTTGGGCAGGTCTCTTCTCCCATGTCCACTTTCTAATAGCTTGATTAGTATCATTCAGAGTTGGAACGCTTTGATGAAGTGCCTCTGGCTGCTTCCCTGCTGCCATATTTCAAAACACCAGGTATACGGAAATGTGTAGGCACACACATTTAGCACATTTATTCAGAAATGCTAATAAAAAATTAAATACATTTGCATTTTTATTATCAGTCCTTTTAAAAAAGTTATTAAGAGTACTTAGAAAAACATATTGCACTAAGAATTCCTATTTGCACTCTTTGCATAAAGGTGTAAATAAAGGCAACTAATAAGCTACCCAGACACCCTTCTGAGCAAGTGGCTAAAAGCCAATCAATATTATGAGTTAATCCTCCCTGGATGCTCATTCAATTAAAGGTGTCAGTAATGCCTCATCTGATGTGGCCTCAATTAAATCCAACTATCTGATGGTGTGAAAACACAGGGGGATACAGCAACAGCAGCAAAACCAGACAAATAGGCAGCCTTCGTGTGCCTGCTAATTACTACACCTGGTGTATATTATGGCTCATGCACTTAACGCAGCACGAGGCGGCTTTAATTTCTGCCGGTGTGAGTGTGCACTGCGTGCTGACAGCTGATAGGAGGATGTTAGGAACACAATACCACTTGGGCCTTTGATTTTCAAAACCTCTGGTGTCAGTGAAATATTTTTTGTCTGTGAAGAAGGAATTTAAGGCTGGAGCGATGGCTCAAACGGCAGCAGCTCGTACCTCCCATGTGGATGTGCTGGGTTCCATTCCAGGCCGCGAATGACCCCTGAGGGCTGCCAGGAGCAACCCTAGTGCCAAGCTGGCAAAAGCCCCTGGGCATTGTCAGGTGTGGCCCCCCAACACACCAAACAAAAACACAGTGTATACAGTTTCATTCCGTTTGTTTGTTTTGGGGCAGTGCTTAGGGATCACTCCTGGCTCTAAGCCTGGGAGCACTCCTGGAGGGCTTGGGGGAATGTAGTGGGGGTGTCAGGGGTTGGCTGCATGCAAGGCAAATGCCCTACCTGCTGTACTATTGCTTTGGCCCCACAGTTTTCACCCGACTTTAAGAAATCTTGTGAAACTGGGTAAAAATGAGAAATAATAAAGCAAATAAAATATCCTCTGTGAGAGCCCTTCTCTTCTTTTAAGCACTGGGAAACAGACACCATCATTTCAGGGCACTGCGCCTTATATTTCAATGATGTCATTTTTAAATAATATTTACCAAGGTCAACTTGTAAACCCTGAGAAAAATCAGAGTGCAACATACATCACAGTCTCACTGAGAGGAAGTTCATGCATATTTCTGAGCTTAGCAGCTCATATTGTAAATATGATCAGACTCAAAATGAGTAATTCCAATGTTTATGACCTGAAAGAACACAGAAAAGTCTCTAATGTGTAGGAAGAATGTCTTGTTTACATAGTGAATCTGGTGGGCCAACGCTTCGCCAAACGGCAAGGACAAGCCTCCTTTTCACAGAAAGCCTCGGACACCAGATCCAGACAGCCGCTGCCTGCTGCCTTCGTGCGACAAGCCATCCCTCGGCCTGTGCCCACCCCGGCGGCATGGGGGCTCCTGAGTGTGAGCAGCAGGAAGGCCCCGGGGAGCTCCGTCACCGCCTCCACTAATAAGGATGGAACCAACGCAGCACAGTGAGAGAAAGGGCACGCCGAGCTCCTTGGCAGTCGAGGGGCGACAGGGTGCGAGAAGCCAGGCACGGAGACGCCTGAGGAGGCAGGAGGAAGCCACTAGCAGGACTCGCCCCCGCTGCTCAGACTGCCTGCTAGGTGGCAAGGCTGGCCTCCTACCTCACACCTCCAGCTCCAACCCCTCAAGGCGGTGCGCTGGAAAGACATAACTTGGACAATCGCGAGAAGGAACTGAGGGATGCTGGGCATAGAGACACCGAGAGACCCTTTCTCGTCCTCATCTGGGGCGGGGCCTCCCCAGCCTCCTCACCCCTGGACTGACGTTGGTGAGCCAGGAACGCTCTGGCAGTGGAGGGGAGCTTGGCAGGTGACACTGCCCTCGGCGGCCCGATGACCAAGGCTGTGCGGTGACCCAGGGAGAGGCAACGGACAGTGCAGGAGCTTCCATTAGCCAGCACCCAGCCAGCCCGCGGCCCCCTGACAAGCTGTTATTAAAACCCATTCCAGAGCCCCAACATAAATCAGCCCGACTCTTCCCGGGGCATTATCTCCCACAGTCCGCGCTCGCTGCTCGCCTTCTGCGTGGTCCTCTGCTGACCAGAGCCGTTACCCTTCCCATTCATTTCAATCTGATTTCACCTGTTTAACAACACTTCGGGGAAATGAGATGCAAGTAATGTTTTAAATGCTCATATTTCATTATGGTGATCAATTCGTACACCCAGAGAGGGGACGGAAAGCCTGGACGAAGCAAGGTGGCGACAAAGAGGGCGGAAGGTGAAAAGCTGCAGGAGATGAGATGGATGGAAAAAGAAGAGAGGAAAAGAGTGATGAGGAGGGCTGCAGTTCTGATTCCTGCCCTCTCTGCTGCCACTCTTCTCTTCCCAGTGTCTTACACTTCCACCCTCTCTCTCTAAGCCGAGACCTGGAATTAGAGTCTATCTAAATTAGTCATGATGGAAACACATTCTCAGTGTTTCTTCCTTCGGTGAAACAGTAATTAGCAACCTGCTCTGTTGATGGTCAATTCAAGAAGAAGAATGGTATCAGACTTTCTGTTGCTCAAAAAATTATTTTAACTGACCGATATTTGCTACTGTGTGTTTAGTTGTTGGAGAATGGGCTGCTGAAGGCCACCTGGCCACATGGGCTGACAGCAAGAGTCTGGGTCTGGATCCCTGATTCTGGGCTGGCCTTTTACCAGGCCCACAGCCGGTGACGGAGTTGATATGTGAGCTTGGAAGCAAGTGTCAGATGGCAGCCTGTGAGTGAGCCGGGGTGAGGAGCCAAGAAAGGCCCATCCAGTCCGTGGAATCATGGGAAACAGAAATGTCTGCCTTAGCCCACTAAGCTGGGTAGTTTGGTTATCAAATCATTTCTTTTTTGCCTCTGGCAGGTTCCAGACCCCCAGAAACTTTATCTTACATACTAAAATTACTTTTCAAACTCCTGACCTGAGACACATACTGGGCTGTAAAGAATAAACACAGTGGGAAAACGAGGCACTCATGGAATCAACTCACACAACTCATCAGTCCTATGTCAAGACTTTTTACCCAACACTGAGGCTCCTGGACAATGATGAACCTTTCATAATTGAAACCAACCAACCAACCAACCAACCAACCAACCAACCAACCAACCAACCAACCAACCAGCCAACCAACCAATCAACCAACCAACCAACCAACCAACCAACCAACCAACCAACCAACCAACCAATCAACCAATTAACCAACCAACCAACAGACCAAGCACACACTGGAGCAATGTTCAGCTTCTCACACATCCCCAAGAGTATGTAATACTCCTTTCGGGCTGTCAGCAGAGTAACACTGTCTAGAGCGGACAAGCCTCGCTGTGGTGGCGCCTCTCACGGGCACTCAAGGATATGGAGACCCAACTAGGTCTCGGAGAAAGGCGAGCAGCGAGAAGAGCAGAGGCAGTGCTTACCACTTGCATGGCGGAGCCCCTGGGGGGGTGGGGCTCGATGAGGAGCTGAGAGGGCGTCTGTCCGAAACTTCGGATTTGAGCTTCCACGGCCTGAAAAACAGCACGGGCAAGTGTGAAGGTTAAGAGGTGTTAATTACAGGCAAGAGAGCCACAACTGCCCCCACCCCCCCGCAGATGTCATGTCACACTTCTGGCTTGTTTCATATTTGAAAAGCCACTCCGTGTTTTCTCAGTGGGGCTACACACCTGGCAAGGGCACTGAGGATGAAGTCATCCTTTAATACTGCGGAAGCCGGGCCTTAAAGCCTTGCAAACTTTCTCATCTTGCTCAGTGATATGAAACAGAATCCAGCTATTACAATCAGAAATTGGCCTCGTTGGCTTCATCCCTATTTTGGGGGCTTCACTTCCCTGCCCTGCCTGCATCGTGACGCCTGAAGCTAATGTTTTACAGAAAACCTACTGCTACTTTGATTCTGGACCCCATTGCATGCTGGAAAGTAAAAAGGAGGGGAAAAAAAATAGAAACAATTTGTGAAAATGGTTTGATGCTATTATTTTTGCCATAAGGAAGAGCATTAATTTTGGCAGTCTTTTTGAACCTAGGTGGCTAAAACAAAAGTAAAAGCCATATGTTGCATTCAGGCATGAGATGTGCAAATATAAGCAGAACCCACGACATACAGGAAGTGTGCATGGGTGCACACCCCTCTGCCTCTTTCACCCAGGCTCCTGCTGTACAGAAAGCACAGATGCTCACTTTCCCAGGAACTTCTTCATCATGGAAACTACTCCCTGCCAGATGCTATCACTCTTGGCAATTATCCTATTTGTTTGCTTGTTTATGCCGGTCTCTTCCCATTCAAATACAAGATTCATGAGAGCAGGGGCTTATCTCTCCTCTTCACCTCTCCACTGAAGTCAGTTGAATGAGTAGATGTTACAGTATGTGTGAGGGAAGAGAGGGACCCAAAGATATAGACTCCTTCAACACCTCTGTAATACTCAGTATCTGAACTTTCAGGCTAACAAGATGGAAAAAAACTTTCAAATTTATGTTTAAAAAAATCCTTAATTGGGCTGGAGCGATAGCACAGTGGGTAGGGCATTTGCCTTGCATGCAGCCAACCTGGATTCAATTTCCAGGATCCCATATGGTCCTCCGAGGACCGCCAGGAGTAATTCCTGAGTGCATGAGCCAGGAGTAACCCCTGTGCACTGTCGGGTGTGACCCAAAAAGAAAAAAAAATCCCTAATAAAATAGTCTTCAAATCTTATTCTCTGTAGGACCATAGGCAATTAATAAATTATTAGTCAGGAAGTAAAGGCATCATCCAGTGTTAATAAGCTCTTCTTATTTGATGAGGACACCATTGGTATTTCTTGAGGATCTTGTAAGAAACCATGATAACATGCATTTGTTTACACATTCAGTGGTCATTAACAATGGGCACGATACTATTAGGCTGTACTATTTCTGTACTTAGTAAGGAAGGTATTCGAATACAGGCAGCAATGCAAACGGATGTGGACTGATAAATGATAGTTTGATGAAGTTCGCTAAATTCAAGGAATGCTCTTTGACTTCCCTGAGCAAAGGAACACTGGCAGTTGAGGGGTATGACAGAAAAGCAAGGAGCTAAAGTCAAACAGATCTTGCGCTCTTTCTGAAAGCACACCACTTTGAAGCTCTGTAAATCAGGGTACGGGTTATTTAACCTGCAAAAAAGTGGATAATAACAACACCCAAAAGGAGAGAGAGAGAACAAAAGGGAATGCCCTGCCACAGAGGCGGTGGGGGGGGGGGCAAAGGGATGGGATTGGGAGGTGGGAGGGATACTGGGTTCACTGGTGGTGGAGAATGGACACTGGTAGAGGAAGGGGTGCTCGAACATTGTATGAGGGAAACACAAGTATGAAAATGTGTAAATCTGTTACTGTACTCTCATGGTGACTCACTAATTAATAAAAAAAAAGTGGGTAATAACAATACCCACCTCATACTATTATAGTAAGGCTTAAATATGTATGTGAAAAGCATAGCAAAGTCCTTAGTACACGTAAGACCTGCAATATGCAGATAATAACTACTCACTGAGGGATGCTGCTAACTGTCGTCCCAAACCCCTTGTTCATAGATTGGCTCGAGTGGGCACAACTAACGTCTCCTTTGTGAGACTTGTTGTTACTGTTTTTGGCATATCGAACATGCCATGGGTACCTTGCCAGGTTCTGCCATGTGGGCGGGGTATTCTCGGTAGCTTGCTGGGCTCTCCGAGAGGGATGGAGAATTTGAACCTGGCTTGGCCAGTTACAAGGCAAATGCCCTATCCACTGTGCTATCGCTCCAGTCCCAATAATGTTCAATATTTGCTATTTTTCCAAGTTGTTTGCTATCTTATTCAATCTTTATATGATGTAAATATTTTACTGCATATTTGATATCTATTACATGTAAGTATATAAATGGATACTACTATCACTGTCACTGTCATCCCGTTGCTCATCGATTTGTTCGAGCGGGCACCAGTAACGTCTCTCATTGAGAGACTTATTGTTACTGTTTTTGGCATATCCAGTACGCACGGGTAGCTTGCCAGGCTCTGCCGCTCGGGCTCGATACTCTCGGTAGCTTGCCGGGCTCTCCGAGAGGGGCGGAGGAATTGAACTCGGGTCGGCTGCATGAAAGGCGAACACCCAACCGCTGTGCTATCGCTCCAGCCCTATATCTATAATATATACAAAAGTAAAATACTGCTCAAAGAACTTTGGAATTTTGTTAAAGATCACACCATAATAAAATGGCAGACCCCAAATTTGTGTCCGAGCAGCTTGACTCTAGGATTTACATATGCTCAACCATTAAGCTGTTCTTCCTTTTATCTTTTAGGTACCAGGCCATGGCCTCAGGATGACATGGAGGGCTCGAATATACACCCCACGTTCCAAACTGACAAGCTAGGGAATGATTTAGTACAGTGTCCCTATCATCATCACCATCACCATCATCATCCTTATTATAGTGAAAGATGTATGTCTGGGCAACACCAGTAGAGCTGTACGGATTGCTAGGCAAAGGCTGATTACATAAAGGGGGAGATAAGATTGACTCTAGACCTTAGGGGCAGGAAAAGGAGTCTGTAGGTAGTGAGGAATAAGGATGAGAATCACTTTTGGAACAGATTATAAAACATTTTTATCAACTAAAGGACAATCCTGAGGAAGAACTCATGACTGGTCACTTGAAGCCTGACTGTAGTCTGAGGAAGAGGCAGGAGCATTGTGATTTTACAGTGGCAACTCATGGACAGAGTTCATGAATGTGGGCCGTGTTGTTTCTCTTGCCCCCTGCACAGAGATCCCCAAGGCTGTTTGCTCAGTCAGAATAGCAGGGGAGCTGGGGTCAGAGAGCTTTAGCGCTAATCCTCACTATTCCATGTAAGTGCTGTGACTTTGCCTAAACTATTCTCCCACCTATATAATAGTCCCCAGCTCACAAAGCAATGAGAAAATAATGCCTAACTCATATAATGGAGCCTGGAAAAATGAAGTGAAATAATACCTATAGGGTCGAGGGAATGAGACAGTGGCTAAAGGCCCCAGCTCTGCAAATGGGAGGCCATGAGATAGACCCCTGGTGCTGCCCACACGCACTGGAGTGGTTCCAAAGTCTCTGCTGGCTGGGACCCACACTGTCAGAACGGAGTTGGAGCTCGGGTTCACAGCCAGGCGTGTGCAAGCACCACAACTAAAGATGCGCAAGCTTGGCAGTCCCAGACGGTGAGTTTTCTAAGTCTGTAACTAAACTGTGCAACCCCTGGTGAGCACCACAAGCAAGTGTGTGCAACCCACAGTCATCACAACACAGCAGCCAGAAAGGGAAGGGAGAGACAAGGGCCAGGGAAAGCACACCAAGTGCTCTGCGTAGCAGGTGCCAGGGGAAGACTAGGTCTAGAGCTCAGTGTGATCCCGATGAACACAGCAAGGATGCTGAAGGAGAAGTGCTGGAGGAGCTTACAGGGATCCGGATGGACACACCACTGCTGGGAAGTAAAGTCTGGCTCAGGAATTCAGAACATACCAGTGGGCTAAGTGCCCAGAGACAGAGGGATTTCTTCGGGGGTTTGTGAAAGCTATCCAAATGATAAATTGTGTGCCTGCAATCCTCATGGAAACTGAGGTATGTGAAAGAAAGGGACAAATATGTGAATCATGATCTAAGGAAAAACTCCACAGGTCTGAGTAACTAATGACTCTGAGCCGTCAAAAGAAGAGAAAAAGCAAATTCTTGTTCTCTGAATTTGCTAAGTTTAGACGGTTGTAAGGCAATGAATAAAAACATAAATTTATATGAGAGAGAACTAATTTGGCAGGAGAAAGAAAGTAAAGATAATATAACACTCAGAACTTGAAGCTATAGGAAAGCATCTTCCCAGAGGGAGAAATCCAGTATGCCCAGGCCTTGAGATCAAAGAGCAGAGGTACTGCTTTGGGTGTCAGTGATATAAATAAGAAAACCCCCAATTAAAAAAAAGAGTCTAAGGCTGTTCTACTTTCAATGTGACTCCTCAGCAGCTCTCAGACAATTCAGAGACATTGTAGGGTTCTAGAATACAGGTTGAAGGCTATTGGTTAGGCTCCAGGCATAAAGCGAAACATAAAGGGAAACACACACAGACACACACACACACACACACAGACACACACACACCTACAGCTGACCTTTGATAAATAATCATATATAGAGTATGAAAGGAGGAAATCATGAAGATGACTAGAAGGGTGATCTGGGGGTGAGAGAGGAGGAGGAGGACCCAGCAATATGGGAGCCATTAGAAAAACATTCCAAAGAGAATGGTAGTAATGGTAACCGTTACTAGAGGAGCAGAGAAGAATGGCCTGGTACATATAAATCTTTATTATGGATATAAATTTAACCTGATGAATTTAATATGTAATCCTAATGCTACATACACTGATTTATATTTAACATTGTTTTTAACTGAAAAGGATATGAATGAAGAGACAGCTTTCAAAACTACCAACCTTAGGATGGAAAGATAACACAGGGGTCAAGGTAACTAACTGCCTTGCATGTAGCCAACCCTGGATTCAGTCTGGCGCTCTAGGAATGCCAGGAGGGATCCCTAAGTACAGAGCCAGATGTAAACCCAGAACACTGTCAGGTATGGTCCACCTGCCCCTCCCCCAGCCCCAACAAAACAAAACAAAAATACCTATCTCCTATTTTTTAACACTTTTTACTAAAGAAAATCTTAAAATTTTAAGTTTACTATTGACCTTTGTGAAAAATTTTGAGTCTTTATGGTGGTGTCCTTTTATAAGTCTCAATGACTAAAAGCATTATTATTATCCCAGATGGGTCAAATAATAATTTCCTTTCTAAGCCATCTTAAGACATGTGGAAAGGGTGGAGAATTTGTAAACACAAAAGCTTTACTTCCAAACTAACCTTTAATTTTGCTGGTTATAAAAATACAGCAGAAAGGGCTTTTTCAAGTGTGAAATTTATGGAGTAAGATTACAAAGGAATGGGTCAGTAGGGGTAGAGGCATGCTTTACATTCAAGAGCCCCAGGCTAATACCTGGCATTGCCTGGTCCCCTGTGTGCCACCAGGAGTACCCTCCCAGGTTAGGGCAGGTGTCTCCATCCCCCACAAAATAAGGATTTTAAGGGAGGAGCCAAAGAAACAGGCCAGGAGGCAAAAGCCTTGCTTTCATGCTGTTGCATTGGCTGCACCCCTGATTCAAATCTCTGGCACCACAGATGGTCCCCCGCTCAGGGGGACCTCCAGCAGGGGTCACTCCTGAGCACAAGACCAGGAATAGGCCCTCAGCACCACTGAGTGTGGCCCAAGACTCCCAAGTATTTTTCTGAAGAAGAAAAAAGATCATTGCAAGGCAATGACAATAATGTCAAATCTTTACAGGCGCACTTTGTATGATCAACTGCGAATTCCAGATTCCCTCATTGTTTCTACACACAACTGCCGTTTTTCACTCATCTTGGGCTGTGAAGAAATCAACATAATTGATCACCATCTAGTTTTCATCTGATCTCTTAGGAGGCTTCCATGCCTTTACAATAACTGGTAATCTTCTTCATTCTCTTTCATGACGAAAAAAAAAACTTCCTTTCGAAGCCATGAACTCACCATGTTCACTCCTAATTCAGCATTCTAATTTTCTTTCCTTTTTTTTTTAATTTTTTTTAAGGATTTTTTTGCCACACCAGCGGTACTCAGGGTTTACTTCTGACTCAGCACTCAGGTATTACTCCTAGCAAGCTTGAGGGATCATATGGAGTGCCGGGGATTGAACCTGGGTTGGTCAAATGCAATGCAAGCGACCTACCCACTGTACCCTCTCTCTAGCCCTTAGCACTCTAATTTTCTTAATCTGAACTCTCTGTCCAGGAATTTTTTCTATTGCTATGACTGTTAATTTATGTGACATGTCTATTTAAACTCAGCTTGATGTCCATCTACCTAGAATTAACAAACCTGAAATCTGAAAAATATGTATATTATATATACACATAATATGCATATTGGTTTGGGGGCCACACCCAGCAGTGCTTAGGGCTTACTCATGGCTCTATGCTCAGGGCTTACTCCTGGTGGGGTTTAAGGGACCATATGGGATGCTGGAAATGAACCCGGGTTTGGCTGTGTGCATGCATTTCAGACCTCAGTCTCTGGCTCCAGGTCTGAAAACATTAATTTTATTCTGGCATACCTCAGTCAAGGATTAGATTCCTTTTCTGAATTTTTTTTACTCATATTTTCCTCTCCTTTCCTCTCCTCTCCTCTCCCCTCCCCTCCCCTCCCCTCCCCTTTCCTCTCCTCTCCTCTCCTTTCCTTTCCTTTCCTGATTTTTATGTTCAGAATTTTACTAGCACTTAAAGCTGGGGAAGGGGCATACCAGGTGATGCTCAGGGGACTAAATGGTCCTGGGGACTGAACTGTGTTTGGCCACACGCAAGTCCACAGCTTACCTGCTGTACCATGTCCCCAGGCCCAACATTTAATTAATTTTTAACCTTCTTTTAATGTCACTATCATCAACCTCTTCTTTTATAAAACTTTTTAGGTTTTATAAATCTTTTTTGTTTACAAAACTTTTATAAAACCTCTTCTTTTTTTTTTAGTTAAGAATATCTCTTTTATTTTATTATTTTTTTTAGACTGTAAACATTTATTTTTTTGAGGGTACAGTTACAGATTTATACATTTTTGTGCTCAAGTTTCTCCCTTACAAAGTTCGATAACCCATCCCTTCACCAGTGCCCATTCTCCACCACCAGTAAACCCAGCGTCCCTCCCACCCTCCCCAGTCCCGTCTCCCCCCACCCCACACTGCCACTATGGCAGGGTATTCCCTTTTGTTCTCTCTCTCTGATTAGGTGTTGTGGTTTGCAATAAAGGTGTTGAGTGGCCATTGTGTTCAGTCTCTAGTCTATATTCGGCCCGCATCATCTTTCCCCCACATGACCTCCAACCACATTTTACTTGGTGTTCCCTTCTCTGAGTTGCCCAGAATGAGAGACCAGCTTCCAAGCGATGGAGACAACCTCCTGGTACTTATTTCTACTATTCTTGGGTGTTAGTCTTATAGTCTATTATTCTATATTCCACAGATGAGTGCAATCTTTCTATGTCTGTCTCTCTCTTTCTGACTCATTTCACTTAGCATGATACCTTCCATGCTGATCCACTTATATGCAAACGTCATGACCTCATTCTTTCTAACAGCTGCATAGTATTCCATTGTATAGATGTACCAGAGTTTCTTCAACCAGTCATCTGTTCTAGGGCACTCGGGTTTTTTCCAGTTTCTGGCTATTGTAAACAGTGCTGCGATGAACATATAAGTGCAGATGTCATTTTGACTATACTTTTTGTCTTTTCTGGGATATATTCCCAGCAGTGGTATTGCTGGGTCAAATGGGAGCTCAACCTCTAGTTTTCTGAGAATCGTCCATATTGTTTTCCAAAAGGGCTGAACTAGCCGGCATTCCCACCAGCAGTGTAGAAGGGTCCCTTTCTCCCCACATCCTCTCCAACAGCGAAAACCTCTTCTTTTATAAAACTTCTTATTTTATCAATCCTTTTTGACTCCAAGTCCATTACAATTTGAAGCAGTGCACATTACAAGTTCTTGACTATTTTCCTCCATGTAGCTTTCTCTTTCTGCATACCACACAAAAGTTATTTTCCTCAAACTCTCCCTAAGGCAATACTCCAACAGTCCTAATTAGTCCCTAATATATATATATAAATGTATATATTATATATACACACAAATGTGTGCATATATATATGTGTGTGTGTATATATATATATATATATATATAAAGACCTAATCTGTCACTGTCATCCTGTTGCTCATCGATTTGTTCGAGCGGGCACCAGTAACGTCTCTCATTGAGAGACTTATTGTTACTGTTTTTGGCATATTCAATATGCCACTGGTAGCTTGCCAGGCTCTGCCGTGAGAGTGTGATACTCTCGGTAGCTTGCCGGGCTCTCCGAGAGGGGACCTAATATCATGCAATAAAAGTCTCGCTATCACCTCTTCCTCCTACATTCAGATCTGCTGTGTTTCTTTTCAAACAGATTTCTTCCATAAATAAATCCAGTCATTTCTACTAACTTCTCTTATGCCACTGCCCTTTCTAAAATTGTCATGCCAACCTTCAACGTGTTACTTCTCTCTAGAATATGGTACATGATTTCTACCTTGCTGGTGTAATATTTCCCAAATCTTACAGCTGGCTAATACACTTTATCCAGGCATGAGCGATGTTATTAAAGAGATGTTATTAAACTTTCAGTGTGAGATTATGAAACTGTCTATACTAAGAGAACATCATATATTTTAATGGTTTTAGCAGATAGAATGTACTTCAAGCACAATATTTATACATCAACAAGAAAGATGGTTGGTGCTGATTACATAGTTAAGTTCGCCCCACACTTCTATGCCTCATCTAGGGTTGTCAGGGGTACAAAGCCGAGCTCAAGAGATGACCAATGATCCCAACAAGGACAAAATGGGGCTGGGAGTAAAGGCTGAGACCTGCTATTCCAAAGAGACCAAAAGCATTTCAAGGAAGCTCTGAAAGAAGTCAGTGAAACTTGCAGCCTGTAAGGTGCTGGAGGAAAACGACAACATCTAGGTTCTCCTCAGTGCAGTGATTCTCAGGAGCCAATGAGAATCTTGTGGGAAACGTGTGATTTGAAAAATCCTGTTTTCTCATCACTTTCCACCTTCCTTTCCAGCCCTTTGTACAGAACAATGGAACATTCAGACCCATAAATGAAGCTTGCAACCATGGAACATACAGTTTCTAAGGCTCAGGTAGCTGGACAGTTAGTTAATAGGGTTGTTGAATCAATTCTAGAAAAAGCCTGTTTTTAATGAATTCACCTTCACTTAGGAGAGTTCTGGTCCCAGGTGATGTGTTTAATATTTGCTTATTATGTTAACTTTTTAATATGGAAGAGAATAACGAGTCCCCATGTACCCATTAGTCAACTTCAATAATTATTAACACATTTGGCTGTAGATTATCTTACAGGGGGCTAAGCCTAGGCAGGTGCTAAGATGCCCTGTAAAGTTCAGAGGTACACATCCTGCCTTTCAGATGGTAATTTTTTCATCACGTCTTCAAAACTACACTGAGAACCAAAATATCCTAAAATGACCAAAAATGATGAAAAGCAGTGGCCAGCAGCCTGTGTCTTTATTCCCTAACTCGAGTGGCAGCACGATCCACAGACAATGGACTAGGGCTACTTCAGGTCTGGTCTGAGCTCTCATCCATGAGCGGAATGAATCTGGGGAGTTATTTGGCTTCTGCGCCAGAGCTTCCTCACCCAATATTGGTGACAGTAAGAGTGGATATTTTATTGGGGTGTTGTAAAGGTTTAGTAGGATAAAAACATTCAGGGCAGTTCTTGACACACAACAAGCCGGCAGAGAGGGTTTGGTATTATTATTCCAGCCTATGTGTGAAAATCTTAGCACAATGACTGGCTGTGATAAAGTCAACACTGATTAAGTGCTACCAACTACCATGGTAATAATAGTAACAGCAATCCAGCTACTGCCCATGTTTTCTGTCTTATGTCCTGTCCCTGTCCACGTCCTACTCTATAATGAGACGAAATGCTTCATATTGTCATCATATAAGTGATTTCCTTTTCCTATTCCGTTCTCAGAGGGAGAGCTCTGAGACTCAGCCCAGGAATATCTATACTCTAGGGAATCTTTCTTATCTCATCCAAGGCTGTTTTTGCCCTTTCCTGTTCATAAAGCAACTTGCAGAAATCCTTACTACATATGGTCTAATATTCTAGACATTTGTTTAATTTCTGTTTTGCCAACTAGACTACAGATCTCCTGGGTACCAGAGAACCTTAAGTATTCCTGTGCTTCTGGAGGCTTGACACATAGTAGGCAATCAATACATATTTACTGAATGAACGGCCATCCAAGCCAACATAATTCTGGAGGGATGTAGCTGAGAGAACCAACCACTATTACAGAGCAGCCTGGTATTGAATAAAACATTCTATTAAACATTTCTACTAAAAAGCTTACTTTATTATTTAACATTCTTATTCATCAATTCCCAATTATTTCTGTAAATAGCCTGTTACTACTTTCTATAATAAACCCTGAATTCAGCAGGCAGCTTTCCAGATGTTGAAATACATTGTAATAAAAAAGACTATGCAAATACTTCAAGACATTCCAGTAAAACCACATATTTATATTTTATAAACAGCATTTCAAATATTACCTAGAGAATTTAATAATGGATTTTCAAATGGAAATATTATGAAAAGATTTTCAACAAGCTGTATTCGCTTGTTTTCTGTGCCAACTAGTACATACTTGTGTGGCTTTATAGTTATATATAGGCAGCATATAGAAACATGATATCAGTACCTGTGCGTGATAGAACCAGAGCAAGAAATGAAGAAAATAAATAATAGTAAAGAAAAGTAGATTTCGCTTAGTTACTATGTAGTTTTTGGCTTCAACCTAGTGACTGTTTTAGTCTCTAGTTTTAAACAGAGGAAACAAGTTAACTCAGTACAACAGATAGTAACTAACAATTAAGTTGTACAATTTTATTTCAAGATGGGTCTGAGGGAGAAATAACTTTAACATATGGATGTAATTAACGTATGCTACTATATTTTTTAAAGCAATCATCTCTTAATCTGCATTTTACCAAAAACCTGAAAGTACTATAAAATTGAAATAGGTAAATTAAAAAACAACTCATTAAAACAGGCCACTTATTGGTGCCGGAGCGATAGCACAGCGGGTAGGGCGTTCGCCTTGCACGCGGCCGAACTGGGTTCGATCCCCGGCATCCCATATGGTCCCCCAAGCACCGCCAGGAGTAATTCCTGAGTGCAAAGCCAGGAGTAACCTCTGAGCATCGCTGGGTGTGACCCAAAAAGAAAAAAAAAACAGGCCACTTATTAATCAGTCACTGTTATCCCGTTGCTCATCGATTTGCCTGAGCGGGCACCAGTAACATCTCCATTGTGAGACTTGTTGTTATTGTTTTTGGCATATCCAATACGCCACGGTAGCTTGCCAGGCCTTGCTGTGCGGGTGAGATATTCTCAGTAGCTTGCCGGGCTCTCTGAGAGGGGTGAAAGAATTGAACCCGTTTGGCGCATGCAAGCTAAATGCCCTACCCACTATGCTATTGCTCCAGCCCACACTTATTGACATACTAGAATTTTGTGACAAAATAAAAAATAAGTTCTAACAATTTGTCTCAAGATTCTAGGGATGTTTAAAATCCAAACGACACTATATTTCAGATTTCAGAGTTAACACACTTTTTAATATTTAAAGGGTGATATTAAGACCATCCATTGATTTCTACTGTGTCAGATATCACTTAATTGTGCCAGGTGACTGGCTCACTAGTGTCAGCAAGATTTGGGGCTAATGTTAACAATCTAGCTTTAATGTCAACAAATTTAAAAAAAACATACTAATCAAATATCTACTTAATCATTACATGTTCATATTTGTACTTAATCTCTATAGGTCAAAACTCCTGTAATAATGAACTATGAAGGCAAGTAAAAGTACTTGATAAAAATTGGAGGAATATTCCAAAAGAGAAAATTATCTACATAATACATATGTTCTTATTTGGATAACAGTGCTCACTGGATAAGAAAAGGAAAAAAAAAGAAAGGCATCATTAGAAACAGTGAGAAATCTGACTCACCCTTATTCTAAGAAATAAGTGTAGCATTTTCAGTAGTCAGCAATTAATGCATGAATATTTCAAAAATACAATAATAAACATAACATAAATTATTAAAATATTTTAGAAACAGAAATATAAACATTCAAAGTATCCTAGAAGTAAAAAATATATAGATGGGCCAGAGTGATAGTACAGTGGGTAGGAGGCTCGCCTTGCAGAGAGCCATCCCTGGTGGCAGGAAGGAACAGGTGCTGGAACACTGCATGGCTGAAACCCGATCAGGGACAGTTTCGTAACTGTGTATCTCACGGTGATTCATTAAAATAAGTAAATAAAAATAAAACCCAGAAGATTTTGAACATCAAAAGACACAGAAGACATACTAGGAGATATGGTGAAAGAAATGAAAGGCTAAAGTGAACAGAAGTATTTCTATACAAAATTGGGCTTGAAAGCCAACGTTCATTTATCTATTTATATTTTACAGGGCCCCTGCCTGTGAAGCTGGGGGAGACGGGGAAGTGCACTCCCAGTGCTGTTCCCCTGCTGTGTGGGCCTGGTGGCCCCATTGTATTCTATTGCACTGTAGCACTGTTGTCCGGTTGTTCATCAATTTGCTCGAGCAGGCACCAGTAACGTCTCCATTGTGAGACTAGTTACTGTTTTTGGCATATCAAATCCGTCATGGGTAGCTTGCCAGGTTCTCCGAGAGGAATGGAGGAATTGAACCCAGGTCGTCTGTGTGCAAGGCAAATACCCTACCTGCTGTGCTATCGCTCCGGTCCTGCTATCGCTCCATATAGAATTTTTAAGAGCAATGCTGAGGAGTTAGTACAGACATTAGAGTCCTAGCACTGGATGCGGCTGACTCTGGTTAAACCTGGCATGGCATATGGTCCCCCTCCACTTCCAGAAGTGAGCCCTAAATACAGCCGCAGGTGGAAGCCTTGAGCTTTTGGGTGTGGCCACAACTATCTCTCAACAAATAAATTTTCAGAAGCAAAAAAATCAGATGAACAAAAAAAGATTTAGATTAAAAAAAAGAGTACCACAGCATTCAAGATTAAAAAAGTCACTTGAAGTTACAGTAACAATACTATGTGCATAGTAAAATGAGTGGGTTGAAAGTACTTGACAGGAAAACTAGTCTATAGAGTATTGAGAAGTTCCTAAATTACCAAAGAAAGCAGTGTACAATGTCATATGAGTATTAAAGAAACGTGACTACACACAGACCTACACATGCTCTGTCCGAATACACATGCACACACAGAATACGATGCTGGAACCACAACTGGTATTTTCTGCTATCTGGCAGCTTCATTAAATAAATCTTGCTTTCTTTCGACAAATATAAATCACACTAAAAATTATCAGTCGTACATTAGTTTTCAACAATAGGGCAGTTTTCTTTTTCTATTTACCAAACCAGTTTAACAAACTGTCGTACATATTTGGTGGCCGTCTGTCCTATCTGAGGGGACCTCAGAGCTTGAGCCGTGTGTGCTCAAGCCAGCACCGATGTGCTCAGATGCGAGAGTAAAGCAGGAGGTATACGCCAAATTACTCACAACTATCTCCTGTGGACTAGATAAAAAGACTAGCAGACTAAAGTTAACGTTCAGGGGCCAGAAAGATAGTGTGAGATTAAGGAGCTGGCCTAGCATGCGGCCCACTCATCTTCCGTCCCTGACACCAGATACGGTCCCCTGAGCACTGCCAGGGGTCACTCCTGAGTCCAGGGCCAGGACCAGAACCTGAACACAGCCAAGGTGTGGGCCAAAACCCACCCCAATGAATGTTTCCGTCACCCTCATATATTTGGCATCTCAGACAAAGAATCTGTGTTACTTTAAAAATAAAAAAGAGGGGCTGGAGAGATAGCACAGTAGGTAGGGCGTTTGCCTTGCACGCGGCCGACCCGGGTTCGATTCCCAGCATCCCATATGGTCACCCAAGCACTGCCAGGAGAAATTCCTGAGTGTATGAGCCAGGAGTAACCCCTGTGCATCGCTGGGTGTGACCCAAAAAGCAAAAAAATAAATAAATAAATAAATAAATAAATAAAAAAGAAAAAAGAAAATGTTTATGTGAAACATGAACGTCACTAAAAAATATGAACATCAAAAGAAAATTCCACCAATATTTGATATAGCTAAATGAAGTTTACTTTTTCTAGTAGCACAGTTGCCAGAATATTTTTTAACCACCTATAAACAAATAAAAACCTTTACTGGCCCAAATCAATAAAATCATTAGAACTTGATGCAAAATTAATTTTGTAATTTTCGGTTTTTTTACTGTTACTTCTACCTGATGTCAAGAAATTTTAGTAATATCTTACCATTACTTAGTAATAAAGCTTGTCTTAAAGTAAGAATATAATAATAAGAAATTCAAGACAAATAATTTTAAATGTATATACGTATTTATAAATATGTAGATATAGATACACGATGATACTGAAGAAGTTACTGAAACATAAAATAATTCTAAGCTGTGCGCCTTTACATTCCAGGCATATTACACTGAGAGCCAGCCCAGACTCTGCCTCTTGGAGCTGTCCATCCACGGCGGCATAATCCCAGCTGCCAATCTGAAAGAAACCAGCTAGTCAGAGCAGACACCAGCAACAGAAACAAACGTCACTCAATAATGTTCAGTGGCACTGTGTTCATGGATAATTTCAAACAGTATCTCTGTCTAGAACATTGATGTGCTCATTCAAAACACCTCCATCTCCAGCTACTGGAATTGTGTAGATAAAACAGCCTGCCTAGAAAACAGAAGTGGAATGCTGCTTCAAAGACGATGTGCCAATGCTAAGAGGAAAACTGAAAAGTTTTCAGAGAGGGGAAAAAAAAATATCAAGAGAGTTCATTCACTGTAATGAGAAAGTGAAGTTATTTCTCAAAACCAGTTAAATTTTAAACGAGGTCAGGGAGAGAAGTCCTGCTGACATTCATCTGTGGTAAGCGTTTGGGCTCCTGATGGACTGTTTGTGAGCCCCCATTGTGTCACGCTGAAATGTGGTACAGTGAGGAATCAGATGACCTGATCCTTGACCTGAAGGAACTAAGAGCATGAGAAGCAATAAAATACACACCTCCTCTCTCCCACAAATATACACTTCAATTACCAGCATACCAGAGACAGAGAGAAAGGCAATGAATTGCCTGCTACTAATAATAGCTAATAGACAAAAAATTTGCGCTGAAATTGTGTTTTCAAGCACTAATAGAATCTTAGGCATTTGTCCTACCAATAATAAAAACTAAAAGCAGTTGGACTCCATTAAAAGTCAACTTCTTCATCTTGGTTAAAATAAGACAAAGTTGCCATGCTGAACATTTAGGAATCTCAAATACTCTTAGTTTTTTCAAGTCTGTATTTCCCCCTGGTTTTAATAATGCATTTGGTTTAAAAATTTGATAGCAAAATTCAGTCAGTTAATTTGAAATTAAATTTCACAACTTCAGTTGGAGATGGTGCAAGGATTTGTGCAAGTGCATGACAGAATAGCTTTAGGATCTCCTAGGAAGAGAAAAACCAGGAAACTATTAGTACTCTGCTGGATGTCTGTGGAAGTATGATTGAACTCCACCTATTTAAGAAGTCTGCAATAGCTATAACAACTAGAAAAATACAAAGATTAGCTTTACTGACAACTTAGATGTTCACTTAATTGACTAAGGAAACTTTGATTATTATAGTTTTGGTATCTAAGAAAGTCTGGGAATATTTCAGGATATTTTAATGTAGATTTTCAATTAAAACCTGACTAATCCTTACCGTTTATTTGACTTTTCATTGCACAGTTCCTGTCCTGCACTGTGTCAAATATGCCATCTGTGGAACACACTTCTGGCCAGAGATGCTTCAGAATTATTTTTGCAATGCTCTGAATCATGGCTGCATGAAGTCTACACTGAATGCTCTTCAATCAATACTTCTCAATTCCTCAGTTGCAGTGGCTCTGGAACCATGGTTTCCTATCGTCCTAGCTTAAATCTCACTGCATACAAGTCAGAACAAAGGGTTTTGCACCACCTGCTTAAAACAGGCTTGCAGACCGTTCCTCCAACTATTTAGCAAATGTTAACAATGCTATAAATACCAGTTGTGTTTATGCTTTCTGAAAGATTCACTGCAGCCCGTGCTCTGCAGCGGTGTTGGAGCTGAAACAAAGCTGCTGACTCCCACCACGCAAAGGACTCAACTCGGAGCCAGAAATGCTTTCCTTGGGATAAGATATCTGATTTGCTACCGCTGTCACGAAACTGGGGTCATGTAAACTTAAACATGCTGCCGCTGCTTGCGGAAAACAGACCTTCTCAGACTGATTACGTGCTGCTTAAAAGAGCACCGGGGAGGATAAAGGTGGAAGAGGAAAAGCCAACCGGGGGGGGGGGGGGGTACAAAGCAACTTAACTTTTTTTCAACTACTCCTTTCAGGTTAGGAGAAGCCTAATGTGTCCTTGTCCCTTCCAGAGAGCAGGGAAAGTCACTTGATTATTCCGCCCCCCTTCCCCACCCTATGTGTCCAAGGGTTAATTCCACTCTTAAAAGGAAATGAGCAACTTTTAACTTTTAAACTCACCTAATCACAAAATAATTTTTATTTTTTTATTTGCTTCAAAAGCAAAAGAGAAGGGACGCTGCGAGATCAACTGTGAGTATGAATGGTTGGGAATCAGAAAATCCAGGGTTTAGGTGCCTTGCTCCCCAGCAGCAACTACCGACAGTACCTACACCCCTTCTTTCAAACTCTGGCACCCCCGGAGCTGTCCTGGCACTCCCGTGACGGTGGCTGTTCTGGGGCTCTGCCTGTACTTTCCCTTTAGTCAAAGCTTATCAGCAAGTCCTGCGCACAGGCAAGTGACTGATTAGAAAGGACTGTTTCTTAAAAAAAAAAACAACTGTAACCAAATAACCAAATAAATGATCTCAAATGGCAGGGATGGGGGTGGGAGGGAGGGGGCTCAAGCATTAGTGAAAGGCAATGAAATCTGTGGCAAAGGGATTTTCTTTCTAAATATTAAACTACTTCATAGAGGAACTGATGATTGACTTCAGCATATGACACTGGTTATAGCTTGACATTAACATTAGCTGACTAAGTCCAAATGTGGGCTGAGGATTTTTCCTTTTTTTTATTTCAAGTTTTATTATATTATATTTTCTGATTATTTGAGTATTTTTGTAGTTAACATGCAGTGTTCTGATAAAGAAGTTGTTAAAGTCCTTGATAAAGTTATTCTATATACAACTAAGCAATGAATTTAGAGATCACAATTCATAAATTTTAGGTCAAAAACTTCCATGATTTAAAAAAATGGTGATTTAATACTGTAACTGGCAGTGACACAGCTGTTTTTGTGGGGAAAAATTGAAAAAAATCAAGTTGCTAAAAAATATGAAAAAACTCATGGTTCAGTAAGTTAAATAACTAAAGAGAGAGGAGATACTATGGTCATTAGTAGAATAAGAGTTAAGAAACTGTAAATTCTTCACACTTAAAGTCACACGGATAGATTATTATGAGAAGTATCAATGCATGAATACTGAACATGTCCCAAGCCAGAAAGTAATCACAGAAGACTTCCAAATAGCCCACAAAATCAGAATGAACCGTCCCACATTAACAACTATCACTGTGCTTTGCAAGCACAGCTGTCACCTTCAAAAAAAAGTATCCCAGGGGTGGCTTGCCCCTTCGATTTTAGATAAAAATAATTTTCATTATACAGAAAGGAGCGAGTGAAAGGATTCTATGATCTCACTACATGTCCATTATCTTGGGTGCATAAATTTCTAGATTCAAATTACCTATAAAATTTCTATTTTATATTTCATTCATGATCTATTTTTTTTACTAAATATATGGTAAAATATATCCATGGGAAGCCACACAGCAATATTTAAAATCTGATCTTTTATTTTACTATATGTATCTATTATTATTTAAATAGTTCTCTGCCATTAGATAGTTGTAGGAGATTTCATTATAAAAATACAGCTGAGTTATACAATATTTTTGCATACTTGCTAAATTACTGTTAAGTTCCAAATAAAAATCACATAAATATTTTGAAAGTTAACAGAGATTGCTATAAAGATTCAACCTATGTTCACCCTCACCAGTGTCTTTTACCTAACAACTAATATTAAGAATTTTCACTGCTTTTTATGTGAGCTAGTCCAGTATGCGAAAATGCTTTGGCATTTTAAATAGACTGTGTTCACTAGTGAGGATGAACTATTTTTTATTTTTATTTGGTATTTTATCATTTGTGAACTATCCACTCATCAACACCATTCTTTGCTGTTCTTTTTTGGAATATGTTTTAAAAAGTGATTTTATGCACCCAAATAAATACATTTCCTTCATGAAGTTTGGTTTTAGTATTAAAAGTGTTACTGGGTCTTCTCCATACCAAGACTATAAAACTACTCGCTACATTATTTTCTAAGATATTTACTTTCCCCTTTTATGTTAATAATGTCTACTCTAAATATCTTATCCATTTCTAGTATCTTTCATGCTAAGATGTAAAGTAAGGAAGTAAAGAAACACTTTAAACTGCTAACTAGTATCCTAACATCACACTATAATAAGATAGCCATTTTCTATGCCCCCTTTAAAAAGGGGATTTACAATACTACTGTTATCACATATCCTCATGGAATTTGCCTGTTTCTAGATGCTCTATTCAGTTCTGCTGAACTTCTGGTTCCTTGGCTAGAACACATTGTTTTGATTACTGTAGCTTATGTTTCTGTATCTGATAAAGTAATCAAAACCTATTTACTTTACCTTTAATTTAGTTCTCTCAAATCTAGTTACTTGATTTCTCAGGCTATCACATCTAAGAAACAGTAAATTGGAGGAGGGGGGAGGGGCCCCCAAAGGTAGACGTACTAACATGGTAATGAGAAGCAAGAACCATAACTTGAGAGAAGGAACAAAAAGAAAGCACAAAACTGGAAAAACAATAGCAGTATGAAAATGCTTAGTTTAAGGTCAAACATGACTCTGACCAAGAATACTAATAATTTAAAAAGTCACATTTACTGAAGAGATTCCTTACTTCTCATCACTAACTAGCTCACCGTAAAGCAGTCCTAGAGAAAGGGACAGAGTAAGTCGAGGCATGACTGAGGAGACACTCGGGTAAGAGACAGGGCGGGGCTGTGCCGGGAGAGCTCAGAAGACGCCCAGCGTCTGGGATAGTCAGAGGAAACAGCTGAGCCCAACGATGGTCACGTGAGGTGACAACCTTCACAAGGACAGAAAGGTCAGGGTGACAGGACCCACGTGGCGGGAAAACAGGTCCAAGATGCACTGAGCAGAATTTCACTCTACTGAATGTGGAATCTGAAGGTGTGGTGTGGGGGTCACATGACCCAACTGATACCTTGGAAAGATCATGGTGGCAGTTCTAGGGATATCCAGGGCCGAGACAATGACAGCAGTGTCTGCTGACATTCAGACACCAACAGTTCCCAGATACGTTTCTGTCGATGCCACCAACCTGGCTGCCATTCACCGCTAACTGCTCGTGCCTCCCCACCTGCCACAAAGCGCTGCCCAGTCACGGAGCCTGTCTGTGTGCCAGCCGCAGGCTGTCTTCTCTGATGTGAAGTCCCCTTCTCCTTTGACGGCTCTTACCCACTGAAGAGCTTGCTTCGTGAGGACTTACTGCTCCCCTAATCTGGACTGGCTGCTCCTCCTCTGTGCTCCCAGAGAGACCTTCCACATCCCACTCACACCCATTACTATGATACGAGTTTCCAAGACACAATTCTGGCCCATTAAAAACCCCATCCAAAAAACCATAAATAACTGAGTTCTCAACTTCTGAATATAGCAAATTCCATTCATGTAAGAATTGACAGTGAATTCCTGAAAAGAATTTAAAACTCGGGCTGCAGAGGTAGTATAGTGGGTAAGGTGCTTGTCTTGCATCTGGCTGACCTGGGTTCGATTCCCAGCACCCAATATGGTTCCCTGAACCTTGCCAAACTTCCCTGAGTGTAGTCAGGAGTAAGCCCTTAGTTCACCTGGGTGTAGCCTCCAAACAGAGAAATAAATATGAATATAGTATAATGCCTCAAGGTATGCCTATAAATACAATGTCAGTCTAAATATGTTGAGAATAACTTCGGTGTCTGGGATGAAGATGGAGTGAGAGCAGGTTCCTTGCTCTGCAATCACTTTACTGAGAGTCGTGCAGCTCGAGGTGGCACTGAGCCACTCTAGCACCTCAGGGAGCAGCACACACGGCCACTGCAGGAGGGGGATTCAGGCTTCATTGGGGACAAGGTGGACAGAGAGAAACTCACGGGCTGTGGTGGGGCCTGGGTCGGGCTTCCTGATCTTAGATGAGGATGTTCACTTTCCCCAGTGCCCTTCGCTATGGTGTCAGTAACCATAGCAGAGCAATATGAAATGCATATAAATAAATCCCAAATGAAAATAAGTAAAATTGTCACTTTTTGCTGATGATCCCAAAGACTTCTAGTAAAAACTATGGGGGGAAAATAAAGTGGCAGGGAATGTTGAATATAAAAATCTGTGGCATTTTTATAGGCAAATAATTAGCAGAAAGCAGAATCAGGAAAACAATTCTAATTATAAAGTCATCTGAGCTAAATGTTTAGAATAAATTTAGCGAAAGATGTGAGAAATCTGTAATGGAAAACTGTAAGCTATTGCTGACAGAAATGAGAAATAGAAAGAAATGAAAAGATATCCCATGCTGATGGATTGGAAGAATACCGTTAGAGACGATGATACCTGTGGCAGTGGATTCAATGTAGATCCTACCAAAATTCCAATGGCATTCTTTACAGAAAAAGAACAATAACAAAAAAATCACGAGGGTCAGAGAGATAGCTCAAAGGAGTGTGAGCACGCTTGGGTGATCCCTAGCACTGTGAGACCCGGTGAGTCCAGGGGGTGAACTCTGATCAGCAAACCAGGACGAGTCCCCTCCCCCACACCCCGTTGAAACAAGCAAAAATCACGATCCATTTGGCGCTGCACAAGAACTCAGTAGCAAATCCACAGACACATGCGAACTGAAGAGCAAATCTACAGACACCTAAATAAATGGGTAAGAAATAAAAGCCCGGGAAAATATATGGCAACTAATTTGACAGAAGAACCAAATATTTGAATTAAACAAGGAAAGTATCTTTAATAAGTGGTGTCAGAGAGATAGCTCCACAGGCTGAGAGCATGCTTTACAAGTAGGAGGCGTGGCTTTAATTCTTGGCATCTTGTAGTGTCCTGAGCACCACCAGGATTGACCCCTGGGCACCACACTCAAAAATAAAAAAGTTCAAAAATTATTTTAAAAGTGGGGGATGAAAAAACTGGAGCCACATGCAAAATAAATACATAAATGGATAAAACTAGGGGCTAGAGAGATGCAAGAGGAGTTAAGGTGTTTGTGTTGTGTATCACTGACCCTAGTTTGGTATCCCCCCAGCACTGCCAGAAATGAGCCCTGAGTAGGAGAGCCAGTATAGCCTCACAGCATCATGGGGTATTGTTCCAAACCTCTGTAACCCCCTCCGCACGCCCCCTCAAAGAAACTAAAACCACTACATAATGCTGTACACAACATCAGAGATATATTTACAACTGCATCCTTGAGCCTCGCTGGGAATACCCCCAGACTTCTAAAGACTCTAGTTCCCCCCCAACCCCGCTTCCCCCACCCTTGCCTGGTCCCACCCTCCATCCTCCCTCCTACCCCACAAAATGGGAAATGGGAAGATCTGACAGACTTCTCCAAAGACAACACATGGATGGTTAATGGGTCCTAAAGTGTTCACCATCTCTTATTATGAAAATCAGAACAACTGTGACCTGTCATCTCACACCCTGACTCATACCTCAAGCATGAATAGCATCTAAAAGACAAGAAACTGCAAATGCTAAAGATGTAGTGGGGAAGCTGGCGGGAATGCAAGTTAGTGCACCCTTTATAAAAAGCATTAAGGATGACCTCCAAAAGAAATAATCAAGAAAAGAAATTCTATATAATTAGAAGTTCTCCTACTTCTGGTATGAACCTGAAAACTAAACATGATTCTGAAGACATACATGCATTCCTTTATTTCAGCACCATAAACTAAAAACAATCTAAGCACTACTCAACTATAAAGAAAGACGAGGGACTGGAGTGATAGTATAGAGGGTAGGGCATTTGTCTTGCATTCAGCTGAACCAGGTTTGATTCCTGACACTCCATAAGATCCCTGCAAATCCACCAGGAATGATCCCTGAGCACAACTGGGTACATGCCCTTGATCCCCCCACCCTGCCTTAAAAAAAAAAAACAGAAGGAAAGAAAGAAAGAAAGAAAGAAAGAAAGAAAGAAAGAAAGAGAGAGAGAAAGAAAGGAAGGAAGGAAGGAAGGAAGAAAGAAAGAAAGAAAGAAAGAAAGAAAGAAAGAAAGAAAGAAAGAAAGAAAGAAAGAAAGAAAGGAGGAAAGCAAACAAGCAAGCTATACTGGCAACAACATTGATGAACCAAGAGGGTATTCATGCCAAATGATAAACACTATGATTTTACTCATACAGAGCATATACAGAAAACAAGAAAAGAATGAAATAAATCAATCATAAACTTTTTGACTATAAGACATATGAGCGGTTGCCAGAAGGAAAGAGGAATGCTAGGGGTGGGAGCCGGGGATGAGTGAAGGCACAGAACAAGACAAAAAGGACATATGCGAATTCCCAAAGATGCACACTAACCTACAAAATACTATAATGAAATGTATTTCAATTTCTATTTCAATTAAAAACAAAACAACCCTATTAACTAAATTATTTTAAAGTCATTTTTAGAACATAGAGTTTTATAATTATAATCTAGTCCATCATGCATTTATTTTTTAATTTAAATGTTTTCAATTTAAATTTTTTTATTTTGGCTTTTGGGCCCTACCTGGTGGTGTTCTGGGCTTACTTCTGACGCTGAGCTTAGGGGTCACTCCTGACACTCCTTGGTACCATATAGGATGCCAGGGATAGAACTCAGGTTGATATATACAAAGCAAGAACTGAACCCACTGTACTGACACCTAATTTTTTTTTTTAAATAATACTAATCCTTGCCTATCTGGCCTTGAACTCAAATATCCTATTTTTCCTTTTTTTCCCCCTGGATTTTATTGTTTTGTAATAGTATTTGAAAATTGAATACAATTTATGTGAAGGAAGAGAAGAAAATAAGTCAAACCAAATTTTAGCAGAAATAAAATGAGAACAAACTTTTATTTATTTTTACCTTGTCTATAAAAAATATGTAATGTGAGAAAAGGTCAACAGAATTTTAATTGTCAAAGGTAGAAAAAAAAGAAAGAAATTACCAAGAAAAGATGGCTAAGGAGGTCTGTTAGAATAAATAGACAAAAGAGAGAATAGTGTATATTTACTTGGGGGTCAGAACCTTTTTTTTGGGAAAACTGTATTTGCCTGAAAATACTTTTTTTCTGGAGTGTGATATATGCAAATGCAGATATGCTTGTATACTGATAACCCAGCTGTTTTCTAAAAATTAAAAACAACATAAAAGTTTAATGTGCTACAGGCTGTTTCTCTGATTACTCTCTCTTCTCATGGTTATTATTTCTATCGTTTAGTGCTTTTTTATAGAGAGATTATTTTTATGATCACTTACTACCATATGTATTAACCATTCATTCTCAAATACAACTTGCTCGAGAGGAATGGAGCGATTCCCGAAGAGGAGGTAAATACAAAACTTGGAGGCAGACAAGTCGCCTCCGTGGATGACTGTGTAAACATCATCTCCAAGCTGAGCTGAGAATACAGTTGTGAGCAAAAATAAGACAAACTACAGCTACCAAGTAGAAATCAGTCTGTCTTTATGAAGCGATCCACAAATCTACCCTGGAACCATTGCTGGCATCTGTGCAAGATATAAATATCACAAGCTTATTGCCAATTTAGTACTAACAGAGGTACTGCAACTTCTTAGAGGAACAAGAAGAGTCTGAAGAAAAGATGATACGATCAGGACATGGGGTTTGGGGAGGAAATGAGATGGCAGGAATCGATAAGGAGACTTGAGGACGTGGTCCTGGTGAGGTGTGTCTTCCTAGTCTCCGGGCTAGTTGGAGGAAACTGGTTCTGAAGGGAAGAGTGGACCCAGCAGCCTCTCTGGGCCAGGGCCCGCGCCCAGCTGCCCCAGCTGGCTCTCACCTAGCAGTGCTCACTCACAGAAGAGGTTCTTTCGGTTTCTTCTGTGTGCTCCACTGTAGTTTGAAATTTGACTTTCCGGCCCTGTCTCTCTCTCTCTCTCTCCCTCATCCTCTGTCTCTTTCAAGCATCTTGAACATAGAGAATATTTACTGAATTCAAGAATAAATAATGAATTTAAAAATAAATGCTCCAATTTATTCACTTGTATCACTTGTAGTCCTGTTGATCTTCTATCTGCTCGAGCGGGCATCAGTAACATCCCCATTTGTCCCTGTTGCGAGCTAAGTGTAGTCCCAATGATACCTGCTCGCTCCAGGAACAGGAAGAGCCTCAAATCGTTCATTCAGAGATTTGACAATGAAATCTGACCATCTAGTTGGTGGGCGGCCACAAGGTCTTCTGACGTCCCGTGGAATCCAGTCAGTAACAGCTCTAGTCCAACGGTCGTCTCTGAATCGCATTACATGACCGGCCCACCTGATTTTTGATGCCTTGGCAAAGGAGACAGCATCCTTGATTTTTGACCGTCGACGGAGGTCAGAACTCTGGATTCCTTCTCTCACTTGAGTGAGACATGATATTCCCAGCATAGCTCTTTCGATTCCTCTTTGGTATACCTTAATAGCATTCTCATCATGTTTGTGTAGGGCCCAGGTCTCTGAGGCATGTGTTAGTGCAGGAAGAATGGTGGAATCGAAAGATGTGCCCGGAGTCGGAGGTTCTTCGTTCTCTTAACCACCTCTTCAACGCTCTTGAATGCATTCCATGCTGCTCTCTTCCTCCTGCGCAGTTCTGGCACCAAATCATTCCTCATGTTGATTTCTGGACCCAGGTACACATAGCTGCTGCATTCGGAGATGATCGTTCCATCGAGAGCAAATGGAGCTTCAAGGACCAGTTCGTTTTTCATGAACATTGTCTTGTTGAGATTCAGCTGCAATCCGACCTTTCCACACTCGAGGTCGAAGTTGGCCGGTCGAAGTTGGCCAGCATCTGTGCCGCTTGGCTAATGTTTGGCGTTATGAGAACGATGTCATCAGCGAAGCGGAGGTGGTGTAATTGCCGACCGTCTATCTTCACTCCCATTCCTTCCCATTCCAGTCATCGCATGATGTTCTCGAGGGTGGCACTGAAAAGTTTCGGCGAAATGGTATCACCCTGCCACACCCCTCTCTGTACATCAATGATCACTTCCTTGTAGAATGGTGAGATCCTGGTGGTGAATCCACAATACAGCTCGTGGAGGATTTTGATATACTGAGTTTGAACGCCCTGTTTGGCCAGGGCTTCCATGACCGCCTCAGTCTCAACAGAATCGAAGGCCTTCTTTAAGAATTTATTAGCCCCTTATTTACCTAAATCAACCCTAACCCACATTTCATCACTTTATCCCCAGAAAAATTTTAACAATAACCCTACACTCTTTGTTTTTTTTTTTCTTTTTGGATCACACCCGGCGATGCACAGGGGTTAGTCTTGGCTCTGCACTCAAGAACTACCCCTGGCGGTGCTCAGAGGACCATATGGGATGCTGGGAATCGAACCCAGGTTGGCCACATACAAGGCAAACACCCTACCTGCTGTGCTATTGCTCCAGTCCCAATATCCTTCCACTCTTTTTTTTTTTGGCTTTTTGGTCACACCTGGCAATGCACAGGGGCTACTCCTGGCTCTGCACTCAGAAATTACTCCTGGCGGTGCTCAGGGGACCATATGGCATGCTGGGAATCGAACCTGGGTCAGCCGAGTGCTAGATAAACACCCTACCCACTGTGCTATCGCTCCAGTCCCAATAACCTTCCGCTCTTAATAAACATATATTTAATATAGTTTCTCTCTCTCTCTCTCTCTCTCTCTCTCTCTCTCTCTCTCTCTCTCTCACTCTCTCTCTCTGTCTCTGTCTCTCTCACTCATATATTTACTTTGGGACCACACCTGGCAGTGCTCAGAAGCTCTACACGAGTGCAGGGACAGCATGGTGGCTTCCTGCCCGCATGCGCAGTAGGCCCAGTAGCCCTGGCACTGTCTCCCCAGCGACTCCTCTCTTTCTCCCTACGTACACAGGCACACACATGCGCCCTTTCTTTCTCTCCTATATGTACTCTCCTGTAAGGAACAAAAGGAAACATCATGGAAAAGAAATAATTATTGAACATTTGAGCATCCATCACTGTTAGGCATTTCCATGAACACCTCCCCTTTGCTATCTCTCAAAACTTCAAATTCTCTGCCGTTCCACCTAATGTGTGCAGATTTCTCAGCCCAGTCTCCATGCTCATGCACTCCCTAGAGTGGACCAGACAAGCAGGGCTGTTTATTCTTCTTGTCCTGTGTTCTCTCTGCATTCTGTATTTTGCTCCTTTCTTCTCCTCTTCAAGCTCCGTGGTCTATTTCATGCTGTCTTTCCTGAATGTTTCATATTCCTCGCCCCCTTCATTAGCTTATCAATTACTACAGAACTATCTATCCTTCAAACATTTAAAAAAAAAATCTCTTGGAATCACTGCGAATGGGCATAGGGCATAGGATTACTTTTTGTGGGGAAAGAAAAATGTTAGAAAATCAGATGATTCTTGTGTAACACTATGAACATACTAAAGTCATAAACTTGATTTGCTTTCTCTTTTTCTGTTTCAGTAATTAAAAAAATTTAAATTAAATTTTATTTTTATAAAGTTGTCCATGATGATTTATTACATTCCATATTCTAGCAAAAATCCCACCACCATTACACCTTCCCACCATCACTATTTACACTTTTCCCAACCACCACTCAAACTTGTCCCAATAGCAAGCCCTACATGATTTATTTTGTATTGCTTGTTATGATTAATTCACTAAAAATGATCAAAAAAGAAAGTGTATGAACATTGTTGTATCTCATGCTGGAGCTATTAAGCCCTTGCATAAGAGCTTACTAATATATTGTTACAGGTTAAGCCTTGTGTATTAATATTTTCTTAATTGAGATTGCCTTCTACTTTACATCTCATCCAATGTTGTGTACTACTTCCGGTATATCAGTGTATATAGTGTCATAGTGTGAACTTTAAATGGGTGAACTGCATCAAATGTGAACTAGTGGTTAATAAGTTCTCCCTTCAACTGTGTCCCTCCTTGAGGTGTTTATGCTTTAATCTCTCCCATTCACAGCTTAGTCCACTTCCTTCTAGTTTAATTTTCCAAGATCACCAACTGCTCCCAGAAAAAACTGGCATTTTCAATTCCTGTATATTCAATCTTCTTTCAGATATGTTCTAGAGTACACACACAATTACGCCCCTCTGCAATATTCACTTCATTGTCTTATAATAGAATCAAGATGATTTTTTATGGCTCTGAAGGTCTGTTGAGGTCTGGCTCCTGTCTGTCTCTTACCTTATCATCTGTGGCTCATTCTACATCATCTATTCTCCACACATGCTCTCTCACACCGATATGCAGGAAACCTGGGTAATATTTACTGGGTAGACATCCTTGGCTCCTGACTCTACTCAATGTTCTTAATCACCCTTCAGTCTACATTTCCAATCGCATTTCCCAGAAAAAGTGTCTAGACTGACAATCTGTACTCTGGCAATCTGGATTTGGTGTCAACAGAAGTGGGTGGGTAGGTGGGTGAGTGGGTGGGTGGGTGAGTGAGTGTGTGTAAATGTACTTGTGTACTCACACATACACATATCCCTATACTGAATTATTATAGTGCATTGTAATTGCTCACCTCCACTAGACAATGAAATCTAGCTGGCGAGGCAAGGACTTGCCTTCAACTCTTTAACCTTATTACATAACCTGGGGTTGTTGCAAGGAGTGAATAAATGAATGAGCTACGCTTGCTTTCTGTGTTCTCTGTCTCTCCACAGTGAACTCTGCATGTGTCTTCTAGAAAATGATTTCTAGTAACTTTTCTAGTGCTAACATTTTGGGATTCTTTCTCAGATGATAGTGGCAATTTATGTTCTTTTTATAGCAGTTCTCTAACCCAGAGGTTAACAGTGAATGATACAAGGGAAAGAATACTTGCTCAGTATTTAGGATAGGACTGGCGCGATGCCAGCACTTTACATGCAATACAGCTCATCTAACCCTCAGTGGGGTTAGCACGATCTTACCAATTTGACAAATGAGGGACAGAGTCTCAGGAAGCAGCAAATGACACAACTATCAGGCATCAGGGCCACTCATCAAATTTCCATTTATTATGTTATGGGGGTACATTTTATTGACTGCATTGTGTCACAAAATTTAGCACTGTGCTACGGAATGATGAAAACAAAGAATTATATTTGCCTAATTAATACTCAGGAAGCGTTGTGACTTAATCATGTGATTTATATGAATAATGTCAAGGAAGCAATGTATTATCTTTTTTTTTTTTTTTTTTTTTTTTTTTGCTTTTTGGGTCACACCCGGCGATGCACAAGGGTCACTCCTGGCTCTGCACTCAGGAATTACCCCTGGCGGTGCTCAGGGGACCATATGGGATGCCGGGAATCGAACCCGGGTCGGCCGCGTGCAAGGCAAACGCCCTACCCGCTGTGCTATCACTCCAGCCCCAAGGAAGCAATGTATTATCTTTTTCAGAACACGGAGTCATGCTTAAAAGGTAACAGCTCACATTTTTGATATTGTTGTTGTTTGTTTGTTTTTGTCTGGTGATGCTCAAGATTTACTTCTGACTCTGCACTCAGGAATTATTCCTAGTACTTCTCAGGGGACTATATGGGGTGCCAGGGATAGAACCCAAGTCGGCTGCATGCAAGGCAAATACCTTACCCACTGTACTATCCCTCCAACCCCAAGCTTTGTATTTTTACCTTTTTTAATGAATGCTGAATCAGATATAAAATGTTTGACATAATATATGTATTATGTGGTATACATGTTTATACAATATAGTTAGGGTATGATGACAGAAAACTCTTCAGCTAAAGTTTAATCTGCTTACAGTGAACAAACTGGAATAGTGAGTCTAGAAAAAGAAAGGCTGAATTAGAGCAAGAGCACAGCAGTCAGGGCATTTGTCTTGCATATGGCCAGCCTAAGTTCTAACCCCAGCACCACATACACCCTGAGCCTGCCAGGAGTGATCACCAGAGCAGACTTAGTAGTAAGCCCTGAGCACCGCCCTTTGTGGCCTCCAAGTAAAACACAAACAAAAATGAAGTGGAGAAAAATCTTACTTCTTTATGTACTGATGTGATTTGGGAAGCACAATAGCACTGTGCAGGGTACTCCTCTGGGCTGGATGTTCGGGGAAACCATGTGGTGCTGGGCACTGAATCTGGTGCTCCTGATGCAAACAATATCTGAAACCCCAAAAAGCCATCTCCCAGGCCCTACAGTGAAAATCTGAAATAGTCACCAGATAATGAAAAAAAAAACTTATTTGATTTAGTGATTCCTCAAAATGTTAGCCATGGAATTCAGCAATTCCACTTCTGTGTTTATCACTGTATCACTGTCATCCCATTGCTCATCGATTTGCTCAAGCACCAGTAACGTCTCTGTTGTGAGACTTGTTGTTACTGTTTTTGGCATATCGAATACACCACGGGTAGCTTGCCAGGCTCTGTTGTGCAGGTGAGATACTCTTGCTAGCTTGCCGTTCTCTCCAAGAGGGCGGAGGAACCAAACCCGGGTCGGCAGCGTGCAATGCAAACGCCCTACCCTCTGTGCTATCATTCCAGCCCTTCTGAGTTTATAGCCACAAAAAAGTTAAGGCAAGAATATAAACTTATTCAAAATAGGCAATAGATGGAAACAACTGAAAGCATCCCCTGATAGATGGAAAAAGAAAATATGGCATATACACACAAAGGAAATTTAGAAAGGAAGGAAACTCTGAAATATGCTGCTACATGCATGGACATTAAAGACATAATGCTGATAAGTAAAAGTAGCTTACGTGAGGAACCCAGGTGGTCAGCTTTCAAGAGACACAACGTAGAACGGCAGGTGTCAAAGGTCGAGGGCAGTGGGAATGAGGAGATAGAAAATGCACAGGCTTGCAGCACAGGAAGGTGAAAACCCTGGGATGGACCTGGCGATGCTGCTGCACATGCGTGATGTGAACGGGCTTGCTGGCAGTACACGCAAAAATGTTTAAAATGGCAAATTTCACGTTATATTTATTTTCCACAACAAAAACATTATTTGAAGAAAGTTTTCATATGGAGGACAGGGAGAGCACAGCAGGTAAGGTTCTTGTCTTACACGTGGCCAAGCTCGGTGCAATTCCTGGCACCACCTACGGCCCCCTGAGCCCCACTAGGAGTGATCTCTGAGCACAGAGCCAGAAGTAAGCCCCGAGCACCACTGAGTGTGGCCCAAAAACAGAAGAAGAAGAAGAAGAAGAAGGAGAAGAAGAAGAAAGAAATGTAATGTGTAAGGTAAAGTGGAAGAAAAAATAAATTTACTTTCTACGCACAGACTTACAAATTTGAGAAAAAACACTTTACTGCAAGACCACTTCTTGTCCCTAGACATGAATCCAGTCCGATGGACATCCTCTACATCATGCTCAAAGTCCACGGGATGTTTGTTTATAAAGATAAACTGGAGCATGGATTCATGAGGACAAAATCCCCAATCCTCTACCCTTGCGGATCCGCCTAACTCCCAACCATTCCCAACAGTTCTCTCTCTGGATCATTAGACACAGTCCCTCACCACGCATATACTTCAACTGCATATTATAGAACCAAATATTCTATGCAGTTAATTTAACAAACCTTTACAGGTCATCATCTGACAATATGCCCTTTATTTGGGGTCAGAAAAGATGATAACCACAGACACACAACAGTTCTGTAACTCTATTGTCCAATATGGTAGAAAGTAATCATCTATGGCTATTTACAATTTCATTCACTAAAATGAACTAAAATTAAGCATTCAGTTGTTCAGCCATATAAGTCATCTTATAAATGCACAGTAGAACTGTTACTAGTTGCTACCGAATTGAATGGTATAATGAACATTTCCATCACTTAAGAATAGTCTACGGGACAGTTCTCTTTTAGGTTATATAGTTTTGTGGAAACGCTGATAATTACTACGAGGAAAATTGAATGAATAAAAATAGAGGCACATTTGGTGATGAATTATGAATATATAATAGAACAAAGTTATACTCTTAAAAAATAAAGTAAATGAGCCTGTGGTAGTTTATTATAAGAATAACACCAAGGGTTGCTTTGTATCATCATTTGCATACTTACTCTAATCACAATTTTATATACTGATCCATATATACTCACGCTCAGGCAAGCAATTGTTGTTTTAATAAAATAAAATGCACCCTAAGAGGAACATTTTCAAAGTACTTAAAAATTGGAAAAGCACTTAAAAATTTACCCAATCAAGCTCTAAACTAAGCTGAGAAGCAACAATTCAGTATCTGTGTAATTTAAGGCAAATATACATCAGTACACAGTGCTACTATTGTGTACTGATTTTTACCTAGCAAACAAGTCAGATGATAATATATAAAATATATAAGTAATGCATTTCCCTTCCCATTGCTATTATTATTGTTTGGAGGCATACCCTGGCAGTACAGAGCCAGGGGTACTAGGTGTGTGTTAGACTCAGTACCTTACCTCTCTCAGCACAGGGTCAGTGATAGAGTTCAGACTGACCGCTCCTTCGTAGGTCAGGTAATAGAACACATTGAGAGATCGAACCGCCTCTGGTCCTTGCTGCTTATAGCCAAAAATTAGATCAATCCATTGGTGAAGCTGGCAAGAAACAAATTCACTTTCCAGGGCCTGAAAGAAAGGGAGTGATCATATTATTAGGCTGAATTCTAGTTTCATAATAATGAGAAAAATTCAGAACAAGTGGTAAAGTTTAAGACCAATTTTACTATACACAGATTTATTCTGGTATATTTTCCACCGGAACCCGATCTCCTCTGCTTATGACTGGAGGCTCCCTGGCCCTGGCCATGCTGTCTTGTCCCAGAAGGCTCATTTCAGTCTCTTCTACTACACAGCAAGCCCTTCGAGGGCCAGAGCTAGGCCTGCCTCAGTCATGTCTGCTAAGTGAAGCCTTACTGGTAATCAATTTATGTTTCAAAGAAAGGAGCTCATACAACATAAAGGGTACTTTGGAAAAGCAAATGAGAAATCTTTCATTTACTACCCCTGTGAAATATATTTTTTTCTAGAATTAAAACATTTTTCTTGCCTTATAGAACAATGACAACCAAATTATTTTGCTATTTCAATTCAATTTTTTAAGCTAGTAGATGAGATATTAGGACTGAGATATTTATAATTACTATCCATGAACAACAAATTTTGAAACCAATTTTTTTTTCTTTTTTTTGCTTTTTGGGCCACATCTGGCGATGCACAGGGGTTACTCCTGGCTCTGCACTAAGGAATTACCCCTGGAGGTGCTCAGGGAACTATATGGGATGCTGGGAATCGAACCCAGGTTGGCCACATGCAAGGCAAACGCTCTACCTGCTGTGCTATTGCTCCAGCCTCAAAACCAAATATTTGATGTTATAATGGTGTCCAATAAATGATAAGCAAGCTTAATAAAGTATTCAGTGGAAATGTTCAGCATTATGTCATTACATTTCTAGTCCCTATCATTACACCTAAACCTAAATAAAAAACTATTTCACCAATAAATATTGCTGAAATAAAAATATGGAGTTATTATTATGTATGCTTAATACTATGCAAAATTATTCCAACATAAAAGATTAATACTATTTGCTAATTTATCCATTAATAATGTAGTTCAAATGACAGGGCTCTCAAACTAAAACTTAATTTCAAGTTATATCAGATAAAACATTTTTAAAATTCTTATTTTTAGGGGCGGGGAAGATAGAGCTCAAGAGTCAAGGGCACATGTGTGAGGACTTAAGTTCCGTCCATGGTACGACATAGGCCTCTGGGTACTGCTGGGTGTAGTCTTGGTGGTCTCGAAGCACCACCATGGGGGCCCTGGAAGCCCTCAACAATGATGGGCAGAAAACTACGCAGATCACTACACAAGTGCAGAATCACTAGGTCCACTTTGTACAGGAGTACCGGAAGTAGGCTCCTGAGCACTGTTTGGAGGTTTCTACACCAGGAAATTAAAGTAAATATATTACTTACTTTTAAAGTAGTAAGAATATGAATGTTATGCACACAGAATAAAACCTACTGCTATTAAAGCAAAATGGATCAAGTTGTATAGAAAGAAACTAATAAGATGTAAATAATCTTGTGAAAAGATATTCTGATTAGTCCACAGGTACAATTTGTGTAAATATAGTTTTTATTAAAATCAGTGCTGATGACTAAGAAAGACATTTATGGCTAAATATAAATAACATATTTATTTTAACCAATAATAATTAATGTGGATTTACAATCAATATAAAAAATGTAAAAATGATTTGCTGAAAATAAACCTCATATTCCAAAGTACACTGAAATGCTATGTGCCTATATATTTAGCTAGTTTCTACTGTGAAAGTTACTGCTAGACATCTTTTTAAAAAGTTCATGTATTTAGTAATTTAGCAGAATGTGAGAGAACCAAACTCATATTTTATCTGAAATAAGAGGACTGGGGCCATAATATTTTAAGTGTATGGATTTAAAATGAAACCTGGCATCCAGGTGCAAAAATGATACTTCTGTTTCATTAACGTGGGCCTTGTGTGGGTGTGTGTGGTGGGGAGGGAGGACCACGTTTAAAGTGACACATAAAAATAGCAATTGTCTTAATTTGTGTGTGGTGTACTCCACACAAAAGCCCTAAATATGTTCAAATTAGAGCAAGCTGCTTGATTGTCACTGCAGTCTCATGTCACATTAATGCATGACAAACATTAAACCATACACTTAAATGGCAATTTATATCATTTAAATGTTTACTGCCAAACCAGCTCATCACTCATTTAAATGTGACTTTCTGACAGCTAATTTCAGTTAATTTTCTCCAATTCACTTAATTAGAACTTTCAATCAGGGAAGGACCTATACGTATCTTGGAGCTTACATCCTTTTTAGTTGTTCAAAATCCGAGTTAATAAACTGCTGAAAAGCTCCCTATAATAGATTAGCATATGATATCTCTGAGTCTACAATGAAATGTGACTGTATGTGCTTTGGGAAGAACCTACACTTATTTATGTAAATAATACTCTCGCCAGTAGTTTAAATAAAAAAACATTTGGTTTATATACAAACACTATTGAAACAATAAAAAAAAACCCTGTATCCAAGCTAATTAAAAATTAATGATTTCAAAATTGTTTAATAAGATAAAACAGTCAGGAGTCTCCTGAGTGTCCATGGTGTTGTGATTTGAGACTATAAAATTTTAGAAGGCTCAGCAAATGATAAAGCACAAATGAATTTTCTCAATATTAAAGCTTGAAGAACCAGGGCAATTTTATTTTATGTGTCAGCAAAGAATTGTGATTTTGCGTAATGCTGATTACTTCTTGATGCACATCCAAAATGGTGACGCTGGTAAGATTTAGATGCTTAAGTCTTTACATCTTCACAACCGCATCAGAATGTAAAGCAAAACCCCTGAAATGACAGGTACCACACTCACGATGAACACGGAGCCGACGCTAGGTCCAGCCCTACCCTGACAGCGTCACACTGGCCATTCCTTACGGGACGTAGGGAATTACTAGAAAAATCTTTTATAAGGCCTAATAAATAAATTTTGAGAAACATGTCCTTTTCAGGAATCCTTACAGTGAGTTTTAAAAACTAAACTAAAATATTCCTAACAGTCATTAAGTATTCCTAGTGATACTTTAAAGCTTTACAAGGGGACTAAAGAGAACAGCTGCTATGGATAGAAGAGAATTCCAAAAATTCTAAAATAATTGGAGTAGAAAGTCAGTTCAGGACTTCAGCATCTTTTTCTACCATAAGTAAGGGAAAACTGTTCAACCCAAAGTATATAATAATAAACAAATGCACATGGTTAAGACTAGAAGGCAAGGCAGAAGGAAATTATTGAGGGAAAACAACTACAAACAGGAAATAATTCAACACGGTGTGCCCTGGGAGTATATTTTATAACTTCTGCTTTTGACACTAAAAACATAAATCACAAAAAAGTATTTAAAATTCTTTAAATCACTTCTCAACATGTTAGGACTTTAAAAATGCAGTATATAAAATACTTATTTATATCCATGTTTGGAGACACAAACACAAAATAAAAAACATGCCAGTGAGATATTAAACATTTGGGATCTTTCAAAGCCTTTCGGACAGACAGTCCTCATTAGGCCTGGAGTTAAATACGGTTTGCAGCTAGGGGATAGTAACACTCTTCCAGGCTGCTCTCAAGCCCAACCAATCAATTGTTAGTACTCCCGGAGCAGGCTGGATACATCATCTACATCCAATGTGTGCTTTCAGTAAAATTTGTAAAAAATAAAATCCACTAAAATGTCCAACACAATACAATAATATTCATCTCATATGAGCTATTATAAAATAAATCAGTGACTAATGTCCAATTGCTAAGGATCAAATAAGACTATGAAAAGACAATCATGTGAAGCCTCACACAAATTGTCAATCCAATCCAGGGGGACTCATATTAGTCTTGACAAACTGTCTTGGGGCTGATATCTGTTTTTTTTAATGAGATCTATTAAGCAGAGATGAAAACACTTGTGATATGCTAAAAAGTACAGCATACAGATGTCAAACACAAACATATCAGTAACTTTCATTTGTTTGCTCTACACCCAGAATACCAACAAATAAAACCTTTAATATAACAGTAATAGTAATTCATTCATAAACAACTCATTTGCATAACCCTGTGTCAGAAATAATTGTAACATATATGAATGTGCCTAATAATGAATCTCCTTGAAAGAATAAACTATGTTTTCTGAAATCAAGTTATTAAGGGAATGAATTATTTGATTAAAAATATCACATAAAATTGCAATTTTGTAAGGTAGACTCAAAGGAAGAGATTCAGGAAGTGTATGCTTCTATCAAGAAATTCTAGGCTTTTTTGAGAATAAAATTCTAAGGTGAAAGGCAATCACCATGAGAGCATTTAATGCTTTGGACATGCTTTAGCTATTTTTTCTTATTTTTATATAAAAGCTCAAATTTCCTCCAACACAGAAACTATACAAAACCAAGAAAACAAACTTCAAATAAGAAAAGAAATTATTAGATTCTTTTTTTAACCTCAAGACCATGAAACCCTTTTTATACGTTATCTCTCATTACCAAATCAATGGCAATATTTATTCACACTTTAGCTGAATATTCTCAAGTCATACCATTTTAAAAAATTACTAGATAAAGCTATGGTACCTGTAGGATAAATTACTTTTATAAAGAATAAAAAAAATCAACATCATTTACAAACATTCAGGGAGCTGGGGACCTCCCATGCAGTGCTCAGAAGACCTGGCCACAGGCGAGATGAAGGCCATGCAGACCGGAAGGGCCCGTGCTCAGGCCTTGTGATGCTCAGGGCCAGGGTTGCTGGCTTTTGCATCCTGTGGTGCTTCAGAGGCTCTGCAAGGCTGGGGGTAGAACTTGGTGCCTTGTGCAGGCCAAGAATTTGGAGTTATCTCTAAAATCTCAAGGGCGTCAGCTTATCTTCCTAAACCATTTTGTTTATTTTTAGCGGGGGAGAGAGAGAACTGCTCAGGGCTTAGTCCTGGCTCTGCACTCAGGGATCGCTTCCTGGCAGAGCTTGGGGGACGTTGTGGGGCTGAGAACTGAACCCATGTTGGTTAGATGTGAGGCAAGAACCTTGCCCTCTGTACTTTTTCTCCAGCCTCTTTCCCAGATCGTTTTTACCAACCTTTAAGTACAGAAAAAATCATATAATCAGAAGGAAATAGGTCTATGTATTCCAGCTACACATTTCTGCATACCCATGTCTTTACTTCCATTCCTAGGTTTCTAGAAGGTCCTAACACACAACACAGTTCTTACATAAAACACAGCAGTGCTATTATTATAGTTTTAAATAAGAAAATAAAAATCAATGCTAAGTCATGCCCTGATATATATTTAATTATAAGATACAACCATATTTTAATGGAATAATAAAATTTTAAAAAATTTTAAATTATACTTAAAATTTTAAGTCCTAAGTTATTTGAGTGCATATATGTTTCCAAAAGTGCATGTTTGGATTGGCAAGAATGCAATGTACAACATTATGAAGTTGGAATTTTAAGTATTTTTCATTTTAAATACATGTAATACAGCCTTCTTTCCTAAACACATGTACTACACACACATACACACACACACACACACACACACACAAACACACAGATCTAAAACCAACTGGTCTGTTATGTTTGCATGTGCTGGATTTCAAACACTAGTGGTAATGTTTCCTTAACATTGATATATGACCTTTGTAATTTACATTGAAGAAAGCTGTTTTTTTCAGCCTAATTAGAACTGTTTCAAATTTTCCTGCTAAATATATGATATAAAGTCCTTTCAACTTTTTTATTCTAGAGTTTCTTTCCATGTCAACTTTGTTCCAATCAAAATATGCTTTGAATTAAATGATTTTGATTGAATATGTGGATCACATTTCACTTCTAAGATTTAAAGTCCAAAAAGGAAAAGTTTAGCCTGTTCAAACAAAGCAAGAGCAGCCACTTTGCGGAAAGCTATTCACGTTTAAGAAGACTGACAAATTGTTTGTGTGCACCATTAGGTCTAGTTTCTGCAATAGTTGCCAGATTTCCTGTCTCCTTAATAAGATACATTAACTCCTAAAATGCTGGCTCTGAATTTGCGATGAATCCAAGTAACTTTAGCGAGTTTTGAATATACCTACAATTGCCTTCTTGAAAAAAAAAATTGCTGTCATACTAAAAATTTCAAAGGAATAGCAACTTTTTTGCACAGTGGACAGATAGAAATTTAGATTACAAATGATACCCAAATGTGATTTTCCAGAAGTAACAAATCCATATCAATCTTCATGTAAAAGATGCATTAATTAACCCATATAAGGATTACTTGTTCAGGAAAACACAGCAGTGCAAATATTGAAATATTAATGACCTATAATGTAACATGAGCCTTCAATTTTCGATGTGGATTACAAATACATCATAATGATTCAGAATTTATTTACTTTAGTATGAAAATTTAACAAAAACGTGAGACAAATTTTATATTACTTATAAAGAAAAGGTTAAGCTTGAAGTTTCAAGTATGTATGAAGCTGTGGCATTAAAAATAGTAAGTCATCAATACCAAAGGCTGGGGGACAGGAAAATCAAGTGCTGAGAAAGAAAATAATTCTGTAGGATGCTAAGAATAAAAACTGTATCTGACAGTTAAAAAAATGAAATTCAGTCAACTACACATTAACGTTCAGATTGAAAAGCAGATAGAGAAATCACTAAAAGGAGCTCTAGACTTCTAAACTGCCCTTGAACTATTGGGCGGGAGAGAGATTTTGGAGCTGGCAATACACCGTTCCTTTCTACATTTATATCACTATGAACAAAAAGTGTGAGTTAGTATCTCGTCTTGATAAAACCATCAAGCACTCGTGCATCTTTTGGCAGGAGAATCATTCTGTCTACGATTGTTATTGTGTAGTTTTAAATGGACTAGTCAACCAGCTGTTATATATTTTACACACTGAAGGCCACGTTTCCTTTGAAATTCAGAGTTTTAATCTCAACTGAAGTCTGTATTGCTGTGTGCCAAGATCAAAAGGATTAGGCAAACTTGTACAATTACCCTCCTTTTCAGAGAGATTTTTCCCCTAATGTTTAAAATAGTCCTATATGCTGACATATTATCCAAGTATTTTCTTTAGAGCTACAGAACATTAAAACATTTAATTAACATTTCAACCTTAGGTCACTCTTAATCTACAATCTAGGAATTCATAATATACAGATATGCTAAACTTGCTATAGTGTAACACACACAGGGATGTGGAGCTTTTTTTTTTAAAAAAAAAAAACTCTAATAAGAATGGATGGAGAGCAGCTATAATTAAAGAAAGGATAATTACACCCATCTATTGTTTGTTTGCATTTTGCATGACTTCATTCAGAAAACAACCCACAGAGTTTACAATGGTGCACAAGCATCAAGATAAAATAAACGTAACAGAAGAGGGCAAGATACTCCATAAGCGAATGGGAAGAAGATTGCAGAGAGCATCCCATCTCTGGCGCTAAGTTTTCTAGCAGGCAACATAGAAGAAGAAACACGGACACTTACAAGAGTCCAAAATGACCATAATGTAAAAACAAACCAGATGGCCTAGAAAAACACATTATTTCTATTCCTGAGATAAGAAATTCCTCCCCTGGCAATATGATGGAATCCAGGTATGAGACTCTCGGAGGGACCGACTTAATCCTGGGATAGATTTAATGTATAGGCAAACGGAGCAACTCCACACTCTTCAGGCAATCCTGCATTAACATTATTTCTCTTAGGTGCGGCTCTGAATGGTAAAGTTCAGGATTACAAACCATGACAAGCACTTTCTATTTTGTCAGTTTTGTCAGTTAAATGTAGCCACTTCAACAACATCTAAATGGAGTCACAAATTCTAGTAATCTCTTAAAAATGGGAAGAGGCATAAGAAAAAAAAAAAAACCAACCCACAACTTTAACAAGCCTCTATGAAAAAAGCAGGTCAGCCTTCCCTGTAGAAAAAGTGGCGGCTGGCCCCAACAGATCCGAACAAAATTCTCCTTAGAAAGTAATTCTGGGTAGACTTCCCCATACAGATGAGTAAGTAACCAAGGCCAGCCAGTGTTGATCATGAAGTCCAAGTCCTCCAGACGCTGAATACTGGCATTCTTTGGGCAGGGGATCAGGGGGATAGAACCCTGGGCCTCACTCATATGCTACCCCTGAGCTCCATTCCTGACCTACAACTGGTATTCTAAATGCTCAACAGCGCAAACTGAATCAGTAAAGCATCCCTGTAACATTAATATTGAGCATTATAAACTGCTGTTGTATTCTCTGTGGTCAAATAAGTATGAAAATACACTTTAAAAATGGTTACCTAAAATTCTACTTTCTTCATCTAGAAAAAAGGATCAGTTCCCTCTTTAACAAATTGAAGAATATATTAACTTGCATTCTATACACTTCCGGAGGTTTTATTTTATAGCGAGTTACAAAAGGAATGAAAACAAACCCCCCCCCCCAAATTTAATCCCTTCCCATTTGCTTATCCACATAGATCTGATAAATCCTAGCAGTCTCCTGCCTTTGAAGATGGCCAGACCAGAATCCCTACTTATTGCCAGATGTAGTTTAATCCCACGGGAACTCTAGACAAAAACAAGAGCTGTCTTCATGGCACCAACGACCCCCTAGACTGACTGCCATAAACTTATATTGGTAAATCGAAATCCTTGGCAAAAATAAAACACTCTATCAGCACTTCCAAGAATATACCATACAGAGAAGCCTGAATTGAGGAATATGAAGGCAAAAGCTGCAGAATAATTTTTAGAGCACTGACGAGTTCAACCAGAGAGCTACATCTGCACTTACTTTGTGTACACAGTTGTATACACGTATGTGATGGAGGACCAAGTCTTCTTTCATTATGCATAGCTTTGGATTAGTATCAGCAACTCTACCATCTAGTCCATCAATAAACATTCATAAAGTGCTTACTATGATCTTACTGCATGCTCGAGTCTGGGGCACTGAGGGGAGAGGTGTCTTGGAAGAAAGCGAGGGAATATAGGGTGCTCTTGTAGATGTGTACAATAGTCTAGGTGAGAGGTAGGGAGTCTTAATCAAGGAAGCAGCATAGGGAATTGAGAAAGAGCAGACTTCAGGAAGTCAAGCTCTGTTACTACTTTGACTACAAACGTGAGCAGTAGTACAGGTGAGGTTCAGGTTTCAAGTTCAATCAATCACATGGGAGAAGTCCGGTGAAAGGATAAAGTTGAACTTGGTACGACATTTTTACTTGACAAATTTGAAGTAACCCATTTTGGGGACACTATGACTACTGATTATACCAAGAATTTGTATATTATTTAAGCAGTAAAATATGTTCGTGTTCAATACTAAGATATTCAAGCCCAAAATTCCCAAGTAACAAAAATTGACCACAAAGACTACACTAGCACCATCCAACGGGAATATAATACAAACCATATATGTAATGAACATTTTCTAGAAGCCACACTAAAAAAAAGATAAACATAAGTCTAATAGAGTACAGTTAATAGGAATGTCACTTAAAATTATAGTCAATACAAAATTCTTAATTTGCTGAATCTGAGCAGTCTGGTATTCCGTTTACACTTACTGCACACTTGCACACAATGCATCTCGGCTCTGACTAGATGATCCACAGTCATGCGTGACCAAACTACCGGACTGTGAAACTATTTGGTGCTACTGAGTCTGTATCAAATTTTTGTAGCATTTTGATATAAAACAGAATGCAGGGATTAACGATATTTAGCTATAAAATATAACTTTACCTACTGAAAATATAGATCAACCTCCCAAAGGACAAAACAATTGTAGATTTCAAAATGATATCTGATATGATTTTGAGGTTACTGCAATTTTTAGAGCTTTGAAGAGAGAATATCCAAGGACAAGATAGTGGAAATAAGGTATCTTGAAATGTGAGACACACTGAGAGAGAGAGAGAGAGAGAGAGAGAGAGAGAGAGAGAGAGAGAGTTGCTGTGTTAGAGATCAAATGCAAGGCCTCACACATGTCAAGGCACTATATTCTAGCACTGTGACATAAGCTATACCTCTGCATTGTATATTCCTTATCCATTTAGAAATCTCTAAAGATTTCTATATGGCAGCATTGGGCAAATGGCAGTATCACTACATTCTTAAAAGTCAAGGGCCAATTCTACCAGTCAACATCTACAAGGAACTCTCTACCTTTAAGAGTTTTTGGCCAGACAACGATCAGCAACAGTTCTATCAGTTATGAACTCTAAACTATCATACAGTCAATAACATGATTTAGTACAGAGAATGTAATGTTCACTCAAAGTAGATATATTAGATCTGTAGACAATGGGGAAGTATTAAGAAACCTCATAAAAGCACCTCATTTTAGCACTAGATGAAATTCCACTTTACTCCTATAAATTCTTAACATCTGTAATAACAGCCCATCATTCTCTAAATCATAATAAATTATAGGTGTGATTCTGAATTACCCAAAGAATTATTAGTGAATAGCCATTCTGTTATTTTTATGCAAACATGAATACATGCATAATGAGATCAACAATCTAAACCTCTTCAAATATTATTTAAGTTTCCATATCTCCCTTTCATTCCTTAACAAATCACTCATCTTTCTATTATAGGTACACTGTTGAGATTACTTTCTGTGAAAGTGACTACATTTAACTGCCTGAATCCAATGAATGCTGACCTATTCTCACTTCATCCTTCTGCAGGATGGTGTTTATTATTTCCAAACTCTCTTTCCTCTTAGCTTTCTTGACATTATTCCTCCACTTTCTCTTCCTATACTTCCAATTCTCCTTCCCTCGTTTTAACACAGTTCAGTGTGCATTTTCCTCTGAATTTGATCCCAGGCTTGTTTCTGATGTAACTCAGGCTGGATAAGCAGACTCAACTACCTCAGCAGACAGTTATCACCAGGTCCAGTTTTAAGTCCAAAGTGCCAACTGCCTGGTGGCAGACTTCTTTTGGTGTGCTTCAGGAACTCTAAAATATTTATTCAAAGAAAATATTTTTTTTCTCTCAAACTTCCTTCCTTTATAGCTTTTTTGGGCTTATAGTTGTGGCCCTTCAACCAGACAAAAGAGAAACGTATCAATCATCCTCTTTTACTTCTCCTACAGCCTTATTTTTCTCTAGCATAACCTTTCAAATTCAGTTTTTCCTTCCAATTCACTGTAACTATCTTTGGTTCTATGCTGCATCATTTCTTGGTTCAATTATCAGAACTATCCAAATTGCTCTACTTATCACCAAACTGCCCCTCCCCCAATCCTTCCTCCAAACACAATCCTCAAATCAGTCCAAGCACTTTTTTTAAAGCACGTCAAAGCTCCTTTCCCTGAAGTAGTAACTAAACTACAGCATGAAAAACAGAGATTGTTGGGATCCCATCCACAGTTTTGTTTTTGTTTTGCTGATCTGATACTGTAGCACTGTAGTCCAGTTGTTCATCGATTTGCTCGAGTGGGCACCAGTAACATCTCCACTGTGAGATTTGTTGTTACTGTTTTCGGCATACTGAATACACCATGGGTAGCGTGCCAGGCTCTGCTGTGTGGGCGGGATACTCTCGGTAGCTTACCGGGCTCTCCGAGAGGGACGGAAGAATGAACCCAGGTGCGCCACGTGCAAGGCAAACGCTCTACCCGCTGTGCAGGTTAAATATTCACCTTTTAAAAAGTTCTTAGGAATATCTATATGTCTGGTCTTTCAAGAACCTTTTGGGCACCACTGCTCCAGAGGAAACAAGTCTGTGTGACTTACAAGACACAAAAGATCCCCCATTATCTGCTGCTGGTCTCCTCATTCCTATATTGTTTCCCATCATCTTGCTCCCTGGCAAACTTCTACTCTTTCGTAAAGACAAAGATTAAATGTGGCTTTCTCTGTTAAGCCTTTCCCGTCTTCCCAGAAAGCAAAATAAGGCATTTCCTCTTTCAGTCTCAAAGTACACACACACACACACACACACACACACACACACGTACATAAACACATGTGCATATGCACACACATACATATATACATATACACACATTAAACGTTAAATGCTTCACCCGTGCTCTACCTGACAGCATACGCCTGAAACACTGTATTATTTCTTATACTGCATCATATACTATTACAATTTATATATTCTTTAGTTTCTTAATTTTTATATTGTATTAAACGGTTTTAATTTTCTTTTTCACATAATCAAAAATCATACACTAATCACAAATTGGATTTTTAAATTATATTTTTAATTCATTTAAAAATTATAAATTTAATTTTTATTTTTAAATTATAATATTAATTATATTATAAAATATAATTCATAAGTTATATTTTAATTATAGTTTTTAATTGGGCTGGAGTGATAGCACAGCAGGTAGGGCATTTGCCTTGCATGCAGCCGACCCGGGTTCGATTCCTCACCCCTCTCAGAGAGCCTGGCAAGCTACCGAGAGTATCTCGCCCACACGGCAGAGCCTGGTAAGCCTGGTGTATTCGATATGCCAAAAACAGTAACAAGTCTCACAATGGAGACGTTACTGGTGCCCACTAGAGCAAATCGATGAGCAACGGGATGACAGTGATACAGTGATTTTTTAATTGAATCACTGTGAGATACACAGTTACAGAGTCAATGTCCCAGTTTCCCTCCTACCCCTCTCCCCACCTGTTCCCACCCTCCATCCTCCCTCCCTCCCTCCTTCCTTCTGGGCATTATGGTTTGCACTACAGGTACTGACAGGTTATCATGCATATCCCTTTACCAACTCTCAGCACTCAGTTCTTGTTCACAGTGACCGTTTACGACTATCATTGTCACAGTGCTCTCTTCTCTATTCTAACTGCCCTCCCCCCTGCCCTTTCTCTTGTGGTAAGCTTCTGTCCATGAACCAGTCCTCCTGGCTTTTGTTTCTATTTTCTGTGGGTACTAGTCTCATATTATGATTTTTTATGTCCCACAGATGAATTTCTTATTTATCGCCCATCTTCCTCCCCTGAACTGAATAAGTTCAAAAAGAGAAAGATACTTTGTTGCCTGTCCTTATCACTGTGATATTCCAAATAATAATGAGTGATCAGTCACAAAATGTCTCCTAAATGAATAAATATATCACCTAATCTGTTTCTCTGTTTATTGTTATGTCTGCTTCATCCTCATGCTGACAGCCCCAAAGGGCAGGTGTCATATTCTCCCAATTTTCTGATCACAGACTTAATTATCCAGTCGTTTCCTAATAAATGTCTGTTGAATGGATAAATGGCTTCAAGAAATCCTGTGATTTAGCACAATACAATGACCCAGCTGAAGGACTATGATCTTTGAGTACTGTACAAGAAGCATGAAATTGGTAGATACTTTATCCAGTTGATACAGTGCTAGTTTAGCAGTTTTAGGGGATAAAAAGGAATTTCTGTGATTACCAACTACTGCAAATAAGATGTCTGCAGGTTGTCAATTAAATAATCAAATTTGGGGTAGGATTATGACACTGAAGAAAGACAAACTGAAGTGGTTATTATAGTATCATCTTCCAGGGATTCACTGTGTCTTGAATAGCCTCAAGAGGATGGATACAAGCCTGAAATTGACAAAGACTATTCTGCAATGGAAGGCACTTGAAAGAAATTCACTGACCAACTGAAAATACTACAATCACAGCAGTGATGTTCCAGAGCTAGTTCTGGCTCTGTACTCAGAGGTCACACTCCCTGGCAGTGCTCACACTGTGCTGGGGACCAAACCAGGGTGGGTCGCATATAAGACAAGCACCTAAACCCCTGTACTATCTCTTCAGCTGCATGATGTGCTCAGTTTTATTTGCTTTTTGGGCCACACCTTGTGGTGCTTGGGCCTTACTCCTGACTCTGTGCTCAGGGATCACTCCTGGCCAACTCAGAGATCACATGGGATGCTGGGAATTGAACCTGGGTTAGCTGCAGACAAGGCATGTCTCCAACCCAAAATGTGATCAGTTTTATACAAAATGTTTCACATGGATTATTTTATGCAATCCTCATAAAAATCCTATGAGAGAAACACTATGTTGGGAAAAAACCAATCTTATAAATGAGTTTAAGAATGCTAAGTAAATTACCTATGTTACAGTTGGTAAACCTGAACCGGGTTTGACTCCTAAAGCTATTTTATGTATTTTTTACATGTAATTGTGAAAAATTCTGAAACATTTCAATTATAGCAATGGCATATGCTACAGCTACACAATGAAGTCTAAAGATATGAAACCATTTCTCACTGAGAATGATTTCTAATGGGTTTCACATACCATTTGGTAACTGAGTTAAAATCCTTGGATGCATAGATAATATCTGTATCCTTAATATTGAGCACATAGTAGTTAATAAATAAACATTTACAAAGCTCAATAAGACATTTAAATTCCAGATTTCTTTTCTTGATTTGGCTGTATATTTATTGATTAGGAGATTTTGAAATATTGTTTGACTGAACGTCTATTATGAACAACTTTGCTAATCGTAGTGCCTTAATACTAATAAAATCAATTAAAAGATAAGAATTAAATTTAAAAATCAGTCTTGAGAACAAAACAGAGTATGCAATAATGTTGTTAATAGACTAGTCAAATTAAAAACAGAATAAAGAGTGGGGCAAAGAGTACAGAGGCTTGGTTTGCATGTAATTGACCCTGGTTCAATTCCGCAATTACCAGCACAGTCAATTATGATCCCTGACGCAGAATCCGAAGTAACCGCTAAGAAATGCTACGTATGGCTCAAAATTCTCCCCAAATAAGGCCAAATAAAAGCAATACAGTTAACTATTGAGGGGGATGGAATTATTGACAACAAATGTTCATTCTGCTAATTTCTAAATATTCATGAAAATTAACAACTTATAAAAATGTGTTTCATGTAATTTAATGTTTCATACTCATTTGGTTTTTACAAAGTCATAGAAAAAGAAAGAAAAATTTTAAAAATAAAAAAACAAAATTTCTCAAATACATATGTATATTTAGCTTCAAATTTGGTCTATGTTTTCATTAAATTTTACAAAGTGTTTTAAATCACTGTATCATTGCATCACTTCCATCCCACTGCTCATCGATTTGCTTGAGAAATACACTCATGTAATTATAACTTTATTACAAAAATGTTTTTTGAAACAGTTTCACGTGATAACACTTTTTCAAACTACTCAGGTTATTGACTACATGTTTTAATTTTGTTTTAAAAAAATATAGCACATTATTTGCTGTGTGGTATGAATATCTTTTACATGTGTCATTTGGCCAATACTTTAAGTGAAAATATTATAATAATAAATTATAGCACCAAGCAAATAGATCCTAGCTCTAGGATACTTTTTAAGCTCTTCAGATAACACCCGTGGTAAGCTTGTAAGATACACTAAGACCATCTGCAAAATCAGAGATGGAATCATTACTTTTATTAGGCTAGGAAAACTTGCTCAAAGACATATATTCATTACAAGAGACGACTGTTTTCCTCCTTTATTGTTCAAGACATAATTCCTCTCTGCAAAATGCCTGCCATTTCAGGAAAATTCAACTCAGAATATGCAGTTACCAGGCTAGAATCTAGCAAGCGAATTATTACCATGGCAAATATCTAAATTTTTCTTACAAAATGTAGGCGGGAAGACAATCAGCAAGGCAAGAGTTAATTGAAACATTCCTCTTTGGCGCAACTGCCATGACTGGTGGGGGCCGGTGGGGGCTGGAGGAGGGAGCAAGGCCGAGAGATGCAGAGTTAATCAGGGAGCAAATCCAAAGCCAGGCATGGATAGGCCTCACTAATGAGCCTCAAGTACCCTGCAGTGGTTTTCAAACTTAACTGGCTTCAAATGATGCCACCCCATGACAGAATGCAGCTAGCCATAAGAGGAGGGTGATTAGAATAAATGACTGGAGTAATTAACTCTGATGTGAAACCACCTGATTGGAAAAGAGAAGCCAAGAGCTATTTAGCTGATGGTCCTCCAGTAGAAAAAGGAAGCTTTCCCTTTCTCTTGTGTGGGTGTTCAGTTAGAACTCAACTCTTTCAAGTAGGTATTTGGTAGCACTAATGAAAAGCAGCTTTCATTCAAGGGCCTCTCGAGGGCCTTCCCATTCATTTTGAAAGGGGAAGAAAATAAAAGCTTCAAAGTAGAACTAATTTACTTTACTCCCCTACCTCTTAGTGAATTTTGTATTAGTGAAGTCTGCATTAGTATTTATGCTAACAATCAGCCTCCAAATAGATGTCTGTGCTACACTTTTTTTCCCCCATAAAATACCAATACTTTTATTTTAGGAATAACAAGATAAAGTGGCAATTAAATATTTTTACATTTTTCTTTTCTTAGAATGTTTTAGACCATGTTGTAACAATTCTAAAATAGACATTATATAGACATTATATATATATATATATATAGAGAGAGAGAGAGAGAGAGAGAGAGAGAGAGAGCGCCAATCATGGTAAACAAAACAGGAAAATGTTCTCAAGAGAGAAAAACAATTTCACTACAGATGCGAGTCAATACTTCTTTTATATCAAGTGTGAGTGGAATATGGTGGGTTCCAAGAAGAAACAAAGAACACAGTTAAGACAGAAAAAGAGGATATTTTTGCAAAAAGACAGTTTCTTACCCTGCAAACTGAGCCCAACAACCCACCACACTCTAGTCTGCTTCATTTTTACAAAGAGGGGAATTACAAAGGCTGGGGGCATTACTACCTGCTGTTTAACAAGTAATCAGCAATTCATTGGGCCAATGTTGTTCTGTACCTGCTGAGTTAATGTTCTCACCACACCCCTCCTTCGAAAACAGGTTCCCAAGCTGTCCAGTCACAACCACACCATAGTAGCGCATGCAACTTAGCAAATGTTTATGCCTAAACTCGGATTTATTTGACAGTTTTACACCTTTGGGCATGATATAATTAAATGTTTTGACAGCTAAACAAAAACTGTATAAATTTAAACGCTATTAGGAGCTCAGCATCTAGAATCAAAATGAAGCAATTTGCTCATAACCTAGGCACTGTTAGCAATTCATTTCAATTAAAAAAAAAGCACACAGAGAGAGGCAAATGCTTATCTGACTGTTTTGGCTCTTTCACATTTCTCCTATGAAGAATATTCTTCTTGAACTTTAATGATGACTTTAATATCAAAGCTGGAATTATAGACAAATTAAGACTAACAATGTAACTCAAACTCTGTGCTGGGCAATTTTCTTTGTAAAATTAGAATATTAAAAGACACAGACAAAGCAATAAGGTTATGATTTTTTAAAAGGCTACTAAGTGCTATTTAAAAGGATTTAAAGTAATACAAGTAAAGCAAGTGGCCCTTCAAACTTGGTCATTAATGAACCCCTATTTGCCACTAATATTGGTGTCATGTCTTCAGTCTCTGTGCTGCTGGTTTCTCTAAAATCCAAATTTTCACTTCTTCTGAAAATGAGGAATCACAGTCCTCCTAAGTCACTTTAGACTTGTAGAACAACCCCAGGTGTTCATTGTTTGAGCTCTAGAAAGTGTTTCTACCAAAAGAATACTCAAACATGCAGATCAGAAGCCTCAGCTCTTTCTCAAAAATGAAAAATACAAAGTGTAAAGCAAAATAGTTCATCAAGAAAGCTGTACCTATTATAGTGCATCACAGTTTGAAAATCGTCCAAAGTACTGCCTTACAGTCAAACAAAGAAAAAAAGGTCATTTAAGTAATATCTATCTAAAATAGAACTATTTCTGAAGCATTTGAAATCTACTAAATGCACTAAAAAACCATTCTCCATCCCCTTTTCCATATGCGAAGGCCTGAGGAGACAGTACTCTCACTAAAGGTAACAATAGTAAGTTGTTTATTTTAAAAAATAATCAAGGAAATGTTTAGGAACCAGCTCACTTCTCATGTGGTGTTTATATTTCACTTTATCATCCTCTTGGAAAGACAGGTCTGAAAGAAGAAAATACTGTGAAGCAAATCCTGTTTACCTTACACGGGCTGATGTCAAGCAATTTTTAAAACATTCTAAAAAGACCTTCTTATATACACATGTAAAAACATTACTGCATTCTCTAATTGTTCTGTTTCTCTCCCTAATGTTAACAGGATGAGAATCTTCTTAGATAGCATATTTAGATCATGGAAGTCTGAGAAGGGATGGAACTTTTTGTGTGTTTAAGTCTCTGCCTGTGTGCAGACTATGGGGAGAAGGAACCGAGGTCAGAGAAGCTGACAGATGCAATCTGGCTAAGTTTTATTAAAAAAAAAAAAAAAAAAAAAAAAAACGAATCTTGAGACAGATCACTTACACACACAGTTACAAGGGCAATATTCCTGTAGATGGACAGCTGCTTGAAGAACTTAATGAATTCAGACCCAAAGGTGAAAACTGTTGAGCAGAAATGAAGAAATTTACACTGACTAAACTATTACATATTTAAGAGGTTCTCTTCCGGCCACGGGGAGGGCAATGAGTGGCAAAGCGCATGCCTTGCATGTGTGAGAACTGGCGCTATCCATAGTGAGAAAGGGAGGGTCTCTTCATAAGCAATACTTACATTTCAGTGTTGTAGGTCACTTCTCATGTGAGTTCCTATTTCATATTTTATTATTTCTCCTCTTCACTACATGTTTTGAAAATGTAACCAAATAATTAAATGTTGTTGAATGCATTCGGCATAGATGTATGAATCTGCTAGACCTTCTCATTTTGAACTCACGGCACTGTTCGAATTTAGCTAAAACTATAGGAACTAGAATTGAGTCTTTGTTCTCTTTATATAGTTCAAAATGTCAGGAAATTGCTGCAAGTGGTATCACACCTCTAGGGGCATAATTTCTTTTTATTCTCAAGAGAAAGAGATGACAATCAAAAAGTCAACAAGCGTTGGATCACTATGTACGCATTGTGATTATTTACAAGCATTATATTAAATAACAGTACAGAAAACTTATCTTACATATCTGTGAGATAACATACCATTTGCATGAATTGCTCACCCCCATAAGGTAATAACTAATCAAATAATTTTATGTCTCTAAAATAGATATCTCAAATCAACACCTCCATATTTTCTCTCCACACGATGGATGAAATAGAGGAATAGTGAAATAGATCTCGATTCTCAGTCTTACTGAAATAGTTGTAACATGTCGGGCAATAAAATTATTCGAGCATCAGTAAAGAAATGTGTCTTGGACAATTCCTGAGAGAATGTGAGGCCGGGTAGGATGAGTCGGTAGGTGTCAGCCCTTTCGAGTTCCCTGCAGGCCCAGGATGCCTCCCACTGCCTACGCACAAGTCACCTAAAGTGTACGAGTGATCATCATGTCAACCTCTGTAGGACATAGCTTCAGGTAGTTTAGGTTTATTGGGTTACTCCCATCACAGTGCTCCCATTCCTCTGTGTTTATTTGTAGCTTCTTTCTTAGTGTTCTGTTGACTTGTAAATAATGTCTTTCTCTTCTCCTTGAGTCCTTTGCATAGCTTATTCAGAGCAAGTCCTTTTTGTATGGACAAAGAAAGACATTTATTAATATGCCTTTGCAACTGGGATTTAATTGGCTTTGAATATTATTCATTCCCGGGCATCTGCTTTCTTGACTGTAGCCTTGGTTGCCCTCAGTTCCTAGCCCTCTAAAAGGCAGGGTCCCAACAGGGGACGAGACGGACCCAGGGCAAGCGGTAAGTTATGTGCTACCCTGGCATCGAGATGGGCCTGGCCAAAGTGCCTCATTCTTAACTATAAGTTAAGAGTCTGATCATGGACAAGTGCTGTCATGATCTTAAAGTAATGATGAGACTAGGACCCTGCTAGGGATAGGAAAGACTAATCTGGCCTGGGCACTGTAGTCTGAGATTGAGATGACCCCAGGAGAGCAATTCTAAAAGTTTAATGCATCTCTTGCTATGCCCATACAAAACGATTAATATTATGAATGCTTATATGTTTGTTGGACAAGGAGAGGAGAAACACAACCATGGGATTTCATCATTGATGGGTCCTGCTGAAAGAGTATCTGTCCTAGAGAATAGGTGTTCTGCTATTGTTATTGAACCTTTTGTGCCTAGCATTTTATCTTTGTTGGGCACAAAACCAGAACCTCCAGTTCCCTCTCTCTGCAGCCAGTGCTGCTGGCACTCCTTCCCAGCTTTGGTTATTTTTCATGCCATCAGTGCCCCTGTCTTCTGTTAGTTCTCTGCTTCCTGTGACCAGGCAGGCGAGATGGTTATGTTGAGGATGTGAGTCTGCCATCTTCCAACCCACCTGTCTGCTGCTAATCGATCTTTACTGACCTGTTACCATGTCTCTCTCTGAAACTGGACTGTCAGGACTGCACTTTTATTAAAAAAGCAGGCAGTTTATTCCCAAAACAAAAGCAAGAACAAGAATCATCCTGAAAAATCCTCTCCTTATAAATACTTAAAAGTGTTGAGTAAAACAAATAAGCTTTCTCAACTCTCTTTTGAAATAATTTTAGTCTGAGAAGAAAACGACAAAGAGGGTACAAAGAGTTCAAATGTATTCTCACCCTGCTACCCCAAATGTTAGCAACTTCCAGTGATCAATTTTCAAACTCACAACATCTCTATTAGCACTACAATACTTAACCGAAGTACAGATATTACATGACATTTTTTTTTTTTTTTTTGCTTTTTGGGTCACACCCAGCAATGCACAGGGGTCATTTCTGGCTCATGCACTCAGGAATCACCCCTGGCGGCGCTCAGGGGACCATATGGGATGCTGGGATTTGAACCTGGGTCGGCCGCGTGCAAGGCAAACGCCCTACCCGCTGTGCTATCACTCCAGCCCCATTACATGACATTTTTGTTGTCTGGGGGCCACACCCAGTGGTGTGTGTGGGTGACTCCCAGCTCAGTACTCAGAGATGCTTGTAAAGGGAACCAGGAAGTTCCCTGACCTGAGTTCCTACACTCGGAGCTGCAGCCTGCTGAGTTATCTCCCTGGACCCCCATTATGTGATTTTTATCATTTTCCCCCAATGCCCTTTTCTGTTCTAGCATAAAATCCCAAATCCCACACTGCATTATTTTCCATGTCTATCAATTACAAAACAAACAAACAAACAAAAAGCCCCTACCCCAAACAAATAAGCTTTTAAATAGAAATGAGTAAGCAAGAAGACAGCGGAAGAAATCCACAAGACTCATAAAGAGCCGCAGCAATAAAAATGAGAAAACTGTACCAGAGAGTTGTAAATAGCTAAAGATAACCCCTGGGTGGTTTTTCCTAGTCTCATTCACCAAGGAATTCGATTTTAATGCCCATACAGAAAAAGCAGAGAAGACCAGGAAAGAGTAGGAATTGAGATTTCCCTACACGAATGGCTAACACACACACACACACACACACACACACACACACACACACACACACACACACACACACTCTTTGGTGGGGGGGGGGTGGAAGGAGGGTCAAGAAAAAAAAAAACCCACAAATTCTTTTACCAGCAGAAGAATACAAGCAGAAGCTTATTTATCCTGATTTGGTTTGGGGCAGGGCTGTCTTCCCAAGGAATTCACATCCACTGGTTTGCCCCTTATATAGATGTGAAGTTTAAAAGTACGACCAAGTGGTCTGAAATTTACATATAAACTAATCCCAGGAATGAAGAGGCCAAAAGCAAACACTCAGGGCAGGCAACTATCAATCAAAGATTCCAACATGTAAAAGAAGATGAACACACAATCTAAAATGTCAAGTGTAGAAAGAAAGAGATTCCTGAGTAAGAGAGCCAGCCAAGAGCACACAGTCCAAAAACAGAAGAGAGAGAATGGGAAATATATATGTGTGTGTGTGTGTGTGTGTGTGTGTGTGTGTGTGTGTGTGTCTAAGGCCTCTGTCTGCCCCTTCTACAACCACCTGACACCCGCACCTCCAGGCGGGGAAGGGTTCGGGCTCCCCTCCACCCTGACTCATGCTTGCTGTCTTTTGTTTTCTGGAAAAGAACCATCCCAACAGGTGCAGGGAAAGCTCACGATCAAGTGATTTGTGTTTCCCTGATGTGCATGTAACTGTCCTACCTGCCTGCTGGCTAGCTGTGTTTAATACAGTCTTCTCTGAAGGAAAGGCCATTCAAATCTTTAGCTCTTTTAAAGTTAAGTTATTCGAGCATTTTCCCCTCTTATGAATTGTGTATATTCCTTATGTATTTTAAGAACCAATCTCAATTTGTAAGTGGTTTGAAAAAAATCTTTCCCATGTCACAGGTGGCTTTTTATAGGGCTTGCTATGCAGAAACATCTTTTGAATATTAGTTTAGTAATGATTAGGGTTAAGTCCTGGCTCTGTTCTCAGGAATCATATGTGGTGCAGAGGATCAAACCTGGACTGGGTGCATATAAGGCAAGCACTTTACCCACTGCACTATATCTCTCTGGCCCATGAGTTTATTTCTATACATGGTGTTAAAGAGAAAGGTCCATTTTCATTCTTTGCATGTGGATATCCAGTTTTCTCCGCATCATAAATACAATTTATGCAGTAAATTTTTAGTTTATTAGAGAGAGAAATATGAATGGGGAAGAGAAAGTATGAAAGAGGAGGTGAGAGAGAAAAGAAAGGGAGAGAAAGAGAGATAGAGAGAAATGGATAGGAGAGATATATGGTTAGATGGGAGAGATATATGTTCAAGAGTGGAGAACAGAAGTTTCTCAAGAGCAAACCAAAGCCAAGAGTACATATCTCAGGCTGAAATGTGGGCTAATCTCTAGGATAGAGAATGACCCATAGCATCAATTTTTCTTGAATTTCTATCACCAATATTTTGTAGTTTTTATTGAATAAGTCATCTTCTATTTAAGCTGGAGCGATAGCACAGTGGGTAGGGCATTTGCCTTGCATATGGCCAACCTGGGTTCGAGTCCTCTATCCCTCTCGAAGAGCCTGGCAAGCTACCGAGAGTATCCCGCCCACACAGCAGAGCCTGGCAAGCTACCCATAACATATTCGATATGCCAAGAACAGTAACAACAAGTCTCACAATGGAGACGTTACTGGTGCCCACTCAAGCAAATCGATGGACATGGGACGACAGTACTATTTAAACTTATTTTTAAGTAGTTTATTTATTTTTTTTTTTGTATTTTGTGAATGGGATTTCCCTTTCCATTTCTTTTTTGGTATATTTTGGTAGATCTTCTATCTACCTGACAATATATATATTTATATATATATACGTATATATATATATATATATATATTCCTGTAAAACCTTAGGCAAATATCTCTGGCCCCCGTGTCTGGCTACCTTCACTGGGGCCCCTTGGAGCAAGGCAGGTTGAGTTTCCCTCTCTGACCCGAGCAGAGAAGCCGAAGACCTCCAGAAGCCAGCCACAGCCATGCTCAAGGCTCCTCTTCACATGTTTGGGCGAGCCTCACTCATGAAGGAACCGGCAGAGGAACCCAGGTGCGGGACCCGGGACTGAGATCTCCAAGCCTGCTCGGATCAGGATTGGGCCTCTTCCACCCAGACACACCCATTTTCCAGTAGCTAGATAGTCACACCCAGAAACTGCCCCCCCTCCCCGGGCCATGTAATCCCATCAACAGCCAAGATCCAGAGACTATAAAACAACCTCCAGGAAGCAACCTCTTATAGCCTCCTTCTCCCTCTCAGAAACCTGGCAAGGTAGTGAGAGCATCCTGCCTGCACAGCAAGATGGCAAGCTCTCTGTGACCTATTCGATATGCCAAATACAGTACAATGATGTGTCTCATTCCCTTTATCCTGAAAGAGCCTCAAATGCGGTACCCCTGGGAAGAACGAGTAAAGAGACGCTGATAAAATCTCAGGGCTAGGACGAATGGAGATGTTACTGGTGTCTGCTCGAGCAAATCGAAGAAATCGAAGATCGACGGGATTACAGTGATATAGTGATACAGTGAAGGTGATTTTTGAATCATTCAACTTAAATTGCTTTATACCTCTTTGTTATTTTAAATAGATTTTTTGTATGTCTTTAGGTTTTTTGTATAGAAGAGAATGCAACATAAAAAAGAACATTTTTTTACATCTTCCTTTCCAATTCTGATGCCTGTCAAATTTTCCCCTGATAGTTCTGCATAGGACCTCCAATGTTGAATAAAAATGGCAAGAAATGGCATTCCTGCTTTGATTATATCTGACAGGAAAAAAAAATAGGGACCAGAAAGATAGTGTAGGGGTTAAGCTGCTTCTCACACATATTGTAGATCCTTGTTAGATCTGCAGCACCAAATACGGTCGTGTGATCCCTGAGCACTGCCAGGTATGACGACAATCCCTCCACGCACAAAACCAACAATCCATCACTGATTATAGTATATAAGTTGTAAGAGTAAACACATCTTCTACCTGCCTGACAATATATTTCTGTAAAATCTAATGCAAACATCTTACAATATGTATATATTATATTAAAGAAGGTATACGTTGAGGCAATACAGCGGGTAGGGCACTTGTCTTGCATGCAGCTGACCCAGGTTTGATCCCCAGCACCTCATATGGTCCCTTGAGCACCCCATAAGTGATTCCTGAGTTCAGAGCCAAGAATAAACCCTGAGAACTGCTTGGTGGGGCCCCAAACCCCAAAATATTTATTTAAAAAATTAATAAAAAGACATTGTGGTACATGTACACAGTAGATTACTACTTAGTTATGTGGAAAGATGAAATCTTGCCTCAGCTACATAAATGAAATTGGTGATGATCATGCTAAGTAAAATAAACCAAAAGGAAAAGACAAGTTCAGATGATCTCACTTGTATGAGCAAGTGTACAGATAAAGCCACAGGAAAATAAGTTCTGAGGCTCTGGCTGCAGAACTGAGATTATGGAGGAACAGCGACCTGGGGGAGATGAGTCCAAGTGGAGAGGGGCCAAGGAAGCGGGGTACAAGGATACTGGGATTTGGGTGTGACAGGTGCGGCAGGGCAACATATGTTCAGAAAATGTGTGAGGCTGTACCCCCGAAACTTACTTAGTTGTGTAAACCAAAATACCTCAAGTTAAAAATAAAATAATTAAAATGATTTTTTTTTCTCTATAGATTTAAAAACCAATCATCCTGGTTGGTCCCTCTGTGGGTACCAGACATAATCTATACTTGGTCAATTGAAAATCACCTGATTAAAATATTTAAGGTCCACATGGCCCTAAATTCCCCGCATCTGGCCATCAGTCTGAACTGCATTCAAAGTCTGGGAGTGGGGATACAGTCCTGCAGTACAGCACTTGTCTCGCATGTGTGAGGCACTGGGTTTGGTTCCCAGCATAGCAAATCAAAACACAAGGGAAATCGTGTCAATAATTAGAAATGAGACATTTTACTCTAATTATGATCCCTCAATTCTTATATGGATGAGATTGACAACTGACGACCTATATGGTTTGTATCTCCATAGAACCTGGTCCTCTCATCGAGGCAAGGAATAAAAAGAACTCCCCTAGCAATCCCACAATATTAACGGCTGCTTTTCATAAATTGGCTATAGTCACTCACAGTCTCTATTTCTTCTGAGTAAATCATCATATTTCCAGAGGAAAATAAAACAAACTTTTATTAATGGTTTTTATTATTTTTTAAAGTGCTATAATTTCAAAGATCTTAATTGTCTACAGAATGTAACTGGATACAAATTCCCCAGATCAATTTTCTAAAAAGGAAACCCAGATACTAAGAATAACTTCAAGATGTGGAATGCTGGGAAATATCAGGAACAGACAAGGCAACTTGTGTGCAACCATCAGAAACAAGGACTAGGAGCAAAACTGTTAGATTCTCTAGAGACAGGAAAAAAGAGAGACAATAGAATCCTGGTAAACAGAGCTTATAGTCCTGTACAAGGATACACTTAACATATTTGTGTGTAGGGAAAACTGTACATATGTAATGAGAAAAAATACCGCTGTAAAGAGAAAGAACACAAATGTCTTCAAATAGATGGCAACAAGGTTACAAAGACTAGCATTCTCTTTACAGATCACTAAGGGAACACGGTAATATGCCAGATCATGAGCAGAAAATTCAGTAAAATGATTTCTTATTCACATTTCTAATGGTATGTCAATAATAATTTATCATGTCTCATTAACTTAACCATTGAAAATGTACTAATAAACTACGACATAAAAGCACATACTAGGTTAAAATTCATGATTAATGCCTATATACAAAAGTCTCATAAATATCATCAAAAGCTAGATTTTAAATATCAACTTTATATCTGAAAAACAAAGACTATTCACTGGTTAACATGAAGGGAAGAGGGCAATAATGAGTTCACGTTCTGGGTCCAAGCGGACAGAAACGTACCAAGAAAAGTACGTTTTTCCCCTTTTTAAATTTTGTTTGGTCACACCCACAGGGCTTACTCCAGATTCTGCACTCAAGGGTCACTCTTGGCAGGCTCAGGGCTACACTGAAGGTACCACGGATCGAACCCGGGTCAGCTGTGTTCACGGCATGTGCCCTCTCACTGTACTGTGGTCCTAGCACCAGAGACAAGTACGTTTCATGGTCAAAGACAAGTCTGACCTCAGCAAAGAGTTCCCGACCCATGCTACTGGGTTGAAAAAGGAATTAAGTTGGAGATAGTTTAAAGCAAAATACAAAAACAATCCCTGAATATGTTCAGTGATGGATGTTCCTCCATCATTAGTGGAGGACACATATTTCACATCTACTCCCCTGATGATAAGCAAGCAGCACCTTGTGAAGGACCTCTGGTTGTACTATAATTACTCAGGAAGATGGGATGGAATTCTCGGTTTGTTTTCTAGCACTTACCCACAGATCACTAGCAATTATGCTGCCAGGTGAAGCTAAATAGAAGGAAACCCAGGGTATCTAGTCTATGCACAAGGAAAGAACAGCAAATGAATAACTGAGGAGATTAACAACTTTGCTCCTTAAGAAACAGCGTCTAGGCAGACTGAAAGCCAGAAGTTTACTGAACTCTTTTCTCAGTAAAAGTTACAAAGCAGGTATTTTTCCTTTCTCTTTAATTAGTACTTTCCTCTTTAAATAAATAAATGCAAGATCAAAATATTTTAATAGAACTAGTAATTTTAAATACAGTTACATTGGAAGTACCTAGATTTATTGTTAGAATAGTACTCCAGGGCATATTCTCCAGACAAAAAACAATCAATTTTAATATGTATAGTGTGGTATCACAAGTTTTGCAAACAATCCACACCCAGCAGTACTGTAAGGAGTGTGGGGACAGGTGTGTATTCAGGGCGGAGGCATTGAGCTGTCTCCCTCAGCTGGGTTATCTCCATGGTAAATGAGCCCATAAACTCTAAAAGTTTGAAAAGCAAAAAGAAAACTTACATTTTATAGAATACAAACATTCATTATCTCTCCACAAGTAAAACAGGACATATTTTCATTTTTTCTTTTTGCTCCTTTTGCTTATTCCTTTTTAATAGTATTCTTTAGAAAAGAATAGCTCAACAAGTTTTAAGCAATAATAATCTGAGTGTATTTTTTAAAGGTATCTATATCAGTTATGACTAGATACAAAGTTCCTAAATGTTCTTGAAACAGATTAAATAGGCAACATTGAAGTAAAATGACAATTGACATGACTGCTTCAAAGAAAAAAAAAACAACTTAATATAATTCACACAATACAGAATTTATACTTTCAAAGTGCACAATTTAGTGTATATTTTTAAAGTGTGTGTCTGATGCCCTAAGTGACTCCTGCTGCAACTGAAACCATCTGCACATCATGGCCAGGAAGCGTGACCCCTCGAGCTTGCAATCAGAATGTGCAGGACTACAGGAGTGACCATGGGCGAGGACCTGGGTCAGTGTGTGAGTACAGCAGCCAGATGCACGACCCAAGTCACTGTAGCAACACTAAGAATAAAGGGGAAGTGAAATGGAGCAAAACAGAAAATACGATCTATTGCCACCAGTACAGCATCTTCAAATTACTAGTGTTTGTGGCTTATTAACCCATTTATGGCAATCACAAACCTAAAAATGAATAGCAAAAATTTCATGGACTGCTAAAATGATGGTAAACAAATACTGAAACATTCAGGATGGTTTATATTTGTAATGTCTAACTGGATCTTTCACCAGTTGCCAGCAGGCTTATAGGTACCTCTTCTTGTTTTCAGGTACCTAGAAAATACTTAAAACCTTTCTTTACACTAACATTTCTTACGAATGGTATAGGATATTTAGTATGTATAAAATGCCACTGATACAAAAATTAGTTCTTAAAAATATATAAAGAGAGAAAGTATATATATTCTCACTCCAGAGTGAGAGAGTACAGGTTAAAGCATTTGCCTTCTACACAATAGATCCCGGTTCAATCCCCAGCATCCCCAGAGATGACAAGGAGTAATCCCTGAGCAGAGGACCCCGAACACTACCAGGTGTGGCACCCCCTCCCTCTAACCCAGCCAAACTTCTCAAACAAAAAAGAAAAAAATAAATAAAACAAAAACCACTTATTGGGGCCAGCGATGTAGTATAAGTGACACAACTCATACTTAGCATGTGTAAGGCCCTGAGCTCTATCCCTGATGCTTTACCATCACGGGGCCCACTGATCCCTGCCAATGCCTCTGGGTGAAGCTGCTATAAAAATAAATTACATTTACAAAATACTATCAATTTGAAGATTAAAATTATTGGTGTAGGGAAGGGGGACTGGTGTTGGAACGCTGCCTGAAACCCACTCATGAATACCTTTGCAATTCATAGTGACTCATTAAGTATTTTTTTTTTTTTTTTTTTGCTTTTTGGGTCACACCTGGCGATGCACAGGGGTTACTCCTGGCTCTGCACTCAGGAATTACCTCTGGCCGTGCTCAGGGGACCATATGGGACGCTGGGATTCGAACCCGGGTCGGCCGCGTGTAAGGCAAACGCCCTACCCGCTGTGCTATCTCTCCAGCCCCGCATTAAGTATTTTTTAAAGTTAAATTATTTTTGAACATTTTTTATGTAATCAGGGGCCAGAGCCATAGTATGGTGGGTAAGGCCTTGTATGCGGCCGACCTGGGTTCAATCCTTGGCATCCCATATGATCCTCTGAGCACTGCCAAGAGTAATTCCTGAATACAGAGTCAGGAGTAAGCCCTGGGCATTGTTGTGTGTGGACCCCCCCCACCAAAAAAAACCTTTTTTTATGTAATCACACAATCAAAACTTTGGTTAATTTTTCTTCCCCTTTTCTTCTCCTTAAAATTGATGCAGACTCTTTGGGCTATGATATAAAAGCCCAGGACACTGGCCTGAGGCTTGCAGTCTGAGTGATGTGACAAGCTCTCCCTGGGAGTGAGTGTTTGAGTCTGCAGGCTTGGACTGGGTCAGGGCCAGCTCTTGCAAAGACTTTTGTCCTCCCAGAAACCTTGGCTGGATGTCAGATCAGCAGAAGCTGCACCAGGGAACTTCTTAATTTCTTCCCTCCCTTACTAAAATACTGGCCTCAGATGACGTTCGCCATCTTCTGCACATGCAGTAATGTCCATCTCTCATCTGTGCACGCGTACCACTGCCCCTCATAAATATGCATGCCTTCCCCTGGAAAACGCCTAAATATGCATTCACAGTTATATCGCCTCAGCAGAAAGTCAGAACGCCGCGCCTCTTCCCTTTCCTGAAGCCTGGCCTACATCCTGTGCTGGCCACACCAACTCAACTGACAAGTTGTCTTTACCAATACATTCTTCTCCCTATTCTGCGATTGCTGTGATCTGGGGATGAAAATTAGGTAAACAAATAAAAACAATTTTCAAGGACATAAGGCATTTAGATAAGTGAGAGACATCTGTCACACAGGAATGAAGAGACTCTTCTCTGACATAAGTGTCTGGAGGTAAGAAGGATTGAAATGTAGGGGAGGAAGCACGGGCATCATGGCGGCACTCCAGGTGCCTCATAGCACACAGGCAGCTTAAGAAAAAGGGGACAGCGAATGGGGCTGGAGAGATAGCACAGCGGGTAGGGCATTTGCCTTGCATGAGGCCGACCCGGGTTCAAATCCCAGCATCCCAAATGGTCCCCTGAGCACGGCCAGGGGTAATTCCTGAGTGCAGAGCCAGGAGTAACCCCTGTGCATCGCCGGGTGTGACCCAAAAAGCAAAAAAAAAAAAAAAAAAAAAAGGGGGGGGGGACAGCGGCCATTAACCTCCTAGACACAGCAATCTTAAATCAGAAGAAAAGACTGAAGTTCAGCATTCTTATAATGCTAATGCTGCCAGGCACCATCTCCCCCCACCCCATCTGACGCATAGGTGAAAGGGGCTGAGTAGCAAAGCGTCAGAGACTCTCCTTTCCTGGCCAGTTCCTTCCCTTTTCTCTGCAGAGCGGCTCAGACTCTGAAGAAGGTCTCAGCGAGGAGGCTTCCTTTACACATCAACCCCGCATAAAACCTTTCACACGAAACAAAACCAAAATGCACCTGGAAACTGCAAGGAGGAAGATCTGCTACACCTCTGAACACAGCCAGGGAGGAAGGCAACCGGCACCGTGACTAAAATGACGCAAGATTGGCCGGATCTACCAACGAGGAGCTTCACGTCAACTTTTTCTTTTATAGTAAAGCTTTAAAATAAAGAGGCGTGAGGGCAGGGAAGGCAGGGCCTAAAGTGACACTCTCAGGTCTATTACCCTCAACCTGAGTTTTGCACGTTTATTTTGTAGATGTCTGAAACTGTCCTACAGACACTTGTCCTGACAGAGCACTGTTATTCCTGAAGCCCAAATGAACAGTTATTATCTTTATTTTCTAATATTTGGATTAAAAATACGTACGTTTCTAAGAGTTGTTTACGAACTGGCTCTTAAAAATGAAAAAGAGATATTCAGAAGGGGGCTACAAAGTAAACTAAAATTTGGTATTTAAATCGATTTTTTGGCAGCAAAATCAAATAAAACGAAGACTTAGGTAGCCCTTCTTCACCTCATAGAAAACCTGCTGAAACTACTTCTTGCCTTTCCCTATGGTATAAATTGCCTCCAATAAGTGCGAATGACATTGGCAACTTTATATACATATAGAAGCAAAATACAACACAAATCAAAATGTACTATAACTGAAATGAAAATGCATTACAGTTAAACAGGGGAAGTTTGTTAAAGCAAACACCTTTTAAAAAAAAAAGTGGATCCAGTTAAAGCATTGGGCAAAGCTGCTTAAACATTTGAAACGTACTATTGTCGAATTTTCTGTTAAAATATCTGCCTAACTCTATATGTCTACTATACTAAGGGAAAAAAAGATCATCGGAAGATTGAGAACAGAGTGAAAGAAACAAAGAGAGGAGAGGAGGAAATGGAGAGGGAGGAAAAGAAGAGGAAGGTGGAGAGACAGAGGAAGGAGGGAAGAGGGGCAAATTGGCTTAGTCAAGCTCTCCTGGGGCCTCGTGCTGAGTAACTAGACCAGAAATGAGGGGTTGAAAGCTGCTACTGATAACTGGTGGAGGCTGAAAGTGCTACTTAAGTGCCTGGTGTCTGCAGAAAAAAAGAAGGAGGAGATGTTTGAGCCCAGGATGCCAAGTGCTTTCCCAGCCAGCAGAGTAAAAAGGAAGCATTAACAGTAGCCCCGGGGGAAGCTAAGCAGGCGCTCCCCTGAGCCAGAGGGAAAATGTGGCAACAGCAGCGAGGAGGAGCAGCTAGATACAGGGATAAAGAAATAAAGAAACCACAGGAAAATTGGCAGCTTTAAACATGGATGGCAGGCGAGGAGGCCTTGATCGGGGGACTAACGCCTGCCTGGAAACGGCACTTCCATCTTCCTGCTGGATCCCCCTCTAACACCCAGGATGCAAGAGACCGGAATTTGGTTTTCAAAATTACAGTAAGGACAGACTTAACAGTAGCTGTGCCGAAAAGACGGAACGGAGATTCTCCGGGCTGAGCTTTTTAATAATCAAACTCAGCACACCTACAAATACAACTTCAAAACACGGAAAGTGAAGAAAAATACTCCAAGTGCCTTTTTCAAAGCTGTATTTCTTTACGGTTTCTAAACATTTTCTAAGCTGTTTTCTAAACATTGCAAAGGGTATGGCTCGGCAAACTCAAGACAGATGCATCTGAACATTCCCGGGAGAAACGGCAGGGCCACTGCCATCCAGGGAGAGCTGCAAGCTGCCTCTGCAGAGGAAGTCCTGGGATGGAAGATTCTCGCTCTGCTCTTCCTCTGAACCGGCCAGGGAGGGAGGGCTCATTAGTGGGGGTCAGGGTGCAGGTCTCCAAGCGCTGGGCTCACGGATCCCTATCACAGCTTGGCCTCCTGAGCGTCTTCGGGTGCAGCCCTTGAGGGCCGCTGAGGACCAGAGGAGGACAGCATTGCACCCCTGAGCCTTAGCACTCACCACCCGAAGCCTGGGGTTGGCTGAGTATTACTAGCCAATACTGAGCACCATCTAAAGCATCTCTACCCCCACCTCCACCCTATCCCCTAAAACGAGTCCAAAATAGTATCAGAAGGCAAAATACGAGCTGCTGTCTTAAAGGTGTATGCGCTCAGCATCTCAGCGCTGGGTCCACGACAGGACTGGACCACGCACGGCGTTCTTCACTTGACTAGACTGTGGGGCTGATGGTGCCCCTTCCCGAGGTGTTCAGAGCACCACTGCCCTGGTGGTGACTCCGTTACCATTCCATGAAGTGTGCAGATCTTCTAAGCCCACCAGAAACCACCTTTTGTGGTTGCTAATCAATCATGGAGGTGACTTCCAGTGGGTAGTTCCTCTGGTGCCGGGGGTCAAACCCAGGTTTGTCTGAGTCATATTGTTGGCCCCAGAAACAATATGTTCACAGGAGAAAGGATCATAAGCCAGGGCAAGGTCCTGCCCAAGGTCCTGTCTGCAAAGACCTGCTCTCCTTGCCTCTGCAGCCCGGGCCACTTCCATGTTTATAGCAAGAGTTGACTCCTGAGCACCATGAGGTGTGGGCCACCCCACTTCCTACACACACAAAAAAAGAAAAAAACACCAACAAAATACTGGGACATGGCAAATAGTAGATAAGAGCACGGCACTGAGTGAGATGTGTGAGTGCCAACTGTCACTGTGATTTTGCATAAACATGGCCCCATTCTGAGTCGAAACATAATGAAGTATTTGGAGTAAAAAATGACAGAGTACTAATTACGTCCAAAGCGGCCAGAGACAGTACAGCTGGTAGGAAGCTTGTCCTTCATACAGCTGACCGGGTTCAATCCCCAGAGCCCCCGAGCCCACCGGGACCGATCCCTGAGTGCAGAGCCAAGAGTAAGCCCTGAGCACCAAGGTGTGGGCCAAAACCAAAAACAAGTTACCCCAGAATGATTCAATAAATCATTGAATAAATAAATAGTTCTGTAGCAGTGGAGCACTGTCCTCCCGTTGTTCATCGATTTGCTCAAGTGGGCACTAGTAACGTCTCCATTGTGAGACTTGCGGTTACTGTTTTTGGCATATCGAGTATGTCACAGGTAGCTTGCCAGGCTCTGCCATGTGGGTGGATACTCTTGGTAGCTTGCCGGGCTCTCCGAGAGGGATTGTGGAGTGGAGTGTACAAAAAGTGGAGTGTGGAAATTGTTGTATCTCACCCAGGGGCCATTAAGCCCTTCTATAAGAGACCATTAGCATGTTGTTGAAGGTTGAACCTTGTGAGCTATATACATATATATGTAAATTAATGTATGTTTTCCTCTAAGATTGCCTCTTACTTTGAACCCTATCAAGTGTGGTAGAGTAAACCTGGAGTGTGGGTAGGGTGTGTGGTTTGAAGTATCATGCGCTGCATTTGCGATAAATTAATTATCCAAATAAACAAAGAATAATTTAAAACTGTGTATGTAATATATATTGATATACAAACTCAGGGGAAAGAAAGGAAGCAGAGAAAGAGAGGGGAGACGAACAGCGAGGAGAGAGAGAAGGGGGGAGGCTTACAGTAGAATGGAGGAGAGGCTGAAGAGTGTAGGAATGTTCCAAGTGCTGATTTCAAAAAATACTTTTATACTTTTTTCAATGCCCAGATTGCTGATGGAAACAAGATATCTTATGAGTTTACAAATCTAGAAACCAAACAATACCAAAAGATAACAGTATGAGGAAGGGGGGGGTATAAACTTACCTAAACTGAAGATATTCTAAGCATCTCAAAAAATTTTGAGATATACATTTCGATGTAAAATAAAAATCAAGTACTACAGCTATAGCAATAAATTCAGTCTGATAATAATAATATAAAAGGAAATCAAATTTGCTTTTGCTTAGACTAAGAACATTAGAGTATCTGGGGCTAGGGAGAGCTCAGCGGGCCGAGAGCAGCCTTTGCACGCGGGGGGCCAGAGCTCCAGGCCTGGCTCGGGCAAGCTCCCCAGTCACGCTAGGCGTTACCCAAGCACAGTGCCGGGGGTAGTGTCTGCCGGGGTGCCCCCCAAACAATAAAAGAAGGATATAGACATTTCCTTAGGGGGGTTGCTCGCAGCCCTGGCATGCTCAGGGCTTTCTCCTGGAGGGGTCTGGGGACCCTGTATGGTGCCAGGGATCAAACCCAGGTTAGCCGTGTGCAAAGCAAGTACCTCATCTGCTGTACTATTGCCTCAGTCCCACATAAAACATTAAGATAAAAAAAAAAATCTATATTATGTTTTGGTTTGGGGTAGACAAGGCAGTGCTCGGAAATCACTTCCAGCAGTGCTCAGGGACCATTTGGTGCCAGGATTGAACCTGGGCCACTAAGCTCTAGCTCCCTGGCCCCAAGTTTTAGAACCAAAAGATTTTTTTTTTTTTTTAAGAACATGTTGAAGCTTTGCCTCCACCTTTCTGGCATTGTGTAACAGGGCAAGAGAACTCCCGAGTTCAGTCCCCGGCTCCACTGTGTAAAATCAAGGACAATGCAGAGCTGACTTGACCATTTAGAGCCTCTAATCTGGGCATCTAAATTCCCTGATATCAGAAATAAAACTATCAGCTGCTGCCTGCTCTTGTATTTTGTTGGCTTGCTCAATTTGCTTTCAGGGATTAGGCAATGCTCAGGGATTGCTCTGGCTCTGCCATCAGGGATCACTCCAGGTGACGCTCTGGGGACCACCTGGGTCGCCAGGGATTGAAACCTGGGTTGGCTGCATGCAAGGCAAGTGCCCTCCCTACTGTCCTAGCTCTCCAGCCCCAGGTCTTCTATTTTTCTACTGTGAAAAATTTTTATTTGCAAGACAGAGGAAGCATTTGGAAAGAGAGCCGGGGGCAATCACATTTTCTTTCTTTTTGTAAATCGTCACACTGGCAGAGGACAGCACGCAAGCCCTGCACCGCGGAGCAGGATGCTGACGGGGTGGGCTCTGTGAGGGTATCCCACAGACCTGCGCCCCTCCTCTGCCCAGGGAGACCTAACTATGTAGGGGAAGAAACCCTGACGCTAATTTGAAAAAGCCGAGAGGGAGATGTAGCAGTTACACTACCCTTACTCAGTTACTCAGTTTCCCATCGCAAGTACTTTGATATCCCCTGAAAGTTCATTTGCTAAGTGATAATTCTCAAACACAGAAAGCAATCAGTCAGACTCTAGACCGTAAGTAATGTTGAAACCCATAAAGAAGCCCTCTTCTTTCCTTTTTTTGAGAGGTGCAGGATCATTTTCTTGGCTACCAGGTCAAGGGGACTTTGCCAGTTTACAGCCCACACCCCCCAAAAAAAATTTACTGGCTTCCCAGCGGTAACTGGCAAATGTGACATCAATCGGGCATAAGCAGGCGTTTACTGCACAGCGCTGCTGAGCGCGCCGGGGAAGATCCCGAGGCAGAACGCGGCCCACAACCGAGAGCTGCTTTCCAGACAGGGCCGCTGCAGGTGATGTGGCCCACTGCCACAACAGGCAGAGTGGGACGCAGGCAGGATCTCTGCAGCACCAACCCCAAAGGCAACATGGTCGCGAGGGAAACTGGGTAAGCAAAGCCCGGGTCTGTGGGTTGTCTCCATGTGAGCACCTTCGCCTGCCTTTTCCTCACAGCCCTGTTCCTGGCACACACGGAGCTTGCAGCTGTACCCGGCAGCTCAGTACCACGAACACTCACTCAAAACCACAAGCGGAAAAAGGCGGAGAGTGGATAGTGCGATTCCAGACCCCACTCGGCTTCTACTCCAAGAGGCATCTCCTTGTTCAATGCTTTCTCTCTTCTTTCTAGGGAACTTAGACTTTCTAGAATTTCTTAGAATTTTGAGAGAACATAGACTATCCTGAAGAAGCGCCATGTTACCGTAAGCGAAATAAGATCTGTCGTTTATTTTCCCCTTGGGGTTATCAAAGCATGTACAGAACTTGAAGAAGTGATGAAAATTGCTCCGAAATAAATTATACCGGTCATTCATAAATATAATCCCAAATAATAATTTGGGACCAACATTCTAATTGTGGCCACTGGGTGGATTTTCAGTAAAGTGAGGAACTAGGGATGTACTAAGGACTGCAGTACCCTTCAGTGGGCTTAGTGGAAGGGCTGTGAAAACAGATTAGAAATGGTAGGCAGAGAATGTAAGAATCTGAGCGTCCCAGCCAAAGAGGGTGTAAAGTAAAGAGGGTGTCCAATCCTACCTAAGAATGTTCCCGTTCTCCTGGCAGGAATTCCATCTGTGTATTAAAAAGAGGCTATTGGATCCCACTGGGAATGACATGTCATTTGATGAGGACAGAAGATGTGTCTGTTTTGGTTGCTTTGGTTTCTGCAGATTCCAGCAGAGCATAAACACCAGACAAATACGGCCACATGAATTAAGATCACGCAGCTCTCTTTTAATTTATAGCAATGTTACCCATACAATGATGGGGAACCCTGATGCTCCTTCCCCCGTATGTTCTTCTCGGCCCGAATAAACAGGCAGCATGGTGACTAAGAAGAAGCACACAAATTTTGGTGTAGAAGCTTAAAGCACTATTATAGGTCCCTGCATCAAAAGAGAAAGAAATAGGAGTTCTGCATTATTCCAGATGTCTCACTTGAGGCTGAAATCTATAGGAACGAGCAATTAGACACTATTCAAATATCCTTTTCAGCACTCGGTAGATAAGGGGGATATGAGGAGGACTCTTCAACATGCATGTTAATATGTTAAATGAGCACAAAGCTTCTCAACTCTGTGGTTGTCCTTCAGGCTTCTACCCTGGCATGAATGAATAAAGGGATATAGAAGATCAAAAAGAGATAGAAACCCAAACAGAGGGAAGTGACAGCTGACACAAGAAACAAAAATGAACCGCTGCCAGGGAAGCTGAAATATAACAGTTGTATGGGGGTCAGTTGAGCTGAAAAACTGAAACCTTCACATATCTCAAGAACTGCAAGGAAGCATGAGAAACCAGGAATATTCTAGAGAACATTAAAGTTCACGTCTTCTGGTTAAGTGGTAGTGAAATGTACAATACATCTCATTATAGAATATTTTAGGGGCCAGAGAGAGAGTGAGAAGGGTAGGGCACTGCTCTTGCATGGCGGCTGACTGGGTCTAACCCCAAGCACCAAATACAGTTCCGGAGCACTGCCAGCTACGGACACCCTCTTTACATTCCCTCAAACTGTCACAGTGAAGTGAGGCAAGCAGGCAGCACCGCTCCATGTAGCATCTGAGTGGCTATTACAGGGCTGACCAGGTAGGTCACTATCTCCGCAATCAGGTTGATCATTGTGGAGCATCGCTGATTGGTCATTATCTAAGTGGCCCAATTGATCCTTTTATGTAACCAACCGGCCTGACTGGGTTTTAAACCCCTGTTCCTACCGCAGGCATGACCAATCACACAACAGGGGCAAGAGTCCGTAATACACAGGAGCCGCAGATCTCGACTGGTTGGCACGGTGGTTCCTGGAAGGGAAAGAAGCTGCTGCTGGAGACGCTCTGGCTGGGGAGCAGGCAGGGCACCGCTGTGGGAGAGGCGCTGCGGGAGAGGCCTGTGGGAGAGGGTGCGGGAGAGGCCTGTGGGAGAGGGTGCGGGGTGGCATCTGAACCAGCTTCGAGGCTGCAGCAGGGTGCAAGAGCCTTAAATTCTGTACCATCTGTCCGGCCCCACAGCCCAGAGGTCGCTACTAACCGCTAGTGAGCTATGAATAAGTGCCTGGGCCTGGTGTGCTACTTTATTCCCGTTCCCAGGGAGCGGGCTATTCTAGCCAACTGCACCGTAACAAAACTTGATACAAATCTGCCCAAACGCCCTAAGGATTTAGATGTGACCACCGCAGGGGCCTGGGAGGGAGAGGGGGAAATACGTCCATAGCTGAGAACACTAATAAGATATGCAACCATCAGGGCTATTTACATCCTTGCCCTCATCATTATCAATGCAGAAAGCAGAAAGCAGCTGGAAAAGGAACAAGATGAAACTGCATCTTAAAGTCTTGTGTTTCTATTCCCCGCACTCACAAAAATGAATGTTGCCAGGTCAGATAGCTTAAGAAATTAGAAAAAATAAAATTTCAATTCTCTCAAAAAATGGAAGCAAGGATGTGAATAACATTGGAAAAAAGAAAAACCAACAACAAAACTAACCCTTTTCAAACCTCAACTGGTCCTCTCAACCCTACAGTGCTTCTGAATGCTGTAATTTAGCAGAGAATAACATGCCACTAGGGGCTGGAGCAATAGCACAGCGGGGAGGGCGTTTGCCTTGCACGTGGCTGACCCGGGTTCAATTCCCAGCATCCTATATGGTCCCCTGAGCACCGCCAGGGGTAATTCCTGAGTGCAGAGCCAGGAGTAACCCCTGTGCATCACCGGGTGTGACCCAAAAAGGAAAAAAAAGTGATACTAACATGCCATTAGAATAATCAAATAGCTATACCACTGAAAAAATAGCTGTTTAAAACCTTGCTAGATATGCAGATAGCATCTTTTCATCAGGGACCTGATTTTCTTAGTCTCAACTATGTTATCAGCGCCCGAGAACTTTCATTTTTCACTCAGAGGAAAAGTTAGAAAAGACTGACCTTATTCACTCATTCAGAGACAGAAGGTTTATAAAGGTTTGTTTAAAATGTACTTAAATTTTAGCAACAGATAGGAAAACAACAAAGCTAGTCAAGAGACAAAATATAAAATTAAAATTTTTAATCTCAAAATATACTAATATATTACTTCTAATTAGAATACTGTCTGGAAAGGAGAAAACAGTTGTGTTATTTCTCTAGCTTTTTCTAAGGAAGTGACTATTCATATCATCATTATTAAATAATTAAATTTTAAAAATACAAAAATTAAATTTAAAAAGTAAATAAAAAAAAGTTGGAACACAAAAGGACAGAAACTCAATCAGGAGCAACTTTGTAACTATATATGACACAGTGATTCAATTAAAAACAAATAGAAGAAAGCTCCAGAAGAGACATGAAAAGCCGACATGCTTCTAAGGGCAACCTTAGGACAGTCATCAACAGGAACCTCCAACTATTTAACAGTGCCCTATTCAAGCACTTCGAAACTAACTACCTGTCAAATGAATGGGTTGTTCTCATCATAATTTGAAGAAATAGTACATTCTTCAGATAATAAAAGTCCCACTTCACCAACTTTTCTAAGTAGGCCAATCATTACTGCTAAGTAGGGTTCTTTTTTGTCTCTTATTCAACTTATGGCTAATATGAAACAATAAAACTGAGGTTCTTAATTGACGCTGATCATAAGAGATGAGCAGTTTGAATGGAAACTCACATATTATTTGGAAGTCTGTTTATCATTAATATGTTGAAAGCAGTAACTGAAATAAAATCAGTTTTTCCTGGCCTAGGTGATATTAAATAACAGACCAATCTCTGTGATGTAGTTATGAATGCTTTAGTTTTATCCTGACTCCAACTGTAAGGAACAAGGAAAATATAATTTATTTACCTAAGAAGAACCCAATTTGGGTGGGTTTTCTTTCTAAAATACACACCATATTATCTTCTATACATTAGCACTTCAATTTACCAACTTACACGTGGATACTTTTCGCTTATAGAAAGCTCTGAAGATTCAAACACTAGGGAAGACAAATAGTTATGGTGCTTTAACACAAATAACAAATGCAACATAACTGACCCTCTATCAAAATCATGTTCCAAAAATATCCTACCACTCTGAATTAATATCTGCAGAACCAAACACTTAGAAAAGATAAGTTGGGTATCTTAGAATGAGTGTGTCAGTTAATGAATTCTGTGCTCCCTGCTACCAACAGAGTACTGTACAATCTGTTATTATTCACTGTCCTATAGATCATCTGTTCTTGGTGCTGGTTTGTTCCAGGGAAAGAGACAGCTGCAACACTATCTCCCTGTTCAACCTGAGGACCATCTGACTTTAATTGTAACACACAGCTTGATGTAGCTCTGGCTATGGGAAGCCAAAAATATCGTCTGTAATAATCTGGAAAAGCAGAAACCTGCCAACAGAGGGCTGGAAGCAAGGACTTGTGCTGTCTGGCTGCCTGACGGGCTGCAGGAAATATGATTAATGAGTAAGGTATAATGATATCAGGAACCCGATTAGCACCACAAAAAGGTCACAGATCAAAGTAGTATGCATTTCATGAGCTACAATCGTTGCATAAAATCCGTGGACCTGAATGGTTTACCAAAAAAGAGGGGGAAGAAAAACCTACGTGATAATATGCTAACGTACACATAAATGCTGTATTAAAATTTCGTCATTTTTAGAAAGTTATCAGGAAATTATCAATCAATCAACACAGACTATGCTGTAGGAAAGCACTCTTCATCACAGGGTGCATCAAACAGTTTTTTAAAAGAATGAATGAGTTGCTAAATTCTTTGTAAAAACACAGGTAAATAAAATCAAGTCCCTTTCCTAATTGTGAATTCACTTGTAGTGGATTTTTATACTGCTTTGTTAAGATGCAAGCTAAGACATCTGTAAGATTTCTAGGAAGAAGAAGAATCATTGGCACAAATGTTCAATAAGCCTAACAACAAATTATAATAGGTGTCCTGACAATACTATAAAAGATTATTGTGTTCTTGCTTTTTTTGGGCCACACCTGGCAAGCTCAGGAGTCACTTCTGGTTCTACACTCAAGAATTTCTCCCGGTGGTGCTCAGGGAACCATATGGGAGGGCGGGGATCGAATGTAGGTTGGCTGCATTCAAGGCAAGCACTTTACCCACTATATCTTCAACCCCCCGCAAAAGACTATTTTGTACATATTGTGTTTTCACACTGACACTGAAGTTTAGAACCCAGGCAGGCAAAACCAGATGTGAGAGCCTCTGGTACTGTCACCTGCTTTTACCTGGTGCCCCAGGAAAGCCTGCCCCTAACAGACCCGCTCTTCAGGAGGGGAAACCGAGACAAGTGGGACTGTCAGGATAGTGGCTCACTTCAATTCATGGAATAAATGTGCCTAATTGCCAAAATACTGCTGAAAATATGTATCCCAATGTTCTGATGGCCCTCACAGTCAAGCAATCGTATGAACAAACTCCACTGCAATTCTAAGAATATTAAACATGGTGATCAGTAACAGAGGGTTGATCCCTTCAGGCCCTATGTGAGCTAAAGCATTTCAGTGATAAAATAATTAAAACATGGTTTTAACTTTTTTCCTTAAAAATATAGTCCTAGGATCTGGAGAGAAAGGACAGCATTAAGCCTGCCTTGCACCCCCCCCCCATCCCCAGCCCACATACGGTCCCCCATGTCTGCCAGGAATAATCCCCAAGTACAGATCCAGGACTAAGCCCTGAGTGCTGCCAGGTAGGCAGGTGTGCCCCTCGAAACAAAAATAAAATGAACTAAAAAAAAAAAAATCAAAGGCTAAATCACATGTAGGAGAAAAATAGTTGTAAAATATATGTTCGATAAACTTTCAGGGATAAACTTTCAATTTATAATTGAATAGCACAAAGACAACTGAATTTAAAAGTAGCAAAATATTTTAAATGAGTCAATCAAATTACTTATGAAGCCTGTGAAAAACTGGACAACACCAGTGATCATAAGAAAAATTAAAGTGAAAATGAGAAGCCAAGTAGAATAACTAAAAAAATACTGACAATACTAAGTTTTGACATGGGAATGGAAAAACTGAAACCTCATATATTGTTGTAAGAAATTAAAATGGTACAGTAAAAATATTCTTTCCTGACTGAGCAATTAAACAGCCAAGAATCTATCCAGGAGAAATGAAAACAGATGCCCATCAGGTGCCACACAGAAATATTAGCGTCAGAGAAAACCCGAATTTATTAGCTTGGTGAATACCAGTTCATCAGCTGGTAAACAAACAAAATGTGTTCTCCTTACGTAACAAGGTATTATGCAGTGATACCAAGAAGTTAGCTGTAAATACCTGAAACAAGAAGGAAGAATCTCAGAAACATCACAACTAAGGGAAAAATTAGTGAAAAAATCCAAAAGGCTACAAACTAGACCTGGGATGTGCCTCTGAGGGCTGGATCCCTGCCATGGCAGACAGACAAACCAACAGAACACTAGAGATGATTCTGGGGTTTCCTGGGAGGGATAGGAGGGGCAGCAGAGACTTCTACAAACAGGTACAAGGAAGCTACTGGAAGTCCTAGTAAATTGCCTAAAGTTAGTGGTAATGGTTATAAAATAGTATAAATTTACTAAGATTCACTGAATTGTGCACTTTTAAGAAAGATGAATTTTATGTATGGAAATTATGCCCCAATAACAATGTTTTAAAAAGATAATTACTGAGAGTTTTTAAAAAGCTGCAGAATAGGCTAGATTGAACATGCCTAATTGTCAAAACATTGCTGAAAGTTCTGTATTTTCCACTGACTTGCTTGTGTCCCTGGAGAAGAATACACAGCTATAGGCAGCATCCAGCCTGGATGTCTGACATCTGCTTCACAGGACACGAAAGTCCACTGCAGAAGATTCTGAAGGGTTGTTATGAGTGAGCACAGCAAATCCCGTGCTTTGAAGCTTTCATATTCCAAATATTCCATGAAGGTTTATTCCAAAAGACAGAAGATATGATTTGAGATTTTGTCTCCATTACAGAAGTTCAGTGACCTTTCATCCAAGAACAGATAATTATATTTCTTTCCCTTATACACAAAATCCAAGTCGAAAAAAAAGCACAGAACTCTGGTTTTACTTTTCACTTTTGCTTATAATTAATTCTTAGTGATCAGGTGCAAACAGAAGTACCTGAACTCAGCAGAGAATAAAAGACACCATTGTGTTGTTAGGTCAATAAAATTGCACACAGCTTCCTAGATAATTCAAGAGCCATGGAGCCACTTTGAGTTTTCCCAAAATCACAGTTCTGGCCAGAAAAATCAAGGGTTAATGATCCTATCAATACATGAAAGATACTTTGAGAAAGGACTTGTGACAGAATAGATGATGACTATCTTACCAGTCTGTTTATGCGAACAAATTCTTCTGAGGTTTTGGCCCAAGGAGGAAGTTCAACATCAGATACCACTGTCCCATCATCCATCACTCCAAGATTGTAATTATTGAAGTTGACAAACATCTCAGGGAGATAATAAAATTCAGGGATCAACTCCTATATAAAAATAAAAGACATCGTATTATAAATAGTGGAATTTATAATAATTTATAACCAGTTACTCATAAATAGGTCCAATCATTTCCTATTGAACAGAAGAGAAAATTAGCATAGGTTATTTTCTTTGCATATTATAATTGCATCACAAAATTTCTAGCAAAGTAGACAAATCTTATTAAACAAAATTAAAATATTATCCTCTGGAGTGGTTGTACGCTTTTTTTCCCCATGAAAAGTCAGATAACTTCAAACACCAACATTTGAGTTTGGCATGAAATAAACTATAACTGTAAGATGTTACAGTTATAGTTTAAATAATGTTTTTTAAATGAGGAAAGTGAATATTGCCCATAAAATATCTCTATAAGTATCAAAATGCCACTATTCTTGGTTCTTTTACCAACCAAAGAGTTGCTAATTTAGGCATAGTTTAACCAAATATTCTGCCCACATTTCAAACCATTCAAAGCTTAAAGTCACAAATTGATAAAAAATAAAAATTTATAATTAATTTACAAGATGAGTTAAAATATGTAGCTTTTTTAAAAAAACATTTAAATATACTTTAATAGGATATTTAATAAACAGAGAAATGCAGCTAGTGAGGCTATTGTGTATAATAAACCCACATATAACGATTTCAGTCTGTGGATCAGACTTGAAATCCAGCCTTGACACGGGTCACTGGCTCAGTAGTCTTTCAGATACCCCCTCAGGGCCAGCTACGGCAGGCCTGGCTTTCCAAACAGTTGAGTAAAATAGGGAGGTCATCAGATTCTGGACAAGGTCAGTATGAACTCGCCAGAGCAAAGGAAAAAAAGATTCAGCAAGAATTAAGCTATTATCACCTCATCATCCATGTGAAATGTTGCTGACTTTAAATTGTACATCCATTGTGGACAATTATAATAATTAACTAAGAGCAGAAATGAGCTTAGCTCCCAAATGCCTGACAACCACCTGATCATTAGGCTTAAGAAAAGTTTTGTTACTGAGCAAATGAAAAAAAAATTTTTGTTGTAGACAACATCAGTAAAATGGTAGTTTTTATACAAAACAAAACAAAAAAACTCCTCGTGTTTAAAAATGATGCAGTATCAAACTAACAAAAGAGGGAAATATAAGTACACTATTTCATGCAATAAGAAGTTAGACCAATCTGTATAAACTAACATTTATTTCAGATGAGTCAGATACTAAAAATAAACAGAATTGAATTTCCTCAATAGCTTTACCAGGTACGGTCAACTCCATTTAAAAAATGAACTAAGGGGGCAGGGAGTCCCCTCAGAGGGGTAGAGTACGCGCTTTATGTTCATGAAGGCCTGCGCCTGATCCCTCGCACCCACAGGAGTGGAGACCAGCACTAAAGCTCTGGCCTCCGCAGGCCTTTGGTCACCAGAAGGGTCGCCTGGGGCCCTACATGGCGGCAGAGATGGAGAGGAGAGGCTCCCACTTAAGAATGAACAGGAGCTGAAGAGACAGTACAGCAGGTAGGGCACTTGCCTGCATGAGGCTAATGCAGAGTCGCCCCAGCTCCCCGTAAGGTCCCCTGAGCACTGCCAGGAGTGATTCCTGAGCACAGAGTCTGAAGTAAGCACTGAGCACAGTCCAGAAACAAATAAAAAGACACTAAGGCTCAAGAAGAATTTTCTGAAGGTTATACAGTTGATTTATGATAAATTTGGTATTTTGATTAAACTCGGTTTACTCTAAAGGCTGTCCTTATCACTGAATAAACGTGAGTCCTACCAGTACAATAAGCACCTGCTGACTATCTTGTTTTACTGTTTATTATGGGCTCCCAGGGTGCTCAGGAAGCCGTGCAGTGCAGGGGACTGAACTTGGGCCCTGTACTTGCCCGGCATGTGCTTTGGCCCTTTGAGCCATCTACTACTTCACAGAACTAAAATTTAAAATACAAGCTACAAATGATTATACATGAATATAATAATTTATAAAGTGATTTTTAAAAAATTAAACAGAAAATATCCATTATTTCATCATAAGAACTGGCTGTTCTAAATTTATATTATATATACATATATATGTATGAGTATACATATGTGTGTATATGTACATATAATAACTAGTCATCATGTTGTGGTTTGGGGGCCACACCTGTTGGTGCTCAGGACAAACTCCTGGCTCTGTGCTCAGGAATCTCTCCTGGTGGGTTTGGGGGACCATTATGTAGTGCCAGGGATCAAACTGGGCCAGCAGCATGCAAGGTTCCTTGCCTGCTATACTATCTTACTGGCCCCAGTAGTACTTATTACATAATATCATTAACTGGACAGGAGAGAATTTTATGCTGTAATATTATTTACCCAAATAGGAATAAAATAAATTAATAACTTTATTAGTCTGCTGGTTGCACATTCAACATATTCCACTTTGAGAAGTTACAAAAATGTCTTATTTTCACTCCAGGTGACTTAAGAGGAATATTACTACTCTAAGGTCTTCAGGGTCACATACAAAAGGAAGATTATGTCCTCCTTATGGTAAAGCAGAATCCTTATGGTAAAGACTTTATTAATTTCAATTAATGCCTTCCTGCCCTTAGCCCCAACTAGGGTTTCTCAGGATTAGAAAATTTTGCACAGCTTTTGTCTGTCATGAGGCCCCGTTTCTAACAATCTCACTTGATTTGAAACAATTACGAATTGAGGGAGACTGAAATTGAATTTTCCTTCCTCCCTCCCCTCCTTCCTTTTTATTTATTTATCGTTTGGTGGGGGTGGGGAGCGGGAGAAGCTTAGAGGGAGTCTGGGGGCCACGTCCTGTGGTGCTCAGGGCTTCTTCCTGCCCGAGTTCAGAGATCTCTCCTGGCGGGGCTCAGGGCTCCTGGCTATGGAACCCGGGTCAGTGCCTGCAAAGCAAGTGCTTGACCGTCTGTACCATCTTCTGGCTCCTTATGGTTGAGTTCTAAATGGGCTATTTCTCTCCAGTTTTCAAATTTGGGGAAAAGTAGGGTAGTCATGAAAAAAGAAAACTATACCCCCAAGAGCATGCATCAAAAGTAAAATGGCACAAGGGACATTTCAAAGCAATTTTTGTAAAAATAGTTTGGAATTCTCCTCTGGTACAGTCTTCTGATTTTGCACATTTTTTACAGATGTTATTTTACATCTGTCATTTAGTTCAGGTTGTTAAACATATTGACAAAAATATATTTGTCCAAAACAGAAAAGTTGTTCACTGGCTCCTTTTAAAAGGTTTAAGTTAACCAAACAATTTTTATGGTCTACTTTAAACAAATATATTACTAACAAGCTATTTTGTTAGTCTAATATTGAAAGTTTATACTAAACATGTATTTATTTAGTTGAAAATAAGAGAGGCACACCTAGCGGTGCTCTGCATTCAGGGGTCACGCCTGGCTGGGCTGGCGGGGGCCAACCTGGGGTGCCAGGGACTGAACTAAGGTCAGTGGCATGCGTCTTACCTGCTGTGCTATCATTCCAGTCCTAAATAACCAACTTAACTAAACCACGAAGAAAACAATTTCAAACTTTAAAGTCTTACTAGACAAGGTTAAAATTTTAATCATACTATTTTAATCATGCTGAGAAGGGGATAATGACCCATCAATTTTCATTTAGTCAAGAAGCATTTCATTTGCAGTATCCTTAAAAAGATAACCACATAAAATTCACTAAGTGGACATTATAAAAATATTTTAAAATTCAAATTCAGGCTTGAGTGGTGGTGGAAAAATTCAATATTCAAAATTGAAAATAATGGTGGTGGGAAGGTATAACAGTGGTGGGATTGGTGTTGATATATTGAATGTAATCAATTACTGTGAACAACTTTATGAAAATTAAATAAAAAAAAATAGACCAGGCACACCCAGAACTTTTGCAGAGTGCTGAGCTGAGGTGTGTCTTGAACAAATTCTCTTTTTCTGAGAGAACATCCGAGGCAAAAAGAATGGATCTTGTAATGTTCTAGAACTAGAACCTTTGAAAGTTCTCTTTTTTATTCTTTTGAAAAAAAATTTTTTTACATTTTTATTGAATTACCGTGTGACAGAGCATTACAAAATTGCTCATGATCGTGTTTCAGTCATACAATGTTCCGATACCCATCCCTCCACCAGTGTTATTTTCCAACACCCAATTTCCCTCCCACCCTTTCAAGCCACTTTCCAGCCCCAGAGACAAAAAAGCCAAGGAAGGAAGGGGACGAAGGAGAGAAAGAAGCGGGCTGGACCCCAGGAAGGCCTGGGGAGTCTCTGTTCCTACTTTCTATAGACTGCCTCTGTCTGAGTGAGGAGAGGCAACTCTTTTGGGTGACTGGGAGCTCAGGCTGGATTTCTGCTCCTGTTCTTCCATAAACAGAGAACAGTCTACCAACCGCACTTGGCAACCTTATGGTGGTCCATTTGGGGAAGCAAGTCCCTTGGCACCAGGGCTTTGTCATCTGTATTTCTTTACCCAAGCTTGGATAATCCTAAGATTATACCAAGCATCCAAGAGACCAGGTGTCTGAGATAATGACAATGTGACTAAGATGGATTGGAGACGTGTGGGCTGATTTTCTAGGTACTGCGTACCACGGATGCTCACTCAGAGGTGGGGAAAAGAGCATCCTGCCCAAACCCCTAACCACTGTGAATGCATTCCCACGAGCAATATGAAGACTTGAGTTCAAATTGGGATATATGAATTATCCACTTTTATTGGTGCTTACAAGTTTATATGCAGTTTAATAATAAATTTATTAGTATATCTATTGATCATTATTTCTAGAAAATAAAGTGGCAGGAAGAATTCAATATGGGCAGAGACATAGTGTATTATTTAAATAGAAGAATAAAACTCACAAGAAGCTCTTCACTTATTTGATTTAAGACAGGTAGATGCAAAGGTTGACATAACATTGTTACTATGAAAAAAATTTATTCTTTTTACTCTTTAAAGTAATGAGGAGAGGAGAGGAGAGGAGAGGAGAGGAGAGGAGAGGAGAGGAGAGGAGAGGAGAGGAGAGGAGAGGAGAGGAGAGGAGAGGAGAGGAGAGGAGAGGAGAGGAGAGGAGAGGAGAGGAGAGGAGAGGAGAGAAAATTTTTCCCTATTAGATCACAGATCTATGTTACTAAATAAGTTAAAGAACTCGTTTATTTGTTAGAAATTTACTTGGTTCATTTTAAATTATTTTTGGTGGATACCTCCACTAGGCAGAAACAAAAGACATTCCAAATAATCAAGAGAAAATGCTATCTAAAAGATGGGGTGGTCAGAAGAATCTTTACAGAGAAGAAAATAATACTCTATATCCTCCTAAATAATACATGTCAAATATATATTGTTAAATAGCCTATGTGTTCTTCCTCTAAAGGCTCCCCAGAGACTGACATGTCCTTTCTTGGGGGGGCGTGGGGCTTTTTGGGTCACACCCGGCAATGCACAGGGTTTACTCCTGGCTCATGCACTCAGGAATTACTCCTGGCGGTGTGCAGGGGACTATATGGGATGTTGGGAATCGAACCCAGGTCGGCCGAGTGCAAGGCAAACACCCTACCCGCTGTGCCATCACTCCAGCCCCAGAGACTGACACGTCTTATTCACTATTATACCCCATTGCCAAGACACACGTGTGGCATACAGCAGCCATCCACTAAAAATCCGTTGAATGGATAATTTTTAAATGATATTTAAACTCAAACACAACAGAACACTGAGAAGAAACAGGGTGGGGAAAGGAGGAGCCAAACCAGAAATGACTTAAAGGCAGTCGTGGTGAAGGTGCAGTAACGTTGGGTGTCAAAACCAAAAACCCTAACAGTACTGTAATGTGGTTATTTAAACTACAATAAAAATTAAAAAATAACTTCCAAGATAAATAAGCAGAGATGCTAAGAGCTTTGATAAAAATGATACTTTCAGAAACACTACAGAGCAGGAAAGACATACATTATTTGTTTCCAATGATCAGGGAAGATCTGCCAAATTGCTTCAGAGGACTACCTCCACCTGGGAGAGGATGGCCACCAGGTGTAAGATCTGGGTGGGCTCAGACTCTGGGAAGCTCGAGATATGTAATTTAGTGATTTTCTATTATACGCATTATCTACGGTTAATAAAAAGGACACCACAGAGAAATCAAGGATCGTATTATATTTAAATTACATTTAAATTAAGGATTGTATTATATATTGAATAGATACTGCAATCTCAGGCTGGTAGACAGCTCGGTGGGTTGGAGGGTATGACCTGCATGTTGGAGCCCCCAGTTAGAATTTGGGTCCTGGCACCCCAAGGTTCCCTGGGCACTGCCGACCCCAACAGTGAGACCTGAGCATCTAACCAGGAGTCCATCCTTGAGCATCGCTAGGTTTGATTTGCCCCACAACATTTTGTATACATACATATGTAACCATTGCACCTATATTCACACATTTACATATATACATAAAACAACCTCATAAAGAAATCTGCATAAACCAATAGTTGATAGGAGCTGAATACCCTCTGAATATAAAATAAACATGATGAATTCAGATGAGATAAGTCAACAAGTAACCCCTCAAAATTAGTGGCTTTAAATATAGAGAGTGTCTAAATTTTACTCTGGATGATAGTGACATCTAAGTTCTATTATAGAAGTTCATTTTGACTCTAAAGCAATCATACTAAAAAATCATGCCTTGATATACTACCAAACATTACAACTCAAAATAATCTCCTTTGACAGATGAAATTTAGTAACGAAGTCAAAGATTATGTCTTTTTTAATACTTTGAGATGGACATTTACAGAGCAAAGTATGTTTTATATTCATCAGAAAAGAACATTCAGCTCTGGATAAAAAACATATGTTCAGCATGTCTTTAAAACATCAGTATAAAATGATAAGTAAACAACTCTGACAGAAGACAGAGATATTTACAATTTGCATTTTCTTCTGTATTGCTGATAATAATTTTAATTCCTATCACCGAATCAGGCAGTTGGAGCTAAGAGGCAGGTAATACGGTCAAAAGGCAGTATATCATTTCCTAAAATAAAAATCTGAAAGGTTCAACCCAGGGTTATGCCACCCTCCAGGATAAACTCATTGCTTTGATCACAAATCCCAAAGCTTTCATGGCATAATAACAAGGATTGGTTGTGACCTTACATATGCTTTGATTTTCTTTTCTTTTCTGGGGGGCCACACTTGGTGGTGTCCAGGGGCTACTCTCAGCTCCGTGCCTGGAAACTGGGGGGTGGATAGCCACATGGTGCTGAGGAGCAAAGCCAGAGCTCTGGACATAAAAAGTGAGTGCTCCCGCCTGGTTGGGGCACACATAGCAGGGAGGGAGGAGAGCGAGTGGGAGAGAGGAGAGGAGGGAGGGAGGGAGGGAGAGAGAAAAGAGTAGAGGGGAAGGAGGGAGGGAGAAGGGGGTGGAGAGAGAGGGAGAGAGAGACAGACAGGGAGAGAGAGAGGGAGAGGGAGAGGGAGAGAGGGAGAGGGAGAGAGGGAGAGGGAGAGGGAGAGGGAGAGGGAGAGAAGGGGAGAGAGGGAGAGAGAGGGAGAGAGGGAGAGGGAGAGGGAGAGGGAGAGGGGGAGAGGGAGAGGGGGAGGGAGAGGGAGAGGGAGAGGGAGAGGGAAAGGGAGAGGGAGAGGGAGAGGGAGAGGGAGAGGGAAAGGGAGAGGGAGAGGGAGAGAAGGAAAGTCCCCACCCTAGCGGCAGGCTGAGGAATGGGAGGTGAGAGGGAAATTGGGGACACGGGTGGGGAATGTACACTGGTGAAGGGACGGGTGTCGGAACACTGTATGACTGAAATCCAAACATGAACAACTTTGTAAAATCTGGGCTTACTCCTGACACTGCACTCAGGGATCACTTCTGGTAGTGCTCAGGAGACCCTGTGGGGTGTTGGGGATTGAAACCAGGTCGGTCACATGCAAGGCAAGCACCTGACCCTTTTCACTCTCAGTCTGGTGCTTTGGTTCTCTTGAGGTTTGATCCCCACTGATACGAGTTAGGCTCTGCAGACTGGCTCTATGATTTACCTTCACCTCCAATCACCGAACTAAAACTATCACTTCAGTAATACCTGAGCACCCAAAATCCAAATAAAATGCTTTTTTCTGAGCCTAGTTTTAATTGTACCCACATTCAAGTTTGAAATCCTGACAACGGCAAGGTGGCTAATTCAATGAACACACTTTTGGTCAGTGACAATAAAAGATATGAAAGCAAAATTTCAGCTTTTCTTCAACAGAAACACAACACATTTAGGGGGAAATCCAAATTAAGATTTCTAAACGGAAAAAGAAAAGAGTGGATGAACAGTGGTTTTACCTGTGTAGTATTTTAATTTTTCATATTTGTTTTGATAACATGAATAAGAGAAAAGTTTTGTAAAAGTTGGATCTGGACTGTGGGATGTAGCTCACGGGTGAGGTGAGCACGCATGAGGTGAGTTCTACCCCTGGCACCGCAGGGCATCAAGCAAGAGTGCCACTGGCGTGTGGCAGCAGGCCCACTGCCTGAGTGTGTGACTTCCCATGACACAGTGGGCAAACTCTGCACATGACCTGAGTGACCTGAAGGGACTGGAAAGGGAGGGCAAAGGTAAATTCAGACAGCAGAGTTCCAGGGGCCAGGATGTGGCTTTAGAGGCTGGACTCATGCCTAGTAAGGGGAAGGCCCTGAGTTTGAGTCCCACCACTGTGATCCCCAGTGCAGAAAGTGACCCAGGTTTTCTATCCCCAGCCCTGTGGGGTGTGACCCTACAACTGGGAGTTCTTCAGTGTTCATCAGAGACCAAACCAATTGCACTGAAGAGCACCTACCATCATTCCAAGTAGTGGCATATCAAGGTTTTGAAGGTGATGTCTACGTTTAATTTCTCCTGACTACTAGGTAAAATGTCATTTTTTTTTTTTAGTAAAAGACACATAACATTTTTTATGCTGAAGAAGGAAAATATATAATCCCTCTAGACAAATCCAATACCATGTCATTCAAATGCATTAAATTAAAAAATAATAGATCACACCTGACATAGTAGATCATGTATCTCAGTTTAACACAGTGTAGAGAATAAATAGGTTTGAATTTTGTTCTGCTCAACTTAATGTGCTTAATTTTTTTTCTAACTCTGCTCATCTAAACTGGCCATTTCGACAACCATGACCACTGCAAAGCAACAATTAAGATATAGCACAAAATTCTATATGCATGGAAAACAGGAACCATGAGAAAAGTTCCAAATGATAGTCTCAACTGGCTGATTCTTGAAGTCAACAGGCCACTGGCTAAGTAATCTGCTCATAGAAGCAGTTAACATAAGTCTAAAAACATTAGCAAAATTTACCTTAAAAAAGCCTATGCCTAGAGAGTATCTAGATAACAAATCATTGTCAATAAATAACTATCCTATTTATTTGGTCACACGAGGCAATGCACAGGGGTTACTCCTAGCTCTGCACTCAGTATTTACTCCTGGCGTTGCTCGTTGCTAGGGGGACCATATGGGATGCCGGAGATTGAATGCTGGTCAACTGTGTGTAAGGCAAATGCGCTGCCCACTTTAGTTTGGCCCCTAACTATCCTATTTAAGACAGATCTAATGTGTGTGTGTGTGTGTGTGTGTGTGTGTGTGTGTGTGTGTGTGTGTGTGCGCGCGTGCGCGCTCGCGTATGCATGCACTTACTAACAGACATGCTTCACTTTGTAAAGAATAAGCAGAAAATGTAAAGGCTGAGAGCAGGGACCACACCTGCTTCCATTCCTGGCTCTGTGCTCAGGGGACCAGATGTAGAGCCACGAATCAAACTGGGGTCAGCCACCATTACACTCGTTCTATCTCTATGGCACTCCAAGCTCACTATTTTACAGTTCTCTCCAGCTTTCAATAGGCTTTTACTTTCCACATTTGAATACTTTGCTGTCCCAAAGCTCCTTTCTTCAAGGAAAATGACATGGAAAGCAATAATAGACAATTAATACTGCAAAGAATACAGGAAGTGCTGGAAGATAAGGCATAAATCAAAGGCTGCAGGACACATATACAAATACAGTGCTGTGAGAATGCTTGACCAGTCCATAGCAGCGTCTGTGAACCCACTCATAAACGAGTCTGCAGTTATTTTGGGTTTGCAGGTCTGTGTTACCCTTGGCGGTGCAGGAGCTGATCCCAGCCAGGGTCTCTTGAGTAGCTCCCAGCGGTGCTGTGGGAAGGGCACACGGTGTTGGAGGTTGAACTTGGTTCTCCCCAACGCAAAGCATGAGCTCCAGTCCGCTGCACACCCTGCCCCCGGCCCTTGTCTATATTTCAACTGACTAGAATGATAGTATTACTAATAAAAAATAAACCACAGTTGATAAGAATGTGCACTTTTATAATTCAGGAAGACAAAACTGTCTTTTTAAGTGCTTAAAAAGATTTTTTTCTACCCAGTAAATAAGGAGCAAAAATAGAAAACTGTACAACTTCTTTTATTTTTTTAAATCCAAGAGCAAAAAATGAAATTATTACCTGGGTACATTACTTAACTTACGGATACATGAAGAAAATAAGTTAAAGAGATGTGATTAAAGACCGGAGATGCTGCTTGGCAACAGAACATCTTGCCCTGCTGCATTAGCCCTGGGCTTCATCTCAGCATGGCAACAAAAAGGGGGTGCGAGGGGGAGAGATGTGGTTAAATGAACAACATGCAACTTGTGCATAATATATGAAAATAAAAACGTTAGACACAAAGGTCTATTTAAATGTGAGTTTTGTATTTTTGAAAGAGGCAAGACAGCTTGAGCGCTAAGAAATTAAAAGGAAAAGAGAAACTAGCAAAAAAGAAAAGAGAAAGAAAGGAATCTTTTGCACTGTTGGTAGGAATATAAACGGAGTTGTCCACTACCAGAAAAACCTCAACAATCTGGAATTCCTTAAAAAAACAAAAGCCAAAAATCTTAAAATAGATCTACTCTGACCTATTTGTATGACCCAGCATTTCTGCTTCTGAGAATAGGCACAAAGGAAATGAAGGCAGGATACTGAAAAGATGCATGCATTCTCATGGTTGCTGGAGCACCATTCACATTAGCCAAGATACCAGAAGCTGCCTGCGATCTTATCAGCAAATGAACAGTAGAGGACACACACACACACACACACACACACACACACACACACACACACACACACACACCCCAATCAGGGATTATTATTACTCAGCCACAAGAAAAGACATTTTGCAACACACAGTAACACAGATGGACCCATGGAATGAGCTAATTCAGAGAGAGATAAGAACTAAATTATATTGCATACATGAAAACAGTAAAATTCACGGACACTAAAACAGTGTTTATCAGAGGAAGGGTGCCTGTGTGAAGGTACAGAAGAGATGATATTATGGGAACAAACCTTTAATGAGTAGTAAAAAAACCCTCGAAATGTAATATATACATATAAGGGGGAGAAAAGTAAGAAAGGGGACGAAGGACAAGAAGAAAGGAAGGACAGGGGCAGGAAAGAAAAGAAAAAGAAAGGAGGAATGAACGAAAATGAAATAAAGAAAAAAGAGTACACAAGCCAGAAATGAGTGAAGGTGAAATTTTTATTTGCTTTTGGCATTCAAAAATTTCTCAAATACTTTTAAAAAAATGTCTAAGAACAGGAGGAATAAATTATGAAAAAATTGTTAGGAAAATAAACAAATTATCTGAATTTAAGCCTTCTAAAGAACAAATCCATCAAGACGAATACTTCCAGCAATTATGCTCTATTAGCTCTAGCTAAACAGATTTCATAAATGGCTCTAATGCTGATGCCATCAGCACGCAGGGAATGTATGACGGCAGAGGGCAAGCTGACAGCGGGGCAGAAGCCTGGCTTATCTGCAGCTTCCACACCCCTGGGATTTCCACAGGAGAGAGGCTAAGTCAAAGGTCTCATGCTGGACAAATCTCTCAAGACACAAATAAAACTGTATCAAGATCAACTCCAGTCTGCATTGTTATTTCACCAGTGTGTGCCCATATTGTGAAGCTTGCAAGAATTCATCTTTGCAGTTAAAACCAAACCAAGTCTCTACATATTACTGCAACTTAGTTTTTCCAAGGTAACCCTCATCTCTTAGGCGTTAGCTGCACTGAACTTGACTGTACAAGCAGGCGAGGCAGTACTGACCCTGCTAACTTTTACTAAGCAGCAATGGTAACTATGAATCATCAGGTCAATTTTAAAAGTGAAACAGTTATGAGACAAACAGTGTGTCAGGGTGTCCTCACGAGCTGCTTTGAAAAAGCTCAGACAGTCAGAATTTGACCTGTCTTAGTGGGAAAAAATGTAGAAAATTAAATCATTAACAACTCTTGGTCAGCAGATGTCACTCAGCTATCAGTCCCGGCTGAAGGGCGCGACATCGCCTTCCTAAGATATGGACTTCCCGGGGGGCACTGCCCACCTGGGTCTGGATGCCACACACGATCCTGCTCCTCCAAAGTGCCTCTGTTCTTCCAGCCTGAGCACTGGCTCCTCTTTTTCTGGCATCTTTATTTTTTAAGTTAAAAAACATTTTCTTGGTTTGTTTTCTGGGGCCACACCCAGAGGTGCTCAGTTACTCCTGAGGCTCTGTGCTCGGGGATCACTCCTGGAGGTACTCAGGGAAACATATGGGGTGCTGAGATTAAACCTGCATCAACTGTGTACAAGTTGTGGAGAGCACACACACAGCAAATCAAACAAGTGTCTGTTTATAGAAAAACGTTACACTATCCTACAGACTTAAGCGGAGTATCTTAAAAGCATTACAGATGTTGATATTAGGCCACATCTGCCATTTGGAATTTCTTTTTCTCCTTTTCATACACACCAAGCACACAACACCAACCAGCAGAACAATGAGTAACCCCCGCCCCCAGGCACCCCCTGCCACACCCCTCGGCCTCCATGGGTCATGAATTTTCTCTGACTCTGTTCATATCCTTTTCCTCTCTCTTTAGCATTTCACTGAAACACTAATTTAGCACTGAATGTAGTGCCTGCCCTGTTCCAGTTATGGTTTTAAAATATGTAATGTCAGACAGAGCAACACGAGGAGAAGTGAAAGTAAGGGATGTCATTTTCCAAAGAGGAGGAGAAAGCCTTACTGAGAAGGTGACAAGTGAGCCAACATTTGGGAGGGACAAAGGGATGAATCCCAAAAGAACATTGCGAGGACATGTTCAGGTTAAAGGAGGGGAAAAGCCAAGGCCTGGGAGGGTGGGGTGGGGTTGAGTGTTTCCAGGCTATCAGGGAGGCGGCCTGAGCCACAGCAGGGTGAGCAAGGGATAACGATAAAGGTGGGGCCAGGAGGGAACAGGGTTTTGGCGGGGAGGGGTAAGTGATGGAGGGGCTGCGTTACAAGAACTTCACCTTCTCTTTCAACTTGCACAACCACTTACTAAAAGGCAGAGACTGTGAAAAGACTATATTTGAAGAGTAAGGATCAGGAATCCTTTTGAACACATTAAGTTATTATTATTATTATTATTATTATTATTATTATTATTGCTTTTTGGGTCACACCAGTCGATGCACAGTTACTCCTGTTTCATGCACTCAGGAATTACTCCTGGTGGTGCTTGGGGGACGATATGGGACGCCGAGAATCAAATCTGGGTCGGTCATGTGCAAGGCAAATGCCCTACCCTCTGTGCTATCGCTCCAGCCCAGAGCGATAAGTTTTGAGATATATTTTAAACATTCAAATGGAGATGTCAAAAAGGGCATTAGCAGAAGAAATGTTTGTGCATAAAGACAGATTTGGGAGCTGTATGACTCCTTTGGCATCCTGTAATTTGGTATCACTTGAAATCATCATAACTTACCGCCCACATCAGCATTAACATTCGTTTAAGAGTAAGGGGACCTGAAGTGAGTCTACTGCCCCAAAGAGTGGGGGTAGGAGAGAATCAGTAACAATGAACTAAGTAGAGAGGCTAAGATGTTGCCTAAAACGCAGATGTCAATTATTTAGTGTACTTATGAAACTTTAAGAGTCAGATTTGTTGCTTAAAATTCAGTCATAAAGGTTCAGGTTGATGAGGCCTTGAAACACAGATTCTCCTAGGAATTTAAAAATATTATTTATCACAGTCCTAATTCTCCAACTTAATTACAGAACTTCCTATTTCAGTCCCCAAATTCTATTACTGCTGCTTTCTGTCAGTTCGTATTTAGTTGATGCCCATCAGGAACCTCAGCGCTCAAGGAGGACGGCGGTATTCCTTATTCTGGAAACAAGGCTATGGCGTGGGCTGATTCTGTCACACTGGCTGCAGCGTGCAGAGTGTAGCTGCCTCCTGAGCAAGGCCCCAGGTCGGCTCTGCCCACGCAGCAGTTAGCCACAAGTGGCTACCAAACTCCCGAGATGTGGCTAATCTGTATAGAGCTGTGTTAGGAATAGCAAGAATGCTTAATAGATCTGAAATATCAACCTTCAGAAAAACAATGTAAAATATCTAATTATTAATTTTATATTGATTAGGTCTTGTAATGTTTCAACATAGCAGATTAAATATGTTATTAAAATTAATTTTACATGGTTCCATTTGTTTTTTAAAATAAAAAATTAATTTTCTTTTTAAAATATGACAAAAAAATTAAAATCACGAACATGGGGATCTAGAGAACATGGTTCTTTGAGTGCTGCCACCAGATATCCTTCAATACCCAGCTCAGAGCTGGGACAAGTCCCCAGCCCTGTTGGTTATACCCCCCACCTCAGTACACCCCCAATAAAATAAAGTGACAAATGTGGCTCGCATTTGTGGTTTCCACAATGCTTTTATTGGATAGTCCTATGTCTACTGAGAAAATTAATCAACTGTTTTCTTCAGGCACAATATAACTTATAAAGCATCAGGAGGGTCAGATATGAAATGACACTATTACTGATTAGATGCACAAGACTAAAAGTGATTCCTAAAAGGTTCAAATGACAAATCATAAAAAGACTAAACAACTGCCTTAGAAATATCTGACAAGGTCACTTTCTTGTCTAAAATTTTAAAAGAATGCATCTATTTCCTCTACTTTATATAAATAACCTTATTTTTCAGTAATACTTCTGAGAAACAGTACTATGCAAAGAATAGGAATTCTATTATATTAAAATGACATTTCCCTGCAGTAATAGAGTTAAGTGTAAGAAACGTTATCATGCTATTTTCAAAAACTATAACTAGATCTATCTACTTCACAACGTATTGTTGTAAAATTGATGAAAATATCTTATAATATGTACACTATATTGAAGAAGGCGTATGTTGGACCGGAGAGATAGTACAGTGTGTAGGTCACTTGCCTTGCACTGGTTCTGGGTTCAATCCCCGGAATCTTGTATGGTCCCCTGAGCACTGCCAGGAATGATTCCTGAGTACAGAGCCAGGAGTGACCCCCGAGCGACACTGGGTGTGATTCCCCAAAACAAAACAAAACCAAAACCAAAACCAAAAAGAAAAGGGATACGTTAAAATCCAACACCACTCAGATATTTCATTATTCTATTTCCACTGTTTGGATATTTTCCTTTAGTATTTCTAGAAACTCCAAGACAGCAGAAATAAAATTAATTATTAACTACAAGATAATATTGTTCTAACTAAAAAACAATGTCATATGCTCATGCAGTATCTATACAATTAACTGTTTTCTTATACATTTGTTCCTTACAACTAGAAAAATCTAAAGAGTTAAATATAACACTTTCAAAGGGGCATGTGAAAATTTTTAAAAAAGCATAATAAACCTTTCCTCTGTTTTAGAGGACCATCTATAAGAAGGTGCTGCAGAGCCTGTAATACATACTTCTCAAGTATTTGAAAGTCAATAAGTTCTAGGGCCCAAATTACCTGGTTATCAATATAGAAAATGAGATAATTTATCAATGTCCTATCCACCCTAAAGCAATTTGGTGGTTAAAAAAGGGAGAACATCGCTATCGGTTAGAGCAAGTGGTTTTCAGCACAGTGAGTCTTGAGAAATCTGTTCCGAACACCATCAGATCACAGTTAAGATGAAGCAGCTCCAATCAACCCAATGCCAGAAAATTTAAAAACAAGAATTAACTTCTCCCTTAACCTTACACTTTATTTCTTCATGTAGATAAAGTCAAAAAGTAAGTTCTAACATTTGTCTAATAATTGGGGTGCTCTATTAGATGATTTCAAGTGTATGTGAGACATAAAAGAAAACAAAAAGCAAGGCAAGGGAACAGGCAAAGCCAAATAAAAAAGCCACAAGCTGAGTTACAAAAGGGAGAGGAAATGAAGAGGAGGAGGGAGTCCCAGGGAAGGGGTGGAGGACAGACAGACAACCAGAGCCTCACATGCAGGCCCCCCACTCCCTGAGCCACATCCCCACCCCAACACACACAGTTTCACAGTCCAATGTTACCACACGAAAATTCATTTTAATCAAGGACTATATATAATAACTAGGTACAATGCTTTTCATTTTTGTTATTTCTTTTGGAGGGTTACATGTGGCAATGGTGCGGTGCTTCTGCTGGCTTAGTGCTCAGGGAACCAGGTGGTACTAGGAGTGGAATTCCGGCTTCTGCATATAAAGCCCGTGGGGCTAGCTCCCCAGGCCCAGTTTTTGATTTTTGAGAGTAATGGACAAGCATACATACAAGAGAACTCTTATTCCCTTCAACAGTGATGTCATCCTATACCAGCAGAGTCAGATGCTTTGAGAAGCAGCAATAGGTAAAAGATGACCTTCCAAACAGGGAGACGTGGAGCTGGGAAATAGCATGGTGGTTACACACAGGATGGTGACCCACGTTTGAGTCTGGGTACCACATGGTCCCCTAAGTATCGCTGGATGCAGCCCAGAAGGCCTCAGGCACCAGCATCCCTGGCTCCTCAGGGCCCAAGTGGCATCACAAACTCAGGCCCTTGTACTGAGCCGCTGGCGCAACTGTCCTCAGGCTGCAGATACAGACCCTGTAGGTCCCGAGCACCACTTGGAATGCTCCCAAATGGAAGAAATACAAAAGAAGAAAGAAAGGTAATAGTGCTTTTCTGATAATACTGTTTCATTCTTTGTGTATTGCTTCATTTATTGTGCTTGCTGCTTTACATTCCTACCATATTATCTCTTTACATAAATGGTTAAAGGATGGAAGAGAAAGTAAAAAGGTGAAGATGCAGAGCAAGGTAGCAATAAAGATCCAAAGGCAACAGAATGGGGAAAATGATGCCCACAACTGAGTTGGGAGGAGGGGGAGAAGAAAGAGGGAACTCAGGGCCCCGGGGAGGGAGTGGGTACCCCGGCAATGAGTGTGGTGTTGGAATTATGCACACAAGAAGCCATTATTAATATAATAGCATTGAAAACTACTGAATAGCAATTGAAAACATTTTAAAATGAAATAAAAGAATATTTAAAGGCAAAACGGTTAAGGCGCTTGCATAGCTTTGGCTGCAGCTATGACTAGTTTGAATCCCAGCTGTGATGGCCCCCAAACACTGCCAAGCATGGACGCGGAGCACAGGGCAAGGTATGCCCTAGCCCGCCCCTTACTCTCACCAATAAAAAGATTCCAAGTAGGAGGATAAGCCACACTCCATAACTGGAGACAGCAGGGAAGAGAGGAAAAGAAGGAAGGAGAGGGGAAGCAGGGGAGGCATAGGGACACAGATGAGAAATTCTAGAGAATGATTCTTGGCCATTTAGTTCAAGCCTCATCCTCTGAGGTTCATTTTAAGTAAACAGAGCAGCATCGCAGAAGAGAGATTGTCACTATTCATTCAACAGGAATGGTTGGTAATAATAACTGTGAAGCAAAACATTTCTCTACCTTAATATCAGATGTATCCCGCTGACTGTTTCGCCAAGCTCTGGAAATTGATGAAAAAGTTCGATCGGCATGATCAAATTTCCCTCCTTGCAAATTTAGGAAGTAAGTTGTGAAGGGTTCCTCAAAAAAAAAAAAGTAAAAATACTGTTATATACCTAAAGTTTTAAAAAGTCTATCTAAAAGCTTTAATGGATCACAGACTTTAGCCATACATCCTAGATATAAACTAAGAGTTACATTAGTATTCTTAATTGTTTCTGTTTCAGGAAACATTTTTCCAAGTTTGGTATGTGCAAGATTTTTAGAATCCACCTTTTCCAAGAACAATTTATTAACAACATTCAGACATAAATCAGATCACATTTTCTTCATAGTATGGTGAAGAAGTCTAATATGCAATTTTCCTATTGTTATGGTTCAACATTTAATTTATGATTAAGAGAAGAAAAATGTTTAGAAGATTTAAAAGCCTCCTCTTAGTTAAAGAACACTTAAACACATATTAGTAGATAATTGCTTGAAATTAGCTAAGCGCTATAAATTACTTCTAGGATTTATGTTCGCCTGTACCCTTCTAACAAGCTTTAATTAATGATGTGCTGCTAATGCTTTCCCAAAGAAATTACTTCCGAGTAAATGAATCACCTTTCAATTTTACAGAAACATGTCTTGTTTAACCAATATATTATCAATACGCAGCAGCCTTGGTGCAAACTACAAACATACCTTCTTCCATTAGGGACAGCTGAAGTTTTCAAAATAGATGAGTACACTCCTTTGTTTACATACTCTTACTTTAACAGATTATATTAGAAATTAAGCTACATTACAACTTAGAATCTGGTCAGATATTAGCCATTTGGAAGGGCAAAATTACAGAAAAAAAAGAATGAACACAATTCTAGTGAAATACTTCTATTTAATTATTTTTGTCTTGAGAGCCACCGTTGGCAGGGCAGAGGGCTTACTCCTGGCGCTGAGCTCAGGTATCACTCCTGGTGACTGGAGACCATATAGGGAGCATCGGATTGGACCCGGGTTGCCTACAGTCAGGCAAGGGCCCCATCCACTCTCTATTGCTCTGGCCCCTGTGAAACACTTTAAAGGGATTTTACGTGAGAGAGAAAAACTGCATACAAAAAGGACAGGGTACTTAAAACCTAAATTAATTTTTAAAAGTTTAGTATTCAAACATATTTTTAAGCATTATATAGTCTTCACAACATTAAATCTACTTATTCATAGTTTATTATTCAAATCAAACTTACTATTCTTAGCAGCCATGCAAGAACAAAACTTGCAGTTGAGTAATGAGTACCGTAGTGGAACTTTGGAACTTGATCGTCTTCCCAGGATTCATAGCGCTCTGCAAAAAATGCGGCTCTTTTTGGATTCAGAGCTCCAATTGGCTGCCAATGGGAAAGAAAAAGACAAGAACACATAAATGAAATCATCATTTATATTATGTTTTGTCTTCAAATGTAATCTTATTAGCAAACAAGAAAATGAAATTAAAAAGTGTATTATATATAGTGAGTTGAGAAAATATGTATTTACCATTAAAAAATGGTTATACTCAGAGTGTAGTTAGCAAGACATTTATTTTTCAATGCAGCTTAAATACACATATCAAAGTGGATAGATAAACTTGTCATATTTCAAAACTTTGACAAAAATGGTCTAACTCCTGTTGAGTTTAAGTCATTAATCAGTCCATCATAAGCCTTTCCATAGGAATAATTAAACACATTGAACAAGTTATATTCTAGAAAGCACCCATAAAATTGTATCACTGTATCACTGTCATCCTGTTGCTCGTCGATTTACTCGAGTGGGCACCAATAATATCTCTATTCCTCCCAGCCCTGAGATTTTAGCGGCCTTAGTGGCCTCTCCTTACTCATCTTTCCCAAAGATTGGAGGCTCTTTCAGGGTCAGGGGAATGAGACCTGTTATTGTTACTGTATTTGGCATATCTTATATGCCACGGGTAGCTTGCCAGGCTCAGCCCGTGCAGGCGGGATAATCATGGTAGCTTATCGGGCTCTTCGAGTATATTAAACGAAGACAAAAATCATATGATTATATAAACTGATACAGAGAAAGTCTTTGATAAGAAGGAGCATCCATTCATTATAAAAGCAGTCAACAGAACAGGGGTGGAAGGAACCTTCCTCAAGATAATAATGTCCTTTATAACAAACTTAACAGCCAGTACCATAGTTAATCATGAAAGACTGAAAGGATTCCCGCTGAGATCAGATACAAGGCAAGTATGTCACAAAATTGTACAAAATTGTACCAAAAAAAAAAATCTTGAAGCTAGAGCCCTAGCTTATGGTAGGTCTTGAGAAGAGGACAGAACAAAAATGGGACAACTAAAGAGTGGGAAGGAGAAAATTATTAAATGAGAAGGGGTTAAAAGTACTTCTAGGAAATTCTAGTAGTGTTAAGTATAACATTTAAAGTACAAAAATATACCTACAAGAAATATCAAAATATATAAACTTTTATAAAAAGAGCAGGCAGATGATGAGCTGATACTGCAAAACAGAATATTATAGCCTAAGGCCCTAAAGCAGCAAGGCAAAGTGCTAAAGAACTCAGGTTTACTGCAGCAACAGAACTTCCTTCTCCTGACTTAGTTCTCCTGAGTTATCAGAAAGTTGTCTGGTGCTCAGCCCAGTGGCAGTGGCCAACCAGGCCACACCCAGCAGTGTTTGGGGTCAGCCAGGGCTACATGCAGTAATGCTCAGGACCACCAAGATAGTAGGGCTTGGGGGTACCACGAGGTGCCTCAGACCAAAGACAAGGGCCTTGTTTTCAGTTGCTCCTTGGCTCCAGCTAGTACTTTTTAAAAACGGAGGCAAAGCTTGAATAGAGTAACTGCCTATAAGGTCTCTAGCACATTGCTTGGTATGAGAAGAGCTTAATGTTAACTGTATCATTATTATGAATGTTGCTGTTGTTAGCTAAATGCATAGATGCCACTGAACACTGTCAAAACCTATGGGTTACACACATGCATTTTTTCTTCCTTAAAGGCTCAAGAAAAGTTAAGACAAACTGCTTTAAGTAAAAGTTCATTTTCTTAAACTATTCTAATCTCTAGAAAATATATATCCTCTACTTTAAGGAAAAAGTACCATTCCTGAAAAGATGATATATAACATTAATTTGTTCAATGAAAATTTTGCATTAATTATTCCTAAGTTATAAAAGAAAACAAATGCCTGGTTGTCTGGGGAGGAGGATCATAGACCAAAATAAAAAGATTGGTTTGAAATAGATATATTAAGAAATAACCATTGGGAGCTGTAGCAATGGTATACTGGGTAGGGTGTTTGCCTTGCATGAGGCCTACCCGGGTTTGATTTCCAGCATCCCATATGGTCCCCCAAGCACTGTCAGGAGTAATTCCTGAGTGCATTGCAGGTGTGACAAAAAAAGCAAAAAAATAAAAAAATTAATAGCCACTGGTGGAGGGAAAATCACACTAATGGTGTTGGAAAACTAAATGACTTAAGTATTTAGTATTATGAACAACTTTGAAAATTACGGCATTTTAATAAAATTTTAAAAAATAGTAAAAAGAAAAATGGAAAGAAATAACCATTTAAAAATGAAGTGATGGAGTGAAGAGTCCTGGCCAGCGGGTGCCGCAACACCAGAGAATGCTCCAGGCCCCAAACCAAGCCAATATCACCGGGGTGTCCCAGATGGAGCAGGTGCAGTCTCCCCGCCTTCTCCGGATGGAAGCCCGGCGACCATGAGCTTCTATAAACATGGCTCTGGTATGTGGGGACCAGGACTATTTCTCCAAACCGCATGGGGGCACTGGAACAGGGCAGATCCATCCCGGCTCCCAGCCTGCCCCTGACCGTGGAACTCATGCCCTCAACCCACACCCCACGCCATCTTGCCGCACTCAGCAGTGACGAATCCTGGCCAGCAGGGGCCACAACACTGGAGAATGCTCCGGGCTCCAGACCAAGCCGCTATCACCAGGGTGCCCCAGATGATGGAGCAGGTGCAGTCTCCCTGCCTTCTCCAGATGGAAGCCCAGCGACCATGAGCTTCTGCAAGCATGGCTCCAGTATGTGGGCACCTGGACTATTTCTCCAAACCGTGTAGCTGCGTGACCTTCCTGATATGCAAAGTGAGCAATGGAAAATAGATGAGCTAGCATCTGCCCCTAGAAGGCAGGCTTGAATGGTGGTGAAAATATCCAAGCAAAATATAATGCCCCAAACTATAGAGTATCTGAACAACTGTCTGCCGTAGAGGCAGGGTAAGTACTGAAATGGAAGAGGGGTTAATGGGGATATTGGTAGTGGAGAGTTTGCACTGGTAGAGGGATGGGTGATCGAACATTGTATTGCTGAATATCAATCATGCGGCTTTGGGCAGAAATGTGTCCGTAATATGCATTAGGTCTCTGACACTGGACCACCCCATGTAGGAATAGGTTTTGTGCCTTGGCCTGTTTCCCGTGGCGACTTGGTACCCGCTGTCATCTTCCAGAGGCCTAGGGACAGCCAGGGAGAGGCCCACAGTGATGAGAAACTCGGGGCCCTATGGGATGGGGGCAGAGCAGGCCCTTCCCCCGCACAAGACCCCAAGTTGCTGCCCATGAACGAGCCCTCTGGCTGCTGATCGAGCTGCTTATCAGCCATGATCCCAGAGAGTCAGAAACAAAGCTCGGAACCCACTGGCTTTGGCAGAAATGCGTCCGGACTGGCATTAGGTTTCCGGCGCTGAACCACCCCAGGTGGGAATGGGTTTCGTGCCTTGGCCTGTTTCCCCTGGCCGCTCGGTCACTGCAGCCATCTTTCGGAGGCCTAGGGACAGCCAGGCAGGGGTCTGCAGTGACAAGGAACATGGGGCCTTATGGGATGGGGCGGAGTGGGCCCTTTCCCCCTCCCCCCACAAGAGACTCCGAGTTGCCCCCCACGAATGAGCCCTCTGGCTGCTGATCGAGCTGCTTATGGGCCATGAGCCCAGAGACTGAGAAACAAAGCTCAGAACACAGTACATTTTGGCAGAAATCCTTCTAGATTTAATTACTAAAACTTCAGAATTCCAAAATCACGCAGCCTCTATTGCAGCCGCACATCATCATATGCAATTCATAATCAGCAATAGAAAGCAAATTGTCTAATGTTGCCTTTTCAGCAGATCTGAGTGTTGGGGTAAAATCCAGAATAATAATGGTGGGTCTGGTGTCAAAATGTTGAATGTAATCAAAGTAGAGAGAGAGAAACGTGGAAATCGTATGCCATACTGGTAGGGGGAGGGTGTGAGATACTGGGGTTTTTGGTGGTGGAAAATGTGCACTGGTGAAGGGTCGGGTGTTTCATTGTATGACTGAGACTTAAACCGAAAACTCTAACTGCTCTCACAGTGTTTCAATAAAATTTAAAAAATATATATGAAGTGATGCCAGACTGGATTTTAAACTGCCTTTCACTTGAATGTGTTATTTTAAACAATGCTTAAAAATTCATCCTTTAAAAATTCATCCTGTTATTTTCCTTACATTAATTTGTGACTTTTTTCAAAACTATTTATTTCTGATACTTGTCTTTCCAAAAGCTTACTTCTAATCAGCAGTTTACTTTAAGCTCTTTCTTTTATTTACTTTACAAATAAATTTAAAAAAATCTTTACTTGATTGCTATGTAAGACCAGAATCACAGTATTCTCATTTAAAATGTTATCTTTCAAGCCATTGGTTTCAATACAAAAGAATTATATCTGATTCACTAAATTTATGCCAACTAAGAATGAAACTGACTCTAAGAATTCTTTGTTACAGAACCAATTTGGAATGCTCTTAAATGTATTTTAGTTGTAGTCCCTAAAGACTGAGCCATGCAAAAGGAAAGACAGAAGAAATAAAATCATTGGAAGACAAATTATATGAATTAAAAATAGAATCAATACTCCTTTTGTATGGTTCTGCAGCATATTAAGTATTCACTTTATCTGTTTCTATTTTTATTACTCTCCAAATGAGTAACCCCCCAAAATCAATAGTTATAGAATTACGTTTCTTGAATATAATGCTAAAACCAATTAGGATTGATTTCACTAGCATCTGAAAAAAATGGCATAGAGCAGAGATCCATATAGGTGGAATCCACAGTATTGATTCTGGCTGTTATTGTTACAGTTGGTTTCTGGGCCTGCTACAGGACGCTATCAAGACATACCACATTTATTTGCAAGCATATAAAAAAAGAAGTCCCCAAATAAAAGAAGGCTTTAAAAAAAAAAGACCCATGGAGCTGTGCAATGACAATGATACACTATCAGCTTACTCAGAGAAGTTACAGTGGGAATACACACATTGAATTATACATTACGCGAAAGCACTGATTTATTGTGGTAATAACATCCACCTCATTAAAAGATTCTGCTTTGCTGCAGTTGGAAGGCTACATATTGTTTACTGCTATAAATTAATGGCAGAGCAAAGAAGACTGTAGAACCGTCCTAACAATAGATCTGTAATGACAGTGCTGTATATCACAGCTTCCTCAGCAGCTCCATAATAAAATGGAGACAATGTATTGAGCTAATACATTCTACCATGCTGGCCCATATTTTTCTGACAACTGCTTTAAAAGATGAGCTGAATCCAACTATGTTACAATGCTGCAAAACATTTAACTAAGCAAGAGTCAGTCATTCACCAAAGTGCATTGTAGCATTTTTAAAACATAGTTTAAATCAGCATTTCAAGATGCTTGTTCATCTTGCAAGAGGACTAAAAGTAAATGTTGATGGCTCCCCTTACTTATACAGTTTATTGAGAAAAACAATTGGAGGACAATTTAGGAAGACGCTATGGACTATTATCCTTCACTATACAAAGAGAACTCCATGCAATTTAAATGCAAAAGCTTGATGGTATTTTTTTAAATCAGCAAATTGATTAAGGAAGGAACAAAAATAGTGGTCATTTAAAAATCAATAAAATATAAGTATTGATTAGAGAGGTGTAATTCAAGTTCATAACCAGGTAAACTTAAATAGCCAAAGGATATACAAAAGAATCTTAAGCACTATAAAAAGCTACCAAATAGAATGCACAAAATATTTTTCTAATCCTAATCTTACCAAGATTAAAAAGGAAAAGTGATTCAAGTGAAACAATGATTAAAGTATCAAAACTACCGTCAGAAATACTATGGTTGAAAAAAGGAAATAATGGGTTTAAGTAGGAAAAGAAAAATTAAAAAATGAATACAGAAGCTCTGAAAAATTCTTAAAGGGCAAAATATAAGTACTGTACATAAAATATTTTAATTTCACAAACATAAAAATAAAAAACTTGAAGAATAACTATTCTATTTAGAAACAATAATGATACGCTTCAGAAAAGAACATGCAATCTAAAGCTTTCTAACATTTTTAAGAGCATAACAACAAAAATACCTATTTATTGTGTTCTTTGAGAAATAACTTTTTAATTATTAGAGAATAAAAATACTGATTATAGTGTACTCAGCTCAGTGTCAGAAATAATACAGGTTATTATTATCAATAATGATAAGTATAATAAGTATTATTTTTTCAGCTATCTCAAGGAAAATACTCTTAAACAAGCCTGATGAAATTAGTGGGGTCTATTAGGAAAGGATGTAATTAAGCATCACATAATATGGCATATTATGTTAGAACCTAGTAACACACAATAGTACCAATAAAATGAATTGCTCTATATCATGACCATAACCAAAAGCAAAATGACTTTTCAAAAGTCCACTGAGCCTCCAAATTTCACCATGAAAAGCACATGAAATGTCAAGCAAGTTTCAATTATCTTCTACTACATTAATTAAAAACTAACAGTTTTGGACTCACAGACCAATTCAATGGCACATAATAGACTCATCCTATTACTAGCAAAAATCTGGTTGTAAAAAACAAAAGGCTCTTTTTTGATTTTAGGAACTCTTACCTGAGTTTATCACATTAAAATTTCCCCAGGTTATTTTACAAGCTATGAAATGCTATTATACATTCTCACAATAAATATGTGATGTTATTTTAATAAGAAAAGTAGCCTCTTGAATAAAACAAATTAGAAACAACTTAAACCTAGTACTCAAAACTCGGTTTTAGGATCATTTTATTTATTTAAAACCATTATTATTACAAATATTTTCCCTAATTCCAACAATTTCTCATATATTTTACAAATGATATTTAATATTTACTTAAAAGCCTAACAGTATACATAAAGTGCTTAGGAAAAATCTAGCACAAAGAAAGTAATCAATAAAGGTAGGTGCTATTAAAGTTGTAATTATTTACATTCAATTCATTTTTTCTTTTGATATTTGTACATGAATTGTTCCAATTTATCTCAACTTTCTTGAAGTGAAATTCCAAACTACCCAACCACAACCACAATTGGTGAGAATAAGAAACTTAAAAGACCTGGCCAGAAATTCCAGAAATTAAATAAAGTCAAAATCTGCTTAATGTTCTTATATAAAAAATTTAAGTCTCAAAGGTTTTCATGTCTCTCTATGAAGACTTTCTTTGAAAAATCATTAAACCTAATATAGGCATGAGAAGCAGAAAAGATTAAACAGAGAGAAAATCCTAGAGCATGAGACTCAGAAATAGAAATATAGAAATATTAAAAAGTGAGAGATTCCACAGTGGTGTCTGCAGTGCATGTGGCTGACCTGGGTTCGATCTTCAGCATCCCGTACGGTTCCCTGAACCTGCCAGGAGTGATCCCTGAGTGCAGGGCCGGGAATAAGCCCTGAATACTGTCGGGTATGGCCCCCCAACAAAATGAAGTACATTTTGAGGGGAGAGAGAACAGAAAAGTAGTATCAAAGTGAAAAGGGACTCAAGAAGGGAGAGTTAAAGGTTTTGAGTACTTTTAGAATCATGTTTAGGATCCTGTTGATGACTCTAAACTTGGATGCAATGTTGTCTTTCATGAAACAGAATTAAGAAATTGGAGATAATTCCATGACTACATATAAAGTCCATCTTGTAACATTTAGAGGTCTTGGGCAATAGAGTTTATGCATCACTTAATTCTTTCCTGGAAGTGGGATAGGGCTATAGGTACTGAAATAGAACCATGACAAGGTGAGGGTTAAAAATGAGCAAGTAAAAGATAACAAGGTTGGATGTGATGTTACATGAATTCAACACAGCATGTCATAAATGTCTGGTGAAAAGACTGTTGACTAGAGATGAAGCAGTAGTCCATTGGGGAAAGCATTTGTCTTTCATGTGCCCGACCCAGGTTCGATCCCCGGCATGGCATCCCATATGTTCCCCCAAGTACCACCAGCAATTCCTGAGTACAGATAGGAGTAACCCTTGAGCATTGCTGGGTGTGACTCAAAACACAAAAGACTTTTGGCTAAAATGTCTATATACTATTAGTTAAGTGTAAAGTACCATATATCCACACATAGATTAAAAAATAGTATGTAGAGGATTAAAGAGGCTAGACTTTGGGGAAATCACATCAGAAAAGATAACTGATTAGAGAATAATGATTTAATTTGGAATGATTTTAAGAAAAAAAGCACAGATTAAAGGAGTTATTGTAGCTGATGATGATGTTACTATCTTTTAGATATAACTTAAGGTTTTTCTAACATAAATTCAGCTTCTCCAAGAGTCGATTTTAGTAGCTGTAAGTTAAGAATAGCATTGAGAGCACAGTGGCATATTGGTGGTTGGTTGGTTACCTAGCCAACGGCTGGGGCCAGATTCAGGCTCTGACTCTAGTAAATCCTAGAATGGGGGTTTTATAAACTGATGAAAAATAGTGTTGCTGAAACTCCTTTCATGGTAGGTTTAGATCAAATGTCCACTGGGAAGGAATGCAATTTGCACTTTTATCCCAACATAAGCAATGTGTGTGTATATCACTTTAGCAGAAGGCTTCAAAATGGCAAAAGAAATGCAGAGTAGGTCTTGAACACAGCAAGGAGCTTTTGTAAGACATGGGTGTTGGGGTTGGAAAGATAGTACAGCAGGTAGGGTGCTTGCCTAGAATGTGGCTGACCCTGGTTCAATCCCCAGCACCCCATATGATCCCTTTAGCACCACCAGGAGGATTCCCCAGTGCACAGCCAGGCATAACTCCTGAGCCAGGGGTGTGGCTCCCCCACAAACAAAACAAAAACAAAAGATGTGGATGATCCCAAATCTTGAAAAAACGTGTAGGGTGTGAGGACCTTGGAATGACTTGGGCAGTGCCCTGGCCTGGGACCCTAATGACATTGGGACACCACCACCATGGGTGCCAAGGACCCCTCCTCACGGCGGCAACAATGAAAAATGGGCAGCGGGGAGGGAAAGGAACAAAAAAAATAAATCAATGAACAAAAGAGCTGGTTCTCCCCAAAGTCTATTTATTGCTCCTGCATTTGCAGGCCCAGGTCCACGGGCCACATGCAAACCCGCGGGGGCCCCGTGAAGCTTTGGACAGCGTGACTTGCGTTCTGTGGGGTTCCACCGCCTCGGCCTCCCTTTCCCCTCTAGGAAGAAAATAAACCTTGGTCTCTGTCATTTAAGCAACATTGCAACTGTGAGTGGGTGTAGCAACTACTTTGTGTCAGTTGTAGCAGCTCTTTGATCTAAATGACAAGTATAACAAACAGCCCGATCAGCATTTTTACTCAACCCTGGCTTTTAGGGCTCTTCGTCATCTGCTATATATAGCTGAAATGGTTTGGCACTTATCTTCATACACTCTACATTTTATTTAATATTGTCAAGAAAAAAATGTCACTGGCACACTACTGTGGCTTTTAGAGTTAACAAATAAGCACTTTTGTTTTCAAGTACCAGAGCAGTTTTTAATCCCTTGAAAACATGCTTTCGCACAAGTAGCATTAAACATACACCCACTATACTATTTCAATTGAACAAATGCATCTTGGGAAAAAGAAAGAATTCCATTTTACTTAGCATGCCTACGTAGACTCTAAATCATTTCAAATGCTCACATGCTCTCACTGGCAGATTTAGAAGCTATACCTTCCTAGTTCCAGTTATTCACTATGGCTTATAAACAAAGTGATTTTTACTGTAGGTTTTTTAGGTTCAAGAAAAGAAAATAAATTGTTTAAAATAATCTGATAATCCATTGCCAGTTTCTAGCTAAAATCCTAGAAGAATCCCTGAATAATAGCAGAACTGAAAAAAATATATGTCTTAAGTAATTATGAAAATGATAAAACACCCAAATGCCCCAGTGCAAGTGCAACATCTCATTTTGCAGGAAGCGTTTCACTCGCCCGCTTAAAAGAGTTCAGAGCATTAAAAGCAGCACTTCCCGGGCAAAGAGGCAACACAGGACACAGACTCACCAAATCTAGTTACACAGGAAACATCCCTCAAAGACAAAAGTCACAAACAGGGAAGCCACACACACACACCGGGGAAACAACAATCTCCCCACACTGTGACCAGCCGCAAAGACTGTCCCGCACGTGGCACACCCCGTGCCTCACCAGAGCGCCAGGAGGGATTCACCACTCAGCTTCTCCCCAGGAGGGAAGGTTTTGAATTCAACCATGTGCACCCGCCGAACCCCCCCACCACTTAAAATTTCCACTCAAGTTCTCCCTCTCCCTCTCCCGCCCTTGAGCTCTATGCCCCTTGGGCTGTATCTGCACAGCTCTAAGAGGCTCCTTAGGATGGCAGCAGAGACAAGTCTCAAGTCTCTAGGCCCCTCAGAAAGATGCAGCCTGAGAGCTGGGCTAGCTGCACATTCTGCTCATGGACACGCCATCGCCCCCTCCCCCAGCCCACACTCCCAAAGGCCAGGAGGCCAACGGACGCCATCTCCACGTTCCCCCGGGAGGACTGTAGGATGCTCCAAATCCCCCATCTCTCCCATGAAGGGGCCCAGCTGCTTGCAGCTGAACCCAGATCACTTGTCTCTGGATCCCAGCAGAGCTCTTGGTCCCTGGCCCCACAGAGCGCTGGCTATCACCCGACTGAGTGGATCCGCACCCCACTAACAAGAAAACCCACAGGTATGTGTGAATGAAAGTTATTGACAAAATGTGTTGGAAGTTAAAAGGGAAAGAAAAAGAAAGAAAGAAAGAAAGAAAGAAAGAAAGAAAGAAAGAAAGAAAGAAAGAAAGAAAGAAAGAAAGAAAGAAAGAAAGAAAGAAAGAAAAGAAAGAAAGAAAGGAGAAAGAAAGAGAGAAAGGAAGAAAAAGAGAAAGGAAGGGAGAGAGATAGGAAGAGAGGAAGAAAGGAAGAGAGGAAGGAAAGAAGGAAGGAAGGAAAGAGGGAGGGAGAGAGGAAGGGAGGGAGGGAGGGAGGGAGGGAGGAAGGAAGGAAGGAAGGAAGGAAGAAGGAAGGAAGGAGGAAGGAAGGAGGAAGGAAGGAAGGAAGGAAGGAAGGAAGGAAGGAAGGAAGGAAGGAGGGAGGAAGGAATACTTCCTTGACACTGAACTACTAATCCAAGTGACTTCACTAATGAATTCTACTAAAAATTTAAAATTTAATGCTTTTATAACCATCTTTAGGAAATAAAATTATAGAATAACTTCAAGATACATTTTGTGGTGTGTGTGTGTGTGTGTGTGTGTGTGTGTGTGAGAGAGAGAGAGAGAGAGAGAGAGAGAGAGAACATGGAATAAGGTGTTTGCCTAATGTGATGTAAATGATAATCAAGTACCTGGAGCACAGGTAGAGAACTTCTGAGCACGAGCACAGAGCCAGAACCAGGGATAGACACCCCCCAACCCCGAACACCACAGGTGTGGCCCCAACCCTGCCCCGATCCCTACCCTACCCCAATCCCCAAAGAAACGAAATACATATTGTCACTCCCACACTAGCCTAAAGCCAAAGTTAGACCAAGTCACTGTAGGCTAACACTGTCCTCAAAAACAGATACAAAAATTCTTAAGAAAATATGAGCTCTTCAAACCTAGCTACGCATTATAAGGCTAATACATATAATGATCAGATATGGCTCATCTCAAAAACAAAACAATCCAAAACTAACCAGTATAAAATCCATTTCAGTATCAGGCTTTTGAAATCACTTATTCATCTTCAGAAAAATCATTAGGCAAAGTGTGATGCCTAATTAGTATGAAAATTCTGAATCTTATTTTAAAAAACTTACATAATTTGACAAAGGAAATTTGAGAAACCCATATAGCTAATATCATACTTAATGATGAAAACTTTCCCTTAAGACTTACGGCCAGGTTCTTATAAATTCTAGCATAAAACTGAAAACCGCAAGAAATATTTATTCAAAAATAGTGCACTAATGTAGGAGAAAGTCACCCCAAAAGTCTAAAATAGGGCTGTTGATATGAATAGTCCATAAAGTCACAAAACACACAGTTAAAATTCAACTATAATTTTAAAAACTAGGAAAATGAACAAGTCTAGGAAAAATGAACAAAACTAGGAAAATTAACAGTTTCTTAAAAATTGTACTTAAAAATTTTAGAATTCTAAGACATGAAATGTTGAGAATAAATTACCAAAAAAAAAAAAAACGGAACTATATACTAAAAGCAACAAAGCTGTCAAGAGAAATTAAAGACCCCACTAACTGGAAAATCAACTATATTTGCTGATTGTAAAATTCCATACTGTTAGTATATCATTTTTAGTAAAAATGATCTACCTATCAAATATAATCTCTACAAAATATTTCAGAAAAATTGAAAACTGATTCTTGAATTTATAGAGAAAGGAAGGAACCCAGAACAGCTAGAGAGCAGTTTTGAAAACCTAATTGAATTATTCACATGGTCTGATTTTATGACTTACTATATAACTAGAGTAACCAAGAGAGTGTGGCATCAATATAAAGATAATTGTACTGATTGATTGAACAGAGCATTCTAGAAATAGATCCATACACATATGGACAAAAGGCACCAAGACAACTCATCAAACAAAAAAGACAACTTTTTCAATACATAATGTGGGAAAAATTGGGCTTCCACTTGTGAAAAATGAACCATCGCCTTACACCTATGACACATATAGATTAAAAATCAGCAGCATCAGCAGTCACAACAGAGAAGTGTAACAATAATCGTGCCTGACCCAATTGGTTTTCAGACGAGTTAAATCATTGTTGGGTAATAAAGGGCATACAGAAAACTAGATCATCTCAATCAGCAACTTCTCTTTAATAGGTTCTCATATATACAGGGGCAAGAATTCACACACGTCCTGCAATAAGCCCTTTGTTAGTCGTTCTCATAGCCCCCTTTCAGGGACTCAGTCTAGACAGGGAACAAGTGCTAAACCTCCCCTGGGCCTTCCTGCCCAACAATGGCACCTGCCCCTTGACACTGACCCACCTCTGTCCTCTTTCTGTTAGTTTTTTTGTGAAAAATTACAAAGCCTAAATAAACATTTCATATTCTTTCTATTTTAATTAACAGTTTCTTATATGTTATCCTGCCAACATATGGTAAATTATATATTTAAATACTGTAAAGCAAGCTAATGATCAATTTTTACAATTTTATCAATTTACAAATGAACAATTTGCAAATTTTTCCCAAACTGTAAAAAATCAGACGAGGAGAGAATCCTAGAAAGAAGACGTGAGAAAGCATTTTTATAAGGGGTATTTAATAATATAGCTGTAACTGGTTTGAACAATTTTGAGTGCAAATAATATCTTTTAATCACTGTGACTGATTTCAGAAAGTCATTCACATTTTTGATACTGTGTGCTGTGACATGTCACATTTGATCTAAACTGTCCCCAGTTTGTTAATCTGACCAAAGACAATTTTTGGTGGGAGTTGGGCCATAACTCGTGGGGACCAGGAGTGTTCCTGGTGCTGCTGAAGGATCTTGCAATATCAGTTTTTGAACCAGACTTGGCAGAATGCAAGCGAGTGCCTTAGCCCTACTGTAACATTTATCTGGTCTTCTGAGTTATATCTATATTTTTTGTTTTGAGGCTACACCAAGCGGCGTGGAAGGAGGGCTTACTCCTGGCTCTGTGTTCAGAGATCACTCCTGATATTCTTGGGAGACCCTTTGGGGTGCTGGGGATAGAACCCACATGCAAGGCAAGTGCCTTACCCACTGTACTATTGTTCCGGGCCTTATGTTTTAAAATAAATAACAATATTGTTTAATAGGATATATATCTCAGAAAGACACTACTGACATTCCTTTCTAACTTAAAAAAAATTGTTGCTATTTAATTATCTATCCTAATTTTTACATGAATAACACATGGTTTCTATAATTTACCTTTCACTCTTCAAAAAAGTTGGTTCACACTATAAATGACAAACTAAAAATAAAAAATTCCTTTCCTGTTAAGTTAGGCAGTCTAAAATTTAGTAACATAGAATCTAAATACTTCTGATTATATTATTCTCCTACAGATGGTTCAGATATAACATAGATTCAATTATGAAACTCTTTAAAAGTAGGGAAATTTTATAGTAAAAAAAAAAAAGTAAAGGTAAAATTTATTTTACTTTTCTTATCTGCAGTCCTTAGAATAATAATAAAAAAAGGTGCCCCGTAAAATATTTAATAATAATACACTGGACTAGAGCAATAGCACAGCAGGTAGGGCATTTTGCCTTGCACGAAGCCGACCTGGGTTCAATTTCTCTGTCCCTCTTGGAGAGCCTGGCAAGCTACCGAGAGTATCCTGCCCATATGGCAGAGCCTGGCAAGATACCTATGGCGTATTCAATATGCCAAAACCAGTAACAACAAGTCTCACAATGGAGACGTTATTGGTGCCTGCTCGAGCAAATTGATGAACAATGGGAGACAGTGCTACAATAATACATTATTATATAATATTTATCATATATAGTAAATTTATAATAATTATTATTTATTATATTATACCATGTGATAAAATTTAATATTTGATTATCAAATATTCACTTATGTATTTCAATAAGTACATGGACCCAATAAGAGGAATGCTATAAACAGGTATCAATACTTAATAAATATGCTTATTCAAACATGTGCAGTCTGAGAACAAAGAATTGGATAGGAATGTAGATATTTGACTGAGATGATATTATATTACTCAACATGAAAATCATGACATACATAAGTTTCCTTATACAAGAAATATGAGAACAAGAAGTTCATACAAGCACATAAAGAAACTTTTAAATGTATGCAGGTGTTTTTAATCTCTTCTCACTACATTTATACTCTACATAAAGAAAAAATACCTATCCTAAAATTACAAGCGTGGTACTGGTTCATATTTTAAAAATGCTCACCAATTTCTAGATGCTTGGAAAACAAATATGTGAATTCCAAGGCACGTGAATAATAGGCACATGTTTCCTACTTTGTATCTACCCAAATTAATACATCGAGAACAAAATTTATAGAACAGGATATGGGATAAAGCTAGTACTGCTATGTAATAACAATTAATTTCTTTATAAATAATAATATATGGTAACTTCAAAAACACAGTGACTAAGGACTATTAGAGAGTAAATACTTAACTCTGAGAAGGATTACTAACTGGCGGTGTGGTGCTGGTCTGTGTCAGGGTTAGTCATCACCCTGACAGTAATATTAACCACAATCCATTGCAGTTACTTCAGTTTATCATTTTGAGTAAAGTTAAAAAAGTGTCACTCAAAGCTGTTTAAGTGTAGAAGATACCTCGTTAGAGTCTTGAAAAACTTGTACCAGAAGGGAGAACAGAAATCTGCTACACAGAGTGCTAAATGTATAGTTTTTTAAAAATCACACAAAACCATTTTCCTAATTTCAAGACAAAAGCTCAGTGAACCCTCTAATTTGAACACAACAACTCTATTTATATCCAAATAGACAGCCTGTATCCATGCTCATACTTGGTTCAACTTGACTTTAATTCTGAATAAAGAGTTGTATAGCCATATTGTAATAAATATATTACACTGAAACCTTGAAATTTATAAATATCAGAATAGACTAAAAAACTTTTAATATTCAATACATTTATGTAATACCATGTATAGTATAAAAATGGTAGTCTGTTATATTGCACCCCCAGATTAATTTACTAAAGGTCCCTTACTAATAATTCTAGGGGACTGCTGTAGATAGTCCAAATATTTCTTATTGTTCTTTGATTTTTATCTTTCCAGGATAATTTTTCCATATAACTTTGATGAGTCTTTTAAAACTCTATTTTCAGTAGCATAAGTTTCTTTTTTTTATTAATGCAATTTATCCTTTATGTTTTTAAGGCTTCTTTTAGCTCCTAAATTTTCATTATTTCTTCTGGTTTCTGTTATTTTTCTGCTTAACTCTGCTGTCTTTCAAAATGATGAACATCTCTAAATATCTGCTAACACTGGGGTGTATCTTCATTTTTAAGAAGAAGAAGGCACGAAGCATCAGGGTAGACAACAGTGTAAACTAGTAGGCTTCACCAAAGGGAAACAGGTGGGCTCCAGGTAGAAATCGTCAATGTTCATATTTCTTTTTAGTTCTCTTTCTCTTAAGTCAGTCCCTATGCCCAAAGAGAACTACAATCTTCTGTCTTACAGGGTGGGGCTGGTGTAAGCCAGGCTGTTGAGAGTTTTGATAGCAAGGCAGCAAAGGAGACTGGGTCTTTATCATCTGGTACTTAAAATCTTTCCATTAATCCTCCTGTTTTCTACTCCTTACCTAAGTCTTCCTGTTTCTGTTCATGTTCTCAAAATAGAAATTTTCTGGTCTAATTTCTCCAAAAAATAAACCTCTTGCCTTTTGCCAAGATAAAGGGAAGAGTAATTGAAGGTTCAAAATAAATAAATGCACATAAATGCGAATATCTAATCCAAAATACTCTTTCTGGTTGTCCTTTAAGTGTACAGCTCCTGGGCAGCACAGATCTGAGATGGAATCTTAGCCTTAACACTTGGAAAATGGGTGACCTTGGAGACTTCCTTAATCTCAGTGCATCTTTAGTTTCCTTATCTGTAAAACAAAGATGATAATACATCCTTTGTTCTTGATGTGATAAGGAGCATCTGTAAAATGTTTGTTACAACAGAAGTACCTAAACTTTGCTTAAATTTGTGCTAATTATAGTATAAACTTCCCAAAGCAAGAAAGTGCAATTTATATCAAAAGAGTTTAAAATCCATGTGACATATAACATATAACATTTGATGTCAACATCAAAATATATTTAATACAGTTAGGTCCACTAAAATATGCAAGAATGATACACTTTTTAATTTCCTTTTCTACATTGAAATCTTAAACACCTTAAGGTCTATTATCTACTGCTGTAATAATCACTAAAGTATTTTTTTGTTAATTTGAATTTATCTGATTTGACTATAGGTAAGCAGAAAATAGATTATAAGTTCTAACACCTATCATATTTAAGCAAAATCACCACCCCCCTCTTCCAGTGTCTCCCTGCTCTTTGACATCTAGATGGTAGACTGATTCTTGGTATGTCTGTTACAGCGCAGAGTAAAAGGGCTGGCATTTGTCAGAAACAGCACTTAAAACTTGGAGAGATAAAGAAGTGCTGTCTGATCAACAACAGCTAAACGTCGGTAGTCAATTTCAGGTCAAGATGCATGCTGAATATTAAATGCGTGTTAAGGAGAAATATCTCACATGTAATAATCTATCTCCCAATGAAAACCCATATCTAAATGTTATAAGATAAATATCAAAGAAGTGACAGAGATTGAGAGAAAGAGGCCAGAGAGACGAGCTAGTAAAGAAAACATTAGCAATTAAGTAAATTCGAGATACTTTTTCTGTCTTTAGCCGATCTGAAATTTTAATCGTTAGAAGAATTTTGATTTAGACAAAGACAATAGGAGCTGTTAGTGTAACTGTGTTTCAGTGGCACAGAATTGTAACTAAAGGGTTTTTTATGACAACAAAATTCTATAATTTATTATTGGAGCTAGTACCAAAATTTTAAATGCAGATTGGAGATGTGATCATCACAGAGCCAGGAAGGGAGACCAAGCACGGGCCCATCCCTGAACCCCCTCCACCCACACATCCATGTCTTGTTCTGCTCCGTGGACCAACATAGCTGCTCGCTCGCACAGTGCCCACCCTCTAAAAGCCCAAACTGGATGGTTTTCCTTTTCTTTCTATCTCACTTTTCTTGTTCGGTACTATCACTTCATTGTAAGAATGTGAATGCTAATTATAAAAAAATAAGATATGTGCTTAAACTTTGGGTATTCCTGTCCTCTCCACTCACACCTTCAGTTTAATTTTTAGGAGGTTAGGAACTACCCAATTTTGCTCTTTCAATTTCCAGAAACTGAGTTGCTAGGATACAACATGACTCAATAAGCAATCAAATGATTACACATCTTAAAGCATGGGGGAATCCCTAGTTTTAACCAAGTATTCAACTTTTTTCATAAAATAGATTTAGTCAAAAGAACAGATAGCAATAGGAAATTCAGCAACAGGCAACTCAGCAATAAGCAACTCCGCAATTTTTAAGCAGTAGGAAGCTGAAAAGCTGTCTCTGCCCATGTAGTTTTATTAGGGAGATGCAAGGCAACTGGATCAAAGGAGCATTAAAATAAAGCAGAATACCCCAACTTTCTCCAACTTTGTTTTTCAAAGTGTTTTCTGAAGTTTCAAGGGCCTCCAAAAGTAAGAAATAAGGTACTCAAACCTGATTTGAAATAAGATTTCTCAAGTTTTCTGGACCTCCAGATGTAAGACAAAACTACTTTATGGAACCCACGGTACATGCACTCACTCATATATGCACACATACATCTACTTTAAGAAGGTTTATACACAATATGCTGATAACTTCTTTTTTAGATGATGCTATTCTGATTTTTATACTAGTTATAAAAGAAATTAAAAAAACCCACAGGGTTAGTGGAGTTTTTGGTTTTACTCACTAGAATTTGTGACCTTGTAAATCTCATTATACCTCAATTTCTGCCTCTATGACAATGTTGTCACCCACATTACATGGACTGTGCAAGAAAAGTCATCTATGCAATATACTTAGAAAAGAGCCTTAAAATACAGCAAGTTGTTGATAAATATTAACTAACAATAAGAGAGTGGGGCAGTCTTACTTTCAAAATCTTTGGCTGAGTTTTCATTTGTAAATTTTCCATTGTTTGTGAATGGTTATTAATTGCATTTGAATCTTAAAAAACATGACACCAATTTTCTGAAATAGGTCAGACTATGGTATGTATACACATATTCTAAGTTAACTATTTGATTAGTTTTGACTTCAGATTACCTTGATTCTGTCTCTTAGAAAATTGATTTACACATTCTACAAAGGGTAAAAACATAAATCAAAGTAGCAAAGAAAAATTCTTTGTAGAATAGCAAAGGAAACACTGAAATACTGAGACATCAACATTCGTTTTTATTGTATGACATTTTGTAAATGCATCCCTGCCCTAATTATCATTTCTTACAAAGAAACCGTTAGAAGAAAATGTTGATTTCTAGCTCTTTCAAGGAGGTTGTCAAAATACAAAAAAAAAAAAAAATCAATGTGTATTTGTAAAATATGGATTAATGTCACTCCAAAGTCTAAGCATGGTTAGAGCTGTCTGATCATCAGTCAGAGTTTCAGACTGCTAATGATACAACTGGAAAAGAAGAGGAGAAAAAGTCAATTTCAAAATTGATTTATACTTTTTTTTTCAGAATTGAAAGAACAAATAAAACCAATATAATAATGAAGAATGTATAGGTTACAAAAAACCAATTTTTATTTTTTCAATTTGGTGAGGAGGGGTGACTGGGCAATGCATGGCAGTACTCTTAGCCATGTGCTCAAAGATCACTCCTGCCTGAGCTTGGGAGACCATTTGTGGTGCCAGGAATTGAGCAGGGTCAGCTTCAAGCAAGATAAGTTCTATTGGTCTAGGCCTTCTTCACTGAATTTTAAGACTAACATAGATTTGATCTTCTCAACGGCATTCATCAATATCTATTTATTATTATTATTATTATAGTAATATTAACTTTAAAATTTTTAATCACAAGCTTCTTGGAGGGCCTGTAGCCATTTTCTGCAGCTGTGCGAGCCGGAGGGTTCAGTGGAAGGCTCTTGGTGGGGTCATGCTTGGGCCTGTAGTGCTGAGACACCCCAGCAATGGTCAGGGACCACCAGGGCTAAATCAGCAACCGCTGAAGGTGCCATGCAGGGCTGGAAACTGAACTCAAGGCCTCACACATGCTAAGCATGCACCCTGTGACTGATCTCTCTCTCTGGTCCCATCATATAAAACCGTGCTCTCCAGAAGACTTCAGCACAGGGATCTCCACAGCAGTGCTCAAGGCTCTGGGACCATTCTCGGTGATTCTCAGTCCAGCTCAGTCAAACTCAGGGCCTCATGAATACAATGTGTGGAATCCACTCGGTCCTTTGAACTGTCTCAAGACCAGTTAGTAACTACTAGAAGGAAGGGGAAGTGGGCTGAGTAAGTCAGGGCAAAGGGAATAATTATATGGTGATTGGACTTTCTTGGTGAACTTAATGTAGTACATGCAAATGCTGATTTTCATGGATGTGTACCTGTTATGTAAAATGCACACATACATGTTATAATGAAATGTTACTTCAATTAAAAAATGGCTTTTTTTTTACATTGCTTCCTTGGGACCTTTTGTTAAAAATAATCAGAAAATTCATAGAGAAAAAGTGTCAGTTTATATTAATTCGGCTCAGGTAGGAAATTCCTTGTGAAACATTAAAGGGAAAACCAAATGAAATTGTTTTTTTATTAGTTACCAAAACTACCCTGAAATTTAGCTTTAGGGAAACTAACTGGGCATAACATGCTAGATAAATTGACACATTTTGAAGTTTTTCATGGTACATTATTTGCTTAAGAGGGAAAACTTCTTTTTCTAAAAATCTTTTAAATTGAATCACCTTGAGATACACAGTTACAAAGTTGTTCATGATTGGATTTCAGTCAAAATGTTCCAAGAGGGATAACTTTTGTTTGTGTTTTAAATTAAGGTTTGTGTATAATATTTCTACAATTTCTCATATATTTAAACAAATGGTAATGTTCGGTAATGTATATCATGGGACAAATTTTAATATAATTTTATTATAACCATTACTCATACAGATATAGATTTTATGTATTATTTCCTGAAAATATAGGTATAAAGATATTTGGAAACTGAATCACACAGTAAACATCACAGCAGACTGTAATACCAGTAGGAATAAGATATTGTTCTAAAGCGTCTGTGAAGCACAATTTTCAAATACTTTATTTGCTTATTTCATTTAAAAATAATGCAGTTAATTCCAAACTCACTTATTTCCATCAATATTTAATGAATATAATTAGTACTAGACTTTCATTTTCGTGAACTTGAATGACTTTTGGAGCATTAGGATTATTGCCACCTTATAGGAAAGGAAATAATAGTTATAATAATTAGTTATTATGTTTGGATATTAGATATCCTGATTTCTTCCAAATCTACACTATTTAACCAGTACCATTCAGTTACAGTTGGAAGGATTTTTCATATTCCTTCGTCAGTCCAAAGTAAAAAATTTTGACAAAATCTCTCCAAATACAGAAATAGATACCACTAAAATTAAAGGGATTAAATCACAAAAAGTTGGATATTTATATAGAAGATACAAATATATATGAAGAGAGAGTAGTGAAACATGCCTTTTGTTCTGATTTGAAAACCCCTAGCCCTTATTACTTTCAATCAGGCTTTTCTGATTTTATTCAGTAAATGTCTTATCATGGAAAGAATACAGCCTACATTAAAATTTGTTTTGGAGGCTTTCTTTCAGAATATGGGATAGGATAGAGAACAAAGACAGGTTAGAAAATGGAGACATCTGGAAAAGAGCAGGGTGTGAGGTGAGAGTGTTACAGATCAGGTACAGTGACGGGAGGAGATAAAGAGAAATGGTCTCAGGAGAAGGAAGCCAAGAGCCTCCGCTTAGCATGATTAGCTGCTGTTCCATCACGAGACATGGGCCCTGTCCACAATCCTACTACCCTCTGCTCTGCATCTTAAAGAGACGACAGACAAAACCCTCCAAAGGACCAAATCCAAAAGCAAAATAAGCTATTGCTGAAATCAACGTCCAAACTGTAGAACGTTTTATAGGCAATTCTAGGACTCTAGAAAGACTGCTTCAATGAAATGCATCTTGTAAAGCAAGTTCTACTATGTTTTAACAAATTAATATGCACAGGTTAACTTTTATGTGCCTAAAATTCAAATATCAGAGAAAGAGTAGGCTCTGACAGGTTAAGAAAGCGCGGGGCAGTTTCTATTCCTACCCCACTGCACAGCTCATCCAACCCCACCCAGCACGGGAGGAGCTCAAGGGATTCTAGGAAAATACAACAGGGCCCTGAAACAGATGCCAATTCAAACCTAAGCCGTGAGGAAACAACCCAAGCAGTCCTTTGATGGGTTTGACTGGTGGCTCGAAGTCACTGCAGCACCTGGGGGATTCTGTGGGTCTGGGCAGAGCTTGGCTGTACCCGCTGGTGCTTGCCCATGTGTGGCACTGCCCGGAGGCTCGCATGTTTGGGGCATGTTCTCAGCCATCGAGGGGCGAGAGCAGAGACACACAGGAACTTTTTCAGTCTTCTATGTGTGTCTAGCTGTGTCTTTCCTAGGCATCTTTAGAAAAATTGTGGTAGAACTTATATATGGCATAAAATGTACCACATTAACCATGTAGAGTGCACAATTCAGTGAGATTAAGTATATTCACACTTATAACCACCACCACTCGCCATTTCTAGAATGTGTGTCATTTTGCAAAACTGAAAGTCAACATCCACGGAGTGACTCCCTGATATCTCCCCACCCACTGATAACCATCACTCTACTTTGTCTCTGTGGAACTGATTAAATACCCTCTGTGTGTCGCTGACTACAGTATTTGGTCTTTCGTGAATAACTTACTTTTTTTTTTTTTTTTTAGCTAGTGAAGCATGTTCCAGTGCATCTATGTAATGGTGCAGCACATGGCAGAAGTTTCCTACATTTCTGGATGAATACTGCTTGGTGTGCATGTACCATGGTCTATTATCCATTCACCTGTCATTGGATATTTGGGTCACTCCTACTTTCTGGCTACTGTAAATAATGCTAAGGGGAACAGGATAATGGGTACCCAAATATCTCTTCAAGTCTCTGCTTACAATTCTTCGGAAACATATACTCAGGAGTTAAAATGCTAATCTTATGATAATTATAGTTCTACATATTTGAGGACTTTTCACACTATTTCTGGCACCATTTTACATTCCCATTAACAGAGCACATGGGTTCCAGTTTTTCCACATCCTCACATCACACTTGCTAATTTGTGTTTCTTTATTTTAAATAACAGCCTAATATGAGGCATGTGAATCGGTAACTCATTGTGGCTGATATTTGCATTCCCTTAATGATTAGTAAAGTAAGAGGCAAAGGCGGTCGCCGCCTCGCGCTCCGCTCCGCTCCGCTCCAGTCCCCCTGGCGCCGGGGACCGCGGGACTCGGGATGGGGTGAGTACATCTCTTCAGTGCTCATTGGTCATTTTGCATATCACCTTTTCTCCATTTATTTATTTAAATTAATTTTTGATTTTATTGAATCGCCATGAGATACAATTACAAAGCTGGTTATGATTGGGTTTCAGTGATAACAATGTTCCAACCCATCCCTCCGCCAGTGTAATTTCCCAGCACCAATGTCCTCAGTTTCCCTCCCACACCTCCAAACCACTCCCCCACCCATGATCACTCTGGACAAGAACTGAATGTTAAAAGTAGGTAAAGGGATATACATAATAACCTTTCAGCATCTGTATTGCAAAGCATATCACTTTTTAAAACTGGCTGTCTGGCAGGCTGGTGGGTGGGGTGAATGAATGAATGAAACACAACCATGAACAGCTTTGTGACTGTGTATCTCATGGTGATTCAATTAAAAAAGTAAAATAAAATAAAAATGGCTGTTCAGGTCCTTTACCCATTTCTTAAATCAGGTTGAGCATTTTTCTGATACGTTCATTAGAGTTTTTCTACATTCTGGATATTAATCCATAACTGGAAAGTGTCTACAAATAAGCTTTCCTATGATAATTTAAATTCTCTTTAAAAGGTGAAATAAAAGATTCACAAATGGTTATAATTTCTTATTTCTAAGCACTGGACAGATACCATATTACATCGTCTAGATATAGACTTGGGGTTTACTTATTAAATTACTAATGTTAGTCATGCTGGGGCCCAAAGGGGTATATATCTTGAGCGAGGTAAAGGAAGGAACTCTCTGATACGGGGTAAGTGGAATCCCTGGGGTCTGTGTTAAAGGAAACTGCACACGGTGGAGTGAAGTGGTAGCTGTCAAATGAGAACCTGCAGAACCATGGCAGTAGCTCAGAATGAGACTATGTAACTGTAAGCCCCGCACTTCCACCACCCTGGGACACTCAGCAGAGTTTTCTACAAATTCTTCACTGGAGCCTAACATGGATTTGGAAGAGTTAAAGAAATGGGCTATACGTATTCCTGGAAGACGCCAATACTAAAAAGCAAAAAATCTAGTGTTCTGAGAACTTTAGAATGATCTAAAAACAAAAAGCAGTAATACCAGATTCAGTTACAGATAGGAAGAAACAACAAAAAACCTTCAGATTAAATGTGTAGAATATGTAAGCCTTCTTTAGGTAGAAACATAAATTAGAAATTAAGAAATTGGGGTGGAACAATAGTACAGCAAATAGGGCATTTGCCTTGCAGGCAGCTGACCTGGGTTCAGTCCCCAGCTTTCCATATGGTCCCCTGAGCACTACAAGGAGTAATTCCTGAGTGCAAAACCAGGAGTAATCACGGAGTAGCATTGTATGTGACCCAAAAAGGAAAAAAAAAAGGAAAGAAATTAAGAAATTACTAAGGAAAACACTTCAGGTGAGAGATAGGGCACCCAACTAAACTGAAATATACACCTACCTTAAAATAGGAGCGATCAGCTAACACTCAGTTCAAAAGGGCCTAAAACTAATGACAATTTCAATAGCAAAAAACATAAATGAGGAAGCTTTGGTCTTTGGATATTATTTTCCTTTAAAAGTGAGTCTATGGGCTGGAGAGACAGCATAAAATTAAGACGCTTGCCTTGCATGCAGCCAATCCCAGTTAAAATTTGGTTGGAATTCTGGCACTACCAAGAGTGATCCCTGAGCACATAGCCAGGAGCACTGGGCATTGCTGGGTCTGGCACAAAAACAAAAGCAAAACAATAAAATAATAAAAACAAAAGTGTGCCTACAGGAGCTTCCTGAGAGATACATGAGAGGCTGGAGCAATAGTACAGCGGGTAGGGAATTTGCCTTGCATGTGGCTACCCGGATGCAGTGCCCAACAAGCCCTTATGTTCTCCTGAGACAGACGGGAGTGCAGAGCCAGGAGTGAGCCAGCAGCAAGCCAGGAGTGAGCCAGGACTAAGCCCTAAGGTGTGCATGTGGCCCAAAAAGCAAAATGGAAGAGAGAGAGCAAAATGAAGGGAGAGAGAGACTAGAACTGGACAATGTGAAGGTTAAGAGGAGAGCAGTTTGTTAAACAAGAGGAGAGAAGTTGTCAGACAACTAAGATTACGTCAAAACATCTGAGAAGCTACCAGTCAAGAGAACAAATGGAGCAGTAGAAATAACTGCAAGGGAGAGGAATATCATTGACATTTAATGTGTGAATTCATAAAAATATAGACATTTAGTTAATCACCTAAACATCAATATGCTAGGAACCAACTCACTATTCTGAAATTCTTAATTCTTAATTTAAACAGAATTAAATTTTAATTCTAAATTTAGATTTTAATTTAGATTAAAATTCTAAATTTTAATCCTGGACAATCTAATTATAGATGAAGGGAAATGGGAAATGTCTCCTTAAAAATGATCCCCCCAAATAACTGTAGTCGAAGTTGGGATTTAAATACCAACCCTGATATTAAATATTGGTTTCTGCTAATATATAAAAGGAATAAAGTAGATGTTATATGCCTACTGACTGAACACAAAAATTCCAATAAAGCAGTATTGCCAAAAATATCTAATTCAAATTCTTGCCCAACTTATAACAAATATAGAAGACAGAGGCACCTATTGGCCTATACTATGAGGCTGAAGTATAACCCTGCGAAACACTGAGAAAATCTGTATGACTATGTGATTCTTCAACTAATAAACTAAAAAGACAAAATAAGATGGAAGACCAATGGTAAAAATTTTCTAAGATTTTCTTCATATGTTTTATTAAATATTAGTACTCTGATGGGGGCTGGCGCGATAGCATAGCAGGTAGGGCATTTGCCTTGAACGCGGCTCACCCGGGTTTGATTCCCAGCATCCCATATGGTCCCCAAGCACCGCCAGGGGTAATTCCTGAGTGCAGAGATAGGAGTAACCCCTAAGCATCGCTGGGTATGACCCAAAAAGTAAAAAAAAAAAATTAGTACTCCAAGAAGAAATTGATATTTGGAAATATAGTCTTCTTAAATGTATTCAGCAAAAGGTATATAACTAATAATATTTTCACTGTATAAACAAGTTTATCACATGCTTCAATTTTTAATTTCAGAACATTAAAAATACAAATAATAGACAAAACTACTGGGAGACTGGGGAGACAGTACATGTGTAGGGCACTTGCCATACACATGCCCAGGCTGGCATATAGGAACACCACCCTATATGCTCTATATGGTTCCGCTGAACACCGCCAGGAGTGATTCCCAAGTACAGAGCCAGAAATAAACCCTGAACATAACCAATGGTCCCCAAACTGTTTTGAAAAAAAAAGAAGACACCACTTTTGGAGCTGGAGGGCTGGCTCAAAGTGTTGGAGCACATACTCTGTGCATGCGAACCCTGAGTTTAATACTAGTTCCCAGGTGCTGTCTGATATGGCCTTCAGAGAATAAAAACACCAAAAAATACATTCACCTACAATTATATTAAGTTAAATATAATATAATAATTTGGCATATTCATATGCCAAATACAGTAACAAAGATGGGTCTCATTCCCCTGACCCTGAAGAGCCTCTAATGCAGCACCGTTGGGAAGGATGAGTAAAGAGACTCATCCTTCTAAAATCTCAGGGGAAGGGTGAATGGAGATGTTACTGGACCCACTTGAGCAAATTGTTGATCAATGGGATGACAATATATACATACCTCTTGGAAAGCCCAGCAAGCTACCGAGAGTATCCCGTCCTCATGGGCAGAGCCTGACAAGCTACCCGTGGCGTATTCGATATGCCAAATACAGTAACAATAACAGGTCTCATTCCCCTGACCCTGAAAGAGCCTCTAATCATTGGGAAAGATGAGTAAGAAGAGGCTGCTAAAATCTCAGGGCTGAGAGGAACAGAGACATTACTGGTGTCTGCTTGAGTAAATCGATGAACAACGGGATGACAGTGATACAGTGATAATATAAAAATAAGTAAAGATAATCAAATTAATTTTATACAAAAGATCCATTATATTTCATATGGTCACTAAAAAATTACCTTGGACAAATCCCTGAAGTTACTAGGCAAGGTGAGATCCAATTCCTCTGATTCATAATTAGTGATGACCCAGGGAAAGACTGGGTACTGATTTAAGTCATTGTAACTCCGTCCTGTAAAAGGAAAAAGAAAGTCAATCCCAAATAATAAAAGAAAATGATAAACAGTTTTACTAAAACAATAGCTTAGTAAATAACAATTTAGTGAAAGAGGAATTTAGTAAATAAGAATTCACTAAACATAACAAGTGTCATTTCTGAAGATGAGATTTTGATCTTAGTCCTAGTAACCTACTATTTCACCCAATTCTCACAAAATACCTGATATGGAATCAGTGTCAATCCCATTTTACAGCTGAAAAAAGTCAGGGCATCACTGACACACCTACAGCAAATGACCTGCTTAGAGCCCCAGCACTTTATATGGCCCCTGAGCACTGAGCCAGGAGTAAGCGCTGAGCACAGCCAATGTGGCCCAAAGCCTCCTTTTCTGCTTCCACCTCCAAAAAGGGGGTAGGGGAAACCATGGCACTTTCCAAACCCTTGACTATTCTTTAAGGACAGTCACGGGGCCTGGGATGGCCTGTTGGCAAAGACGCCGCCTTGCAAGCCCCATCAGGGAGGCTGGAGGGCCGGGCTCGGCACCACCCCACAATCAAGTGTGCAGTCTCTCGGGCACTGCAACAATCTGTGTAATCCCCAGAGCCTGAGGGTGTGATTGCCACAGCCAAGTGTGTAACCCCAACTGTGTACGACACCTCTGTCACTGCCCAACAGGACAAAAGAGAAAGGGGAAAGAAAGTGGAATAACGGGGAGAATGCAGAGGGGAGACACGGAAAAGACATTACAGGAACAACAGCCACAACTCGAGAGCAGGCCATTTCATGAATGTTACTCCATAATCATTTCTGAGCATTTAATCTGTATTAATTGATTTACCACATGCAAATTAGGTCCATTAAATCTGTTACATGACTTTGGTTTCCTGGCTTTTACAACTACTTCAAAACCCTTTTCATCACTAGTTATATAGTCCCTTCTAAAGTTAGCCTAACTGTCAAACCCCCATTCTTTTCCCTCAATTGAATGTGAGATGAACATATTAATTGATAAAAATTAGATATTTCATAAAGAGAAAGAACAGACATTTGTTTCCTTAGATATGATATTTTAGAAAATTATTAACTCTGATCCTGTTTGCTTATCTATAAAATGAAAATAATCTGCCTTTCACATAATTGTAGAATAAAATAAAAGGATACATAGCATAAAGCCAGGCAATAATAAAGCACTTCATAACTGGCAGTAGCTCTCTTAATGCAAATTGATCCTGGATTATAATAATAAAAAATCAGTTTCCAACCATTCTTTTACTCATACTGCCTCATTCTATGCAAAGAAACTCGAAAAGTTGAGATAAAAAGATGACCTGTTTTTTTCACAGAAGAGAAATCAGTGGTCCTGAGATACATTAGTTACCTCTATGTCTGATATGGCATTAGCCACACAGAAATTACTTATATAGCATTATCTATAGAACCAGACCACAAAAATTTAGGTATCAAATTGACTACTCTTTGATGCTTATTCAGAAATACATTTCACTTCACTTTTAGAGTTTCTATTTCAGTCTTTGGTTCATGTAAGGACTTTAAGGCCATGATCCCCCTGCATTAAAAAAGAAAAGTTATCAATTTACTAATTTATCTCAAAATTTGATATATTTTGATTAAAAATGACTGTTAAATTTCACTATTTAATATGTATGTATACATATGTATAATAAATTTGATTTTACTGGGTTTTATTACATACCTGGCTTTTAAAATAAAAAATTTAGATATTTTAGGGGGTCAGAGTGACAGTACATCACAACATGTGGCCCCAAATAATAATCAAACCAAATTTAGACATTTTATTATGAGACCTTAACCTTCAATTATTCATGAGTCCCTTCTCTCCACTTCTCTTACTGTCTCATATACTTCACTTAAGTAATTCCTTCACCTGAGCTCTTAAGTCTGTATCCAGTATAACTTATAACTTCTGTCATTGTTCTTTGGGCTGGAGCAATAGCATAATGGGTAGGGCATTTGCCTTGCACGTGGCCGACCCGGGTGAAATTCCTCCGTCCCTCTCAGAGAGCTCAGCAAGCTACCAAGAGTATCCCGCCCGCACAGCAGAGCCTGGCAAGCTACCCGTGGCATATTCGATATGCCAAAAACAGTAACAAGTCTCACAATGGAGACGTTACTGGTGCCCACTTGAGCAAATGGATGAACAACAGGACAACAGTGCTACAGTCATTATTCTTTGTATTTTCTAGCTTGGTAATCTCGCTATGCAGATGAAATACAATGTCCCCTTTCCAAGTTCCAAGTATCCTACCCTGTGGTTTACTTTCCCAATGATTTACTTTTTTTTTTTAATTTAATTTAATTTTATTTTTTTAAATAAATTTATTTATTTTTAATTAATGAATCACCATGAGGATACAGTTACGGATTTATACACATCTGTGCTTATGCTTCCCCCATACAAAGTTCGGGAACCCATCCCTTCACCAGTGCCCATACTCCACCACCAGTAAACCCAGCATCCCTCCCATCCTCCCCAATCCCATCTCCCCCCACCCCACCGTCACTGTGGCAGGGCATTCCCTTCTGTTCTCTCCCTCTAATTAGCTGTTGTGGTTTGCAATAAAGGTGTTGAGTGGCCACTGTGCTCAGTCTCTAGCCCTCATTCAGCCCGCAACTCCCTTCTCCCACATGGCCTTCGACTACATTATAGTTGGTGATCCCTTCTCTGAGTTGCCCTTTCCCCAGAATGTGAGGCCAGCCTCCTAGCCATGGAGTCAACCTCCTGGTAGTTGTTTCTACAATTCTTGGGTGTTAGTCTCCCACTCTGTTATTCTATATGTCATAGATGAGTGCAATCTTTCTATGTCTGTCTCTCTCTTTCTGACTCATTTCACTTAGCATGAAACTTTTCATGCCGATCCACTTAAATAAAAAATTTGTGACCTCCTTTTTTCTAACAGCTGCATAGTATTCCATTGTATAGATGTACCAAACTTTCCTCAACCAGTCATCTGTTCTAGGGCATTCGGGTTTTTTCCAGATTCTGGCTATTGTAAACAGTGCTGCGATGAACATACATGTGCATATGCCATTTCGATTATACTTTTTTGCCTCTCTGGGATATATTCCCAGCAGTGGTATTGCTGGGTCAAATGGGAGCTCAATTTCTAATTTTTTGAGAATCGTCCATATTGTTTTCCAGAAGGGCTGAACCAGTCGGCATTCCCACCAGCAGTGTAGAAGGGTCCCTTTCTCGCCACATCCTCTCCAACAGCGGTTGCTTTTGTTCTTTTGGATGTGCGCTAGTCTCTGTGGTGTGAGGTGGTATCTTGTGGTTGTTTTGATCTGCATCTCTCTGATGATTAGTGATGTAGAGCACTTTTTCATGTGCCTTTTGGCCATTCGTATTTCTTCTTTGGTAAAGTTTCTGTTCATTTCTTCGCCCCATTTTTTGATGGGGTTGGATGTTTTCTTCTTGTAGAGTTCAACCAGTGCTTTATATACCATTGATATCAACCCCTTATCTGATGGGTATTGTGTAAATATCCTTTCCCATTCTGTGGATAGTCTTTGGATTCTGGTCACTGTATCTTTTGCGGTGCAGAAGCTTTTTAGTTTAATGTAGTCCCATTTGTTGATCTCTGTTTTTACTAGATTGCTTAGTTCTGTGTCACGTTTGAAGATACCTTTATCTTCAATATCGTGGAGGGTTTTGCCGACCTTGTCTTCAATGTACCTTATGGTTTGTGGTCTAATGTTGAGGTCTTTAATCCATTTTGATCTGACTTTTGTGCATGGTGTCAGGTCAAGGTCTACGCCCATTTTTTTGCATGTGGTTGTCAAGTTGTGCCAGCACCCTTTGTTAAAGAGGCTTTCCTTGCTCCACTTCACATCTCTTGCTCCCTTATCCTAATGATTTACTTTTAATATCTTTAATATATTATTAGCACAGCAACATCCTCAAAACCCCCAAGCTTAATTTTTTTTTTTTTTTTTTTTTTTTTGCTTTTTGGGTCACACCTGGCGATGCACAGGGGTTACTCCTGGCTCTGCACTCAGGAATTACCCCTGGCTGTGCTCAGGGGACCATATGGGATGCTGGGATTTGAACCCGGGTCGGCCGCGTGCAAGGCAAACGCCCTACCCGCTGTGCTATCTCTCCAGCCCCTTAATTTTTTAATTTATTTTGCTGTTAGTAGTGCTGTCATGTCCGAAGGATTTAGACTAGAAGCCTGGAAACCTTCGCTTTCTTCTCATTCACCCTCAACTTTCAGTCAGCAGGATGTCTAAGGGTTCGAACCTTGTAAATTCTTGTGTTCTTTGACCCTTTGTTTTTAATTTCTACTATTAACTTTTCTAATGCAGGCCATTGTTACCTTTACACATAATTTGCTTCCTAACTTTGTTCTCTGATCTCCACTCCAATGTAGCCTTCATTCCAGCTTCAAATCAACCATTATATGTCACTAACAACATTTGTTCGAAAACTTTGAGACTTTACTTCTAACTCCTCAATTTACAGAATATCTTGCCTCAACATTATTATTTTCTTTTTCATAACTATACAAACATGTAACTTACATACACCCACTTCTATAAACATACATATAAATTACACCTTTGTAGGGTTTGGAGTGAAACTTGTCTTGCAGGCAGCAAACCCGGGTGCAACCACAGATAGTTCCCTGAGCCCAGCCAGGAGTGATCCCTGAGCACAGAGCCAGGCATAACCTCTGAGCACCACCAATGTGACCCCAAAGCAAACAAAAACAAATTAAAAAAAAAACCAAAACAAATTATACCTTTATAGCTCTCCAGTTGATTCCCATTTTTCTTTCAACTTCGGTTTTACATAGAATGACTCCAAGTAGCTCTTCTACAAACACTCCCTTTTCTAAAGTAATACCTATACTTATTTGAATCTGTCACTGTCACTGTCATCCCGTTGCTCATTGATTTGCTCGAGCTGGTACCAGTAATGTCTCCATTGTGAGACTTCTTGTTACTGTTTTTGGCATATCAAATACGCCACAGGTAGCTTGCCAGGCTCTCCAAGAGGGGTGAAGGAATCAAACCTAGGTTGGCTGAGTGCAAGGCGAATGCCTTACCCGCTGTGCTATCGCTCCAGCCCTCCTTATTTGAGTATTTCTTTTTTAATTAAAGAGCCATGATTTACAAAGCTACAAAGTTCACTGGTGAGTTCTATTCAAAAGGTCAAAGATTTACTGCCTGTACTCTTTAAGCTCTCCCAAACTATCAAAGACACAAGGATTATTTCTAACACCTTCTATGAAGCTAACATTAAACTAACACTCAAAGCAGACAGAGACACTCCCAGAAAAGAAATTTTCAGACCAATACCCGATTAACATTGATGTAAAAATCCTTAACAAAATTTTAGCCAAGTCCAACAACATATCACAAAAATTATACACCCTGATCAAGTGGGATGCATCTCAAAGGATGCAAAGATGGTTCAAAACACCCAAATCAATTAACTTAATATACCACATCAATAGAAGATAAAAATCATATGATCGTATAAATTGATGCAGAGAAAACCTTTGATAAGATCATGCATCCATTCATTATAAAAGCACTCAACAGAAGGGATGGAAAGAACTTTTCTCAAGATAATATTGTCCTTTATGGGCGCTGGAGCGATAGCAGAGCAGGTAGGGCATTTGCATTGCACGCAGCCGACCGGGGTTCCATCTCCAGCATCCCATATGGTCCCCTGAACACTGCCAGGAGTAATTCCTGAGTGCAAAGCCAGGAGTAACCCCTGTGCATCGCCAGGTGTGACCCAAAAAGAAAAAAAAAAAAAAGATAGTATTGTCCTTTATAACAAACTTACAGCCGGTACCACAGTTAATCATGAAAGAATGAAAGAATTCCCTCTGAGATCAGACACAAGGCAAGTATGTCCACTCTCTCCATTTCTATTCAATGCAGTATTGCATAACATATTTTAAACTAAAACAGTAGTATGGGGTGCTTTTTTTTGGGGGTGGGGGCTTTGTTGGGTAACACTCGGGGATGCTCAGGACTTACTCCTGAGTCTGCACTCAGGAATTACTCCTGGCATTGCTCAAGGGACCATATGGGATGTCAGGGGTCAAAGCTGGGTTGGAAGCTTGCAAGGCAAATACTCTACCCTCTGTACTAAGGCTCTGGCCCCAACTGTAATATGTTCTTAAGATTCCATATGGTTTCTGCATTTTGTGGTTTTTTTTTTTTGGAGGGGTAGGGTTTTGGGCCATATCTGGTTGTGCTCCTGGCTCTGAGCTTAGGGCTTGGGGTACCTTATGGGGTGCCAGGGATCAAATTAGGATTGGGCATGTATAAGGCAACTACTCTATCCAAGTACTACCACTCCAGCCCTCCGTATGACGTTAATAATTTATTTTATGAAAGACGTCAGTATGTAAGTTTAACTTACCTGCTATCGTATTGAGAAACATCAGGTACTCAAAATTTGAAATCTCTCTATGCTGCCATCGCTGAGTCATATTAGAGGCTTTAAAAAGTTGACGTGGACTAGCTAATGAGATGCGCCTGCAAGGAAAAGAACCTGCTTTAGAATCAGCTTAAACTTAAGCTTAATTATATCTCAGTAATGAAATCAGAAGTATGTGTGCTCATTCAGAACATTATCTGTGTAATTCTTAGGAGTTCAGCTGATGCTATACTAGAGAACACTAAAGGCGTTTCAACCTACAGCCAGTGGCGGCAGAGCACCTGCCCCTGCACAGGTCTGTTACACATGTTCTATTCGTTAAGATCCCGCGTCATCATAGTGCTGTTATAGGTTCTCCAAGCCTGATTAATAATCATATGAATAATAATTCATGTTTTTATTAATTTAAAAGGCATCGTAATTTAGAAATACACATAAAATTATATTTGCACATCTATCCATTTTAATATTGTTATCTTAATGAGAATACATTATATGTTTAAATATATGTTGGATCCTCTTTGTAACAAGGACAAGAAGATTCTAGGTGTCTATTCATGGGATGAGATAAAGGAAAGGAAATATTTTTATACAGACTTTATTTTTTTTTATTTAATTAATAGTTTATTTTTAATTAGTGAGTCAACGTGAGGGTACAGTTACAGATTTATACATTTTTGTGCTCATGTTTCTCTCTTACAAAGTTTGATAACCCATCCCTTCACCAGTGCCCATTCTCCACCACCAGTAAACCCAACATCCCTCCCCCCCTCCCCAGTCCCGTCTCCCCCCACCCCACACTGCCACTATGGCAGGGTATTCTCTTTTGTTCTCTCTCTCTGATTAGGTGTTGTAGTTTGCAATAAAGGTGTTGAGTGGCCATTGTGTTCAGTCTCTAGTCTATATTTGGCCCGCATCATCTTTCCCCCACATGACCAACAACCACATTTTACTTGCTGTTCCCTTCTCTGAGTTGCCCAGAATGAGAGAACAGCCTCCAAGCCATGGTGACAACCTCCTGGTACTTATTTCTACTATTCTTGGGTGTTAGTCTTATAGTCTATTATTCTATATTCCACAGATGAGTGCAATCTTTCTATGTCTTTCTGTCTCTTTCTGACTCATTTCACTTAGCATGATACTTTCCATGTTGATCCACTTATATGCAAACGTCATGACCTCATTTTTTCTAACAGCTGCATAGTATTCCATTGTTTTATACAGACTTTAAAAGGTCATGTTTTTGTGCTTTCATTTATTTTTATCCTTGTGGTTTGGGGGCTGTATTTGACCATGCTCAGACTTACTTCTGAGTCTTGCTCAGGGATCACTTCACTCCTGACAGTACCCTAGCACCATGTCGTGATATTGAACCAGGGTCAGCTACAGGCAAGGCAAGTTCCTTACCCTCCGTGCTCCCTCTGGCCCTGCAGCCAATTACTTTATCCGAATTCCTGGTCCCTGGCAACCAGATATCTGCTTTATTGTTTTGTTTTCCTTCGATGATTTTGAGCAGAGCTAGGGAGACAGGAGGGCTCAGGCACTTGCGTTGCACATGGCCAACTCTGGTTCAATCCCCAGGTCCCCAGCACCACATGTGGTTTCCTGAGCACTTCCAAGAGGTAACTCCAGAGCATACAGTTAGCAGAAGATCCCAAGATCTATCAGCTAGGTCTCAAACCTCCCCCCTCAATATTTCACGTAGACAGACTATTTCATGAATATGACACACGTAATTCATAGTACCTAACTTCTTTCAATTAGTATAATGCCCTCAAGATGTGTTCATTTGGTTGTTTTGTAAGTTGTCGATTCCATGTTATTTGGGAGCAGCATTTCATTGCATGGTTTTGATGCAATGTGTTTATCCATTTACAGCTGGCAGAAATTATAAATGTTCCTAGTGTGGAACGATTATGATTAACACTGCTTAATAGTGTTTGTTTGCATGTCTATTTCTTTCTTCTGGTAAGCATGCAGAGTGAAATTTTTAAACATAAATTAAAAAGTATATCTTAAGAATACCAGCAAATAGTTTTTCCAAAGTAATTATACTAATTTGATGGGTTTGCTATCACTGGACACTGTCCATTTCCTTGCTTTGTTTCTTTATATATCCCACAAGGTGATTTCACCTTTCCTCATAACTGCCCTGACAATGTTTTAAAGTTTTCAGTGAACAAATTTATAAATATAATTGCAAGTTTATCTATAGAAATTTATTTTAATACTATTTATAAAGTACATTTGTTTATTATTTATCTATTGGAAGTGCCAAGAATAGGACCCAGGTGTCCAGCATGCAAAATTTACTTTACCACCGAACATACAGTCCTTAATAGCAATTTTAATTTCAATTTTCAACTATTCCTTGATAGTATAGAAAAATAAAATTAATATTTATGTAGTGACTATGCCACAAACTAGCAACACTCATTTATTCTAATACGTTTGGATGTTTTGGAGGAACTGTTGATTATCTATAAATTTCCACATAAATGATTCTGCATTCTATAAGTAGAGACAGTTTTATTTCTTCCTTTCCCACTAAGATGGTCTACATTTTCCTTTTGTGGGAATGTCTTTCCACATTCGGAATTCAGATAATGCTGGTATTATAAGCTGACACTGAAAATTTATCATTCTTTTATATTTTCCACAAGAGTCTGCATAGAAATGGTGTTTTTTGCATTGAGCATTTGACACTTTGCCAGTGAAGCAATAGCTGAGTTTAAAAAACTTCGAATAGAAATTCATTTCCCCTATAGAGCTATTAAGGTTAATAATTTCTTCATTAGTGAGATTTGATAGTCTGTGTGTGTATTTAATAGACCTTTATCTAAACTGGCTAACCAATTAGGATAAAGTTGTTCATAATATTTCATTTTTAATATTTGCAGAATCTGCAACAGCAGCCTCATCTTCATGCCTGATATTGGCTATTTGTGATATTTCATTATTTTTTTCAATGGGGGGTGTGGTGAGGGGAAACGACTCCCTAGAAGTGCTGGAGATTACCAGTGACTGAACCTGGGACACACGGATGTCAGACGTGAGCTCCAGTTTTGTGATTTATCTCCTGACCCCTAGACACATTCTTAATTCTTGCTCTGTTTGTTTGCAGAAGCAGGGGGGTAGGTGGGTGAGGGGGGCAGGTTTAGGCCAAATCTGGCTGTATTCAGAGTTTACTCCTGGCTCTTTGCCCAGGGGTCAGTCCTGTTGCTTGATGCCAGCATCTAACAGGGTTGGCTGTATGCAAGACAAGCACTTTTACCCTGTACCGTCTCTCTGGCACCTATTCCTAAGTCTGTTTCTTTTTTATGTTTTGGGCCATCCTTGGGGGTGCTCAGTGCTTACTCCAGGCTCTTGAGCTCAGGGATGACTCCTGGTGGTGTTCAGGGCGCCAAATGGGATGATGGGGATTGAACCGGAGTCAGATGATTGCAAGGCAAGCGCCCAATGCACTGTACTATCACTCTGGTTTCTTCTAGTAAGTCTTGATTGAACATTCATTATGCTTATTAGCTTTGGAAGAGAAAGCATTTCTGTTGCTTTGATTTTTGTTTACTATTTTTGTTTTTCTCTCATTATCTACTATCTTTCTCTCATTATCTTTTATTTTCCAGATTTCTTTGATTTCCTCTCTTTTTCTAATTTCTTCAGACAGGAGTTGAGCTGGCTCAAAAAAAAAAAAGTAGCATGTAATACTCATAATCTACTATGAAGCATTAAAAATATGAATTAGAAATAATAAGAAACGTGAATGCAGGTGATTTTTCGTGTTATTCTCATATGAAATAGTACCTGGTTTGAGGCAATCCAAAACTGGTTCCGATACCCACACGAGGTAGAGAGTTAACCACTTTCTTTACTGTAGCAGAGTCTGGGAAGTTGAACATTACAGCAACTATAAAAAAAATAATTAAAAAATAATTAGAACACAATATAAGTTTGTGATATTCTTGCTAGAAAACTAATTTCTTGATCATTAAATATTTATGGTATATTTGGTGGTACTTGAAGAATACCCTTGACGCTATGCTCAAGGATCACTCCTGCAGGGCTTCAAGGACCTTAGGGGATATCAGGGACATGAGTCAGCTGCATTAAAGATAACTGCCTTAACCCACTATACTACTATGTTGACAGCCCCCAAACAATTCTTAATATATCAACTTTATCATAACATATATAGGTCCCTTTTGGTGTGTATGGGGGGGTGTTGGTAATATTCATTCCATTTATAAACACTTTTAACTGGCCAATTCCTTTTCTAAATATTAGTTCTAACAGGTGTTGTGGCATTTATATGATATGAATCAGGGATCGTATAGCTATAACTCTGAATTTACAAAATTAAAATTTGGCAAATTAAATATATATACATGAAATTCTCTAATGAATTGAAAAATTTAAGTTCACATTGCAAACGTGACACCAAAATACTATTGAGATAAAGCTTAAAAATAATCTCTCTGCAATCTTTTTCTGTTAACAGTTTGTAAATCTGTATAATCTAGAAAAAAGGGAAAAATTTACTGTTCAAGGATACAACTTAGTTGAGCCCTCTGTGTTATTATTTTTGTTTGTTGAGTTTAGTTGGCTTCTATGTCACCTTTCCATCTAATGTGGTGTGTTCTTACTGGAATTTCAATATTGAAAAATTAGGACTTCAGGGTCTCTAGTGTGGACCAATGAATTGAGACAGTGTTGGCTGCGGGAGGTGGGCATGGCTGCTGGGGCTTCTGGAAGTAGCAATAGTTTAATAAATTCTTAGTTAAGACAATAACCCCATGATCAGATTTAACGATTTTTACGTAAAAAAAGATTTTTTCTTATACTTATTGATTTTAATATTGGAGCTTTGTTATCTAATAAATTTCAACTCTACACTGAATCAAGAGTTGTGGCTTTTGTCTACATTAAAATTAAAAAATATATTTCTAATAATTTCTATTTTATTAATTCACATTTCTGTATATTGAAAATGGTTGTCAATACAGTATTATGAAACCATAAATGTTAAATTTTGGTACACATTATAGTCTTAAGAATACAAAAACAAAACCATGAAAGTTAATTTAAGAGATATTAATTTAATTGCCCTTAGAATTTTAGCTTTATTAATTTGACTGTCAGGGCCATGTAGAAGCTCTAAGAGATCATCTAGAAGGTGATCCTTCTCCTCTATCCTCTACAAAAATTACTTCAGTCCAATAGATTTTACCACTGATGTTAGACTTTAACACTAATATCACCAGCATTTTACACGTAAATTAGTGATCATTACTAAGTACCTCAAATACTTGGAGGTATCATTACACACCCAATATACCTTTTTAATGTGCTCATTATTATTCACTCTTACAACAAAAACAGAAGGAAAAAATGGTAAAAAAAGTCACAATTATGAGAGATGATGAGAGCCATGCTGAAAAGACAACAGAAAAAAACACATATAAAAGCAAGAATATATAAGAAATTTCAAAGAAGGAAAACAAATGAGGATGAGCAAGTAATAAATAAGGTTGAAATCCTTTGAGAGGGTACGAATACAGACTGAACTAAACTGTGAAACATGCGCTTGATTATTTGCCGGGAAGAATAATGTTTATGTTAATAAAGAAAGCTATGTGTGGGGGAGGAGATGAACCGGGAAAAGGATAAACACTTTTTCCTAAAGAAATCTAGGTATTCAGAGCATATCTTTGTTATGCATAGAATTTTAAAAGGACAACTTGTAGAATATAGAAAGAGAAAATGAAAGATCTTCAACTTGCAATGTAGTATATGCATGCCGATAGGATTGATATACTTTCCCTCTATGCTTTTACTCATCCCATCAATGTTTTCCTTCAAGTTCACCTTGTCTCTCCTTCATGTCTTAATGAATTTCACCAAGTCCCATTCTAAGCTCACAAATTGAATTTTAGTTCTTTCACGAATGATGTAATACAAAACAACCAAGACACTTCTATTTTCTGATGGTTCCTTTATAAATGGCAATAGATTGGACAAGAGATTAAATAAATGTACAAATCATTTGATTACCCTCTCCCCTCTCCAAATGCAGCCACCTTCCAGAACAAATACAGCATCAGAATAATGTTGAAGACATCAGATCTCTGATACTTATTAAATGGCTAGTTATTTCCAAAATTTATAAAGCCTTGCATGAATTTGTGATACGGGCAGAAAAAATAAGATCACGACAAATAATACTAAGAATAATCAATCAAGGGGGAGGGGGAGAACATCATGATGTATATAGTTGGGGGGAGGGTCAGTAGGGCAGAAGGCAGGTTACAAATACCATCTAAGGAAACAGTAAGAGTTCAAACAAGAAACAGAGGTCAGCTTTCAAACAATACAGTTGTGCAACAACTACCTCTGTTTGCCATAAAGATCTCCAGGGCTGTATTTTGCAAAAGATAACGACGAGAAAAGATTGATCGAATCTCTGTGAACAGCCATTTTCCATGCAGCCCTTCTGTATATGCCAGGATCTGTGAGAGAAAAAAAAAATCCAAAGTAAGAACCAGTAACAGAATTTTGTTTTTTGTACAATTAAAACAGAAAAGTTCCTCTTTTTTAAATAATTCAGTAGTAGACTAAGAAAATCAATTGCCATTAATGGAAAATAAGCTTAAACTAAAAAGCAAATCAAATTATAGAGCATCTATTTATAAATACATCTGACAATCTTTTAAAGCAAAAATTTCAGGTGCTGCTTTTTAGAAAATACATACTGCCATTACTTATTGGCTGAGTCATATTATAGAAAAAAGTTTCAAATAAAGTCTTAAAAGATGAACTCAACAATATTCCACATGTTTATAAGTCCCATAAATATTTAAAATCTATATGATTATACTACAGCTATTGGGCCTTTTTACATACTTATAGATATGTTTAAATTCTAACTTTTAAAAATCCTACTTCTAAGGTCACTGTTAACAGTCACTCATTCAGAAAGCATATAACTGACTGCATAAGAGGTTAAACGTCCTTCTGTCAGCTGGGCTGAACACAAACCTGCAGATGAACTCCGCATAATCTCTCTAGGAGCACCAGGTTGTCAGAGGAACTTGTTACAATTCTTGTCAGCCCATGTGACAGAAGCAGTAGCTTAAAATATGTTACCAACTCAAAGTAATCCTGTCGTTAGTCCTAAAGCATTTTGTTGCTTTGTTATTCAATTTCTGTTTTTTTTAAGTTTATTTCAAAAGCTTAATTATGAAGGTGTTAATGAAATCCCAGGTCTGGAATTTCCCCACATGGTACTTCAAATAATATTAATAGAGAAAATGAAGTGCATTTGAGAGCAAAGCCCCATGAAAACACATGAAAAGCAAATTAAGTTCAACAATTAAGAGATACCCTTTTAAAAGTACTCGTAATTAAAAATTACAAAACATTATGATGATGTATCATAAGGAAATGCCCATATAAACATTGTTCCTTACTCATTTGCTTTTTAAGAAATGTAATTGCAAACAAATCTACATTCCTTAAAGCAAAATGCAATTTTCTTCAGAGAAAAAGGATTAACCTTATATAATTCACTCTAGTATGTATTTAGATTTTCAGACAAAATTGATTTTTACGTGTGGTACAAGTGAAAGAATGGGCACAGCTCTAAGGCTCAGTGATTTTTTTTTTTTTTAAAGAACCAAATCAAAAATTCAAAGGCCCAAACAACTAATCACTTTCTCCACTGGAGAATGGTGATAGAAATATCCTTCTAACTTGTCCACATAATCTACTTCTACATGCAAGACCAAAGAAAGTAAGCAGGACAAGAAACACAATAGGAGTGCTCCTCTTCAGAAGGCCCTTCCACGATCCCAGCTCCCTCTCTCCTGGCTCCCTCTCTCCCTGCTGTCATGCTGATGCCAGTGATGCACCCAAGCTACAGGGAGCCAAACACAGAAGCTTCATTCAGGCCCTGGGATCTCGGACTGTACAGGGCCCCAAGGCAGGTGTGCGACTGCTGTGGATCTCTGGGTCCAATTAAAGACTTGGTGGGGAGACTCCTCGGGAGGACAGGACTACCTGTCAGTGCTGGGACTGGTGATGCTTGGAGCTACCAGTGCTCCAGCTCACAGTGGGCCATGTGGTACCAGGAGCTGAACTGGGGGCAGCCAGGCATTCCAGCCCTCGGACCTGTCTCCTCAGCCTTCAGGAATTTCTTGTGGGAAGGACCGTGCGGTTTGGGGCACATCAGAGAGTTTCAGGGCTGGCTCCTGGCTCTGTGCTCATTCTGTAGGGGCTAATGTGTAGTATTGGAGGCAAGGCAAGGCAAGTGCCTGCCCCCTGTTCCTTATATCCAGCCCAAAACATTTAAAAATGAAAAAGCACAAAATCACAGAGATGCATGGGGCTGAGCGCCACCGGGTGTAACCCGCCAAAACCAAAACCAGAAACTGCATACCACCTTTCCTCTCATGACCAGTACGGTCCCAGTTTCCAGACTGCAGTGGTTTCCTCCTTGGTCTCATTTACAAGTTTACTATGACCCGAGTAGCTAAATTTTAAAATTAAAATTAAGATTATATCACTCCTACATTTAATACCACGCAGTGGCTTTGTATTACATGCCTAAAAAACTCTATCAAATGCATTGAGCCTTCCAGCTGGGTTCCACTCATTCTCCCACAGGCCACTAGGACATGTTTTCCCTGCTCGGTTTTACATGTCCTTCCAAATCTTCATTGGGGGAGAGGGGCTCATTCACACATTTCGACCTCAGTAAAGTCAAATATCAAAGCTCTAAGGTCTTCATTGCCACCTGATCCTACCGCACATTCATCGGACTTCCTTCTCAAAACCTACCACCGTCTAAAGTCGTTTCCTTATCTCCAACACACTTCTGGAATCTAATTTCTGCAGTGTTCCCCCAAGGGGGCAATGTGATCCCAACACGGGCAGTGGAAGGCTTGGTGGGGGATACTGCAGCTTCAGGGGCAACTGGGGTCACTTGTTGCTTGCTCACTTAGCAAAGGAAGATTTCCAGTGGGTGGCAATAGTAGTTTTTTTTTCTCAAAATGGGGCAGGAGGCCAAATAAGTTTGGGAACTTCTGTACTATAGCAAATACTTATAAAACCCTCTTACTTCCATGTTCTAGAAAAACATCTGACACAAAGTAGATATCCTGTTTTGTTTGGGGGCCATATGTGGCAGAGCTGGAGAGTACTCCCAGCAAGATGCTCAGAAGTCACTCCTGGCCAGTGCTCAGAGAATGAGGAGTTGGGGCCAAACCTAGGGCAATGCAAGTGCTTCTACCCTGGCGCTAACTGTAGATTCACCAAATGACAACCTAAATCTCACCCATGCTCCAATTAGTTTTGTTTGGGACATGCATTTTAAAATTTTAAGCAGTTGAAAATACCTGAGAAAACAGATATCTATAAATATATTTACATTTTTGGTTTCTCAGGAGAAAATATAGTGGCTGTCAAACTTGGACCTCCTGCCGAGTCTTAAATAAAACTGGGGTGAAAGCTGGAAAGAAAGTACAGCAAGTAAGGGACGTGCTGTGCACACAACTAACTGAATCGACCCCTGATACTCCATAAAGACCCCAGAACCATACCCTGACTGATCCCTGAGCACAAAGCCAGGAGTGATCCTGAGCACGACTGGTTACGCCTCCCCCAAAAAATAGGGGTGTGAAGGGAGTTGATTTACAGGAAATTTAAAATAAAATTGGACTGGTTACTGTGGATTACAAAATTATTCATGATTGGATTTCTAACATACAGTGTTCCATCACCAACCCCTTCACTAGTGCTCACTTCCCTCCATCAATTCCTCCCCATCCCCCCATTTCTTTCCACTTACAGTCTGCCTCTATAACAGGCGCTTAAAAAAAAAAAATCTTTGGCACTGTGGTCTGCAGTGCTGTTACGGATAGGGTTACATGCAGAACACTTGACCACCTTCCAGCACCCCATGAACAGTTCCCTTCACCGTTTTTTATTCTTGTGCTGTTCTCTTTCCTGTTCTATCCCCTGCTCTCCCCCGCCAAGACATGTAACCTACTGTAGATCAGTTCTCATGTTATCTGCCTGTTGCCTTTGGCCATTTGTTATTCCCCTCCAATGTGTCTTTACATCACACATATGAGAGAGTCTGTCCTTCATCTTCAGGGTTCCATATATCCAGGGACACAATCAATGGACTTCTGCAATGGTCTGAATCAGGAGCATGAAAACTGCTGATACACAGGACCATAGTGAATAACTATAGGTAGGGCGCTAGCCTCCCACAGGCCAAGCTAGGTTCAGTTTCCAGCATTCCATATGGCGCCCTGTTACTCTGCACTCAGAGTAATTCCTGAGTGTAGAGCCAGGAGTAAGCCCTTGACCACCAGCGGGCATTCCCCCTCCACAAAAATAAAATATCTCTCTGTAGGATAGAGATTTCAAACCCTGCCACTTGCTCAACAGATCATTACATATGTCTGACACTAGTGTACAGCCTCAGACTCTATCCTGATTCTATTTGGCACGGACTCTATTCATTCTCTCATTAACTACTATTTGCCTAGTGTTCACTGAAATTTGAATTTGCCGTTATGAATTTATCAATCAGGAGAAAAACCAATGTAAGTGCTCAATACTTATAATCTAATTTGTTCAACTACTTGAAAGAAAAATGACGCCTAAAAAATTCAATATTTTAATACCAAATTCCTCAAAAAGTTAAGAGCTTTGCAATTTTTCTGAAAATTAAATTTCCTAATCCAAAATTCTAGTGATCCATATGTATCAAATTGGCATATTTCTAAAAGAAAGTTTAAATGTTCATTAAACCAGAACTCAATTCATCAGAAATTTTAATCCACCACACTTGTTTTGTTAGGCGAAAGAGGAAAATAAGCAACAAAGTATCTCTTAAGCTCTGTTATGCCAAGAATATTACACATCAATCTGAAAAGCCTACCTTTCATATCTGTAGAGCTATAAAAATAAAACCTGTTGCTTATAATGGTGACATCAATCATTGCAAAAGCTTGGTCAAGCAACTGAAGATGCGATTATACTCTAGGAAATTCCAATTATCAGCAGAATAAATGTACTAAAAACTGTAGTAAGATTTTAATGTACTGAGTTAGCTTTCCAATTTAAGAAACATTTAATTTATATCTTAGTTCTTTAAGTAGTATGGGTATTAAAAATCTACTTGAGATAAACCAAGTGATTCTTTTAAAATATTTTATTATCAAATGTGTATCATACTCAAAACTAGAGATGACAAGCTCCATGTACCCATATTCAATTTTATAAAATCCTGATATTTTGCTATATTACATACATTTGAAAAATTAATAAAGTACTGTAGACAGTACTAAATTAGTCCTCCTACTCCATTTTTCCCCTATATCAAAACCATTTACTATTTTGCATTTTTAGGCCACATGGGCTAGTGCTCAGGGCTCTCCTCTCAGGGATCATGCCTGGAGGCTTCTGGGAACACATGTGCTATCAAAGATTGAAGCGGGGTCCACTGCATGCAAGGCAAACCTTAGCTACTGTATTATCTTTCCAATCCCCAATTTTGTTTTCTGATTGTCAACCTCAACCTCATGTAAGTTTTTATACTGTTAGTTCACAGACATAATTTAAATAGCATCTAGTACTGTTTTATATACTTTCAAACCAATATAAATGGTCTAACCCTGAATTATAAACAGCATACTTTCAGAATTAAACATAAATAAGTCAAGCACGGTTTAAAAATAAGAGAGAGAAAAGGAAAGAAAATTATTTGAATCACCAATTGTATAAACAAATCAAAAACTCTTTTTTTATTTTGGGGGGTTGGGGCTACATTTGGTGATGCTCAGGGGATCATCTGGTGCCAGGGATTGAACCTGGATTTCTAAAATGCAAAGCCTGTGCTCCACCCCTTTGCACTATCTCACCAGGTCCTCAAAACTAAAATCTTTTCTTCCCTCCCTCTTCTTCCCCTCCCCTCCCCCATCTACTTCCTAAACAGAACCTTTTATACTTCACTATTCCACTCTCCTTTGTAAATTCTAAAACAAACAAACAAAATCTCTTAACAGAATTACTTGCCAAAATGGATACACAAACATTTTTTAAAGTATTCATTAGGAGAAGATGTCAGTACCGAAAAGCAGCTGAGGCTGAGCCAAGCACGAGGTTTATTTCTTATTGGAATAGGACATTCCTGGTCTGAGGCTTCACTTCAAAGTCTCTAGAGTTCAATTAAAACTGGATTAGGTAGAAACAGACCCTTCTTTGGGACTTTCTGTTCACTGAAACTCTACATATACTGACAGCACCCTAGACAGAGGTCTAGCCCTCCAATGAATCAGTTGCTATGGAAACCGTATCATTACCATTGCTGTGCAGTTATGACCCCAAGTCTAGAGTAGCTTGCAAGCTTAAGCCCACAAGCACACTCTCTTAGAATGCTTATCATTTTGCTTTAATATTCCTAGCAGGATTATTAGCAGATTCGACTTTCATTTTAAAAAATTTTGTTCCAACACAACTGGCTTAGTAAGTGTTCCGGTAAGGCAGTTACATAGTAAAGAAACAAATACTTAATTTCAATCGCATGTGTCTATACACATATAGACACATATCAGTATGTATGTACATGTGTGCACAGAATAACTTTAAAAGTTCAACATATCACCTTCAAAATTTTCATCTAAAATTTTTGGTACCTAAAAAATTGATATATTATTTTTATTCAAACAAATATATACCTCAAATCACTTTGTTGCATTTTTGGCTTGAAAATAAAAGCATTTTCTACATTGATCATTCTTTTCCAAAGCTTATGAATTTATTTAAAAAGTGAGTTTATTCAAACAAAAGTTATTATCTCATGAAAAAAGTTAAAATTAAAACTATGCTTTTATTGGCTAGCTATAGGATGTCTTTAGTTTTTGAAAAGCAGGCATTTTTTACAAGTGGATATAAAACAGTCTGAAAATAAAGCTTTATTTGTTTTATTAAAGGTAAAAAGGCTTTGTTCCTAAAACTACACTTAATTTAAAATGTTTTAAAATTTATTTTGAAAGGAAAAAATATTAAAAACTTATCAGATGTCTTACCTTAGAAATAAGAGTTAAACAGAAATCTATATAAATAGACTTCAGCCAAATCAATAAAAGATGTCCTTAAAAAAAATGTCCTAAAATGCTGTTATCACAGTGAGAAGTGCTATTACACATCCTAGTTTCTAAAATTCACAAGTTTTGGGGCGATTTCACTGGTGCAATTCCCTATTTCTGAAGAATGCAATAAAGGCAAAGTTTGATTATATATATCAATAACAACCCTTAAAATTTCACAACATAACTATTTCCAATCTATATGGATAGATTTCAGACCAAAACAAAAATTTTAAAGCTATCGTATATAATGTAAACTAATTATGTCATCAATTAAGCAGTAATTCCATGGGTAGGAAATGTAGAAAGTACTCCAACCCAAGTTTCATGATAGTTAATTTTATTTATTGAGTATTATTGGGGCCACACCCAGAGACGTTTAGGATCATTCCCTCTGGCGCTTGGGGGACCATGTGGCGCTGGGGTGGAACCCGGCGTCCTGCACAGAAAGCATGCACTCATCCTATTAAGCCAGTTCCCTAGACTGAAACTCAATTTTCCATTTGTCATAATGATCATACCTTAATATGTCTCAGCAGTAAATATGTAAAGTATATTCAGATTTCACTGAATATAATTTTTTCTAAGCCTTGATATGAACACATAACATTTAATTAATCCTAATCAAATATGTACATTACCAAGTATGCAACTTTTAGTTTTAATTTTTCAAAGATACAGTCTTAAACTAAATTTCCATCATTTTGGCGGGAGAGGTTCTTCCCGAGCTGTACTCAGGAGGTTAAGGGTGAGAGCAGAGCGGAGGCTCAGCTAATCAGGTGGTGGTGGTTCAATGCAAGAGCCGCAGGATGCGATTTTGTGTAGCTGGGACCACCTTGGTGCCACTACTCTCTAATCACAGTAAATGCCTCTAACTGCAGTACATGTTCCCCAACTACAGTACAATGGGGGGCTCTTTTATTGGGGATGGTGGGAAGTGATGGGTGGGCCACACCCACAGTGCTCTAGGCCCTACTCCTGGCTCTGTGCTCACAGGTCACTCCTGGCAGTGCTCTGCAGAGCATCTCTGGAGCAAGGAAATAGAACTGGGATCTGCCTCTTGCAAGGAAAGCCCCCTACACTGTCTTTTCAGGCTGACAGGGCTTTTTATCAATTAAAAACAAAAACGCAAAAACCACATACTTGACACTGATAGAAATTTTAACGAAGATAATTTCATTATTAAATATATACCCACAAACACATGGGATGCTGCCAAAGTTTGGAAAGATAAGAATAGTAACAATAAGCATACTGAAGTTATTAATCTGAAAAATTCTTTTAAAGCAATTATGTTATTTAATTTTTGAATCCATAAAGCAAATCTCTTTCTTCTGTTTCCTAGTATAGTATTCTCCTTAGCATTTTCATGGGTGACAAATTCAATTAAACATATTCATTACTCTAATGTTCTACTTGGCACTTTAGTCAGTATGAAAAATTAAAAATATATAAATAAAATGCTATGTGACCTCTGTATTGATTGGGCTAAAATGGTTTTAGCCTGGGTGTGGATGATGGGCAAATAGGAGGGGCCGGAGGGGGACTTACAAACACACACACTCTTATGTTTTCTCTTCCAATTACCGAGGGCGATGATAAAACCACAGCAAATGATGTATCAGCTCATTTTATCTTATCGCTTTGGGGCTAGGTGACAATGAAGTTCATATTTCACTGGCTCCCATTGAAGATTGTGAAAATTACTTGCCCTCATGACCTGAAATTTCACTAGAAGACAGAAATTTCTCTTCTGCAAAGTAATGCAATTTTTCAGATGTCAACCTTTAGCCCAGCTTTAAAAATTAATTTCATTTATATTAACCAATGATATTGATATTTTCACGGAACGCTCTTTGATACATGAAGCACTGACTGGCAAATTGATGTTGCTTTAGATGGGTAAAACTATTTTATTTTAAGCTGCTATGGCAGACAGATTTATGGCAAACTGAAATTCTCATTTCATAATTTAATATTTGAGCTGGAGTGATGTACCTTTAAGCCCTTGGCCTGTAAATAATTCAGACTCCTTACTTCCCTCTGTTTTATTTTTAATATTTTTCAGCTTAAAAATAATTTGCATTCTAAATGATACATCATAAAAACCATGCCTTATTGAACTAACATTCAATATAATTCTTAATGAGTAGAAAGCCAAATGGGGTAATGAAGAAGCAGAACAAAGGAGGCATTTATCCATCATCCAACTAATTTTAATAGTTTTTCAAATTTAATGCATATCTGTACATTATTTGTTTGAAAGAACATACAATAAATTATAAGAGGATAGTAAGGAACAATATAACCATAGAGAAATCTACTCTTTCTTTTTCATAGAAGCACATGAGATAAAGAACTAAGAATTAATTTTCAGAGAGAGTAGAATAAACTTAGTAGAGAATCTGAATTAAAACAGAAATATATGGAGGCTCATATGGGGCCTTTTATAAAACAAACATAAACAAAGCTGCAATGTCAATATTATCATGGGAAAGGTGTGATGTGTTCCCAATGGTTTCTGTATGCTACAGAAATGCCATTTATCCGAACTAAAAGGAAAAATTTTAATGAAATGCTTCAGTAATTTAAAGGAAAAAAATCACTAAAAGATATTTTATCTGAAACTTTAGCAAGGTTTTATTACCTTTATTCAGAAGAGTTTTGTATACCCCAAATAATGGCTTATAATTAGTAGACAATTATTTATATCACTATTTTTTCATTCAGTTATAAGCATAAAAGTGCATAATTCATATAGCAACATGTTTATGCATTAATCTACTCAAATTTGGGGGTAAACGTTGGCACCACACTCAGCTACACTCAGAGCTTATTCCTGGTTCTACACTCAGGACTCCTGCGGTGCTCAGGGGACCATAGAGGATGCTGGGGATCAAATCTGTGTTGGCCGCATGCAAGACTAGTGCCTTACCCGCTATGCAATGTCTCTGGCCCATATATTCAAAATTTTAAAAAGGCAAAAGGGACATTTCTCTGATTTATTTATTTCCTACCCAAAGTGGTTTAGTGTTCTTTTGCTTAGTTCCTGATCATTGCATACTTTATATTAACAACTTCTAGTTGCTTTATTCTTCAAAATACTTAAATTTAATATTTTCTTGTATGGGATGGGAGAAATGGTAATATGAATTACATTTTGTGATTCTTCCATTTAGAATATAAAGACGCTGAACTTTTCACTTCTCAGAACTCCTAAGAATACCATGTTACTGTCACTGATTTCAAACTATACCGTATATTTTCCTATTATCTGGCACATGACAACTCTCTAAAATCACAAGCTTTCTATTCCTTAAACCAGCAATATTCCAAGAATATTCCAAGGGGGCCACAGATGGAAACTCCAAGTGGGAGGATGGGGAATGAAGAATGAGATCCGGAGAATGTGGAAGGTAGGGGACCACAGGAAGAAAACAAAGGCAAAAGAGGCCATGGTTAGGAAGAGGTTGAGAAATTCTGACATTTAGAGTTAAATGTAAATAAGCACCAACAGGAAACAAATTTAAAGGAATATTGCTTAAAACACACTTTTAAAAAAACTTTCTTCTCAGCCCAAACTGTTCTTCTATGAACTCAATCCTGATATTAAAAACCCTCTACAAACAGGAGCACTAAGCGGCCAGAGTCACAGGGTGCTTGCTTTGTGTGCGGCCGACTTGGGTTTGATCCCTGGCACCACATGCGGTCTGCTTAGCATGCCAGGAATGACCCCTAAGCACACCCTCACTAGATCACAGTTCATATTTGACAAGAGCTTTTTGAGACGAGGTCACTGAAAAAATTATTTTTGAGTTACACCAGGCAATGCTTAGGGGTTACTCCTGGCTCTGCACTCAGGAATTATTCCTGGCGGTGCTTGGGGGACATCTGGAATGCTGGAGATAGTACCCGGTTTGGCCATGTTCAAGGCAAACGCCCTACTCACTCTATTATCATTCTAGCCCCTAAGCATCTTTCTCTTCACAGTGCCAGGAACAGAGCATGGTGCCAGGAACAGAGAAGATAGGCAGAAGATACAGCCTCATCTCATCACCCACATAGCATCAAAGAGTTTAAAAACATAGGGACACAAAGCAGGAAGCACATGGAGTAAAAAATTAAACATAAACTACAACACAGCATCAAAAATAATTCTTAAAAAAAATCAAATTCAACAGTGAAATACTTTTTTTTTTGGTGGGGGGGGGCACACCTAGTGATATGTCAGGGCTTTTTCATGACTCTGCACTCGGGGATCATCCAGGAGGGGCTCAGGGAACCCTAAGCCGTGCTGGAGATAAACCCGGGCCAATGCGTGCGAGGCAAACACCCTAGGTGTAGGGCCACTCTGACCTAACGCACTTTAACTAGGCCAGGATGAAGGAGTAGAGTCTATCTAGCAATATGTTGCACATAACTTAATCTGAAACAAACAGAAGGAAACTCTGCTGGTCTGAGTTGTAGGGTCTTGTCAGGTGTTGCTCTTGGCCTAGTGCTGGGTGTCACTCCCTGGTGGTACCTGGGGGACCATGCCGTGCCTGAGACTGAACTGTGACCTCCCATTGGCAGTGTGTTTGATAATCTAACCCTCGGAACCATTGTCCTGAACCACGGATGAATTTGACTTTCAAAACTAAGCATGAAGCAGTGAGAGGTGGTGATCCTTGAGAGAGGGGAGATGAGGTGTGACCCTTGAGAGAGAGGGGATGAGGGTGATGACAGGGACCACTGCACCTGACGAGCACTGAAGGGCACAGTGCAGTTAGGAGTCACACAGGACACAGTGTTCTCAACTTAGCCTGGAGTGTAACAGAGCAAGGCAGTCAATTCTATAACACAGTATAGCAAATTAAAGAGGGCTAGAGAAAAACAAAAATCACCATCCACAACCACCCCTCCCACTCCCCCAGGTTCTAATCTCTTTAGCCTTCAGTGGATAGTCATCAAATCTGGGGTTTGAGAACACAACCTGAGGTCAGTAGGAGAATCATCCTCCAAGACTACAGGAAACACCACCCAGAACTCACACAATCACAGAACCACATACACAGTCATTCACAGTACAATCAACAGAGCATTCTGAAAGGTTTTTGCCTCAGAAATGGCAAAAAATTAGCCCAAAATCAAATGTTACTCTGGTCCTTCCTAACCATCTATTGAAAGACCTAGGTGTATCTAGCCATAAGTAGCTTAATAATATCTTAGAAAACATGCATTAAAAATTTTACAGAATACAAAAACATCCACCACACAACACGGTGGAATCCATCCCAGCTGGTTTTGATTCAAAATTACCAGGGATACTAAAAAAGAAAAAAAAAAAGGAAAAAAAGAAAAAAAATAAGGAAGATGTGACCCATAATGAGGACAGAAGCAAATAAAAAATGACCCAGAAATCATAGATGACAGAACTACTAGAAAAGAACACTAAATCTTAGTAGATTTAGCAAGAAAAATACAACTAGGTATCAAAAAGATAATATTATGATAACACTTCACTAAGAGGTCAGAGATATTTATAAATAATGATTTAAAGAATATGAAACACAGGTGGAAAGATAGCAAAACAGGAGGAGAACATGCTTTGCATGCAGGAGCCTGGCTCTAATCCCTGGTACTGCATGGTCCCCCAAGTACCACCAGGGGAAATGTCTGAGCACTGAACTGGGTTCAGACCCTAAATACCACCAGGGATGGTTCCAAACCAAAAACAGTACATCAAACAAAAATGGGCTGATTAAAATAAGAAATAAACATATCCACAATTATGAACAGATATAAACACTATTGTCTCACCATTTTCGAAAATCTATAGATGAGAAATAGTAAAAATAGAGTTGAGCAAAACTATCAACCATGACTGAAGTGCCGTTTATAGAAAATTCCATCTAATAATAGCAGAATCCGGCACTTACAAAGGTGGGGCCCAAAAACCAAATTGCAAAAAAATGCAGAAGATTCAAATAACACAAAATATATTCTCCAACCATAATGGAATTAAACTAAAAATTAGTGACAGAAAAATCACTGAAAATTTCCCCAAAATGAAAACACTGTATTTTTAAATAACACATGGATCTAAGAACAAGAAAAGATAAAGGATTTCTATTTGAATAAGCATGAAACACAACACATACAAATTTATGGCTGGCAGCTAGAGCAGTGCTGATAGGAAATTTTATAACATTAGACACCTTTGGGACAAAGGTCAGACTTGACTGAGCACTGGCAAGCTTTTTGGGTTCCTAAAGAATGAGGCTGCTCATTCTGATATGTAAACTCAAGTACACAGCATCTACTTGAGCCTCTTAGTCTGTCAAGCCACCACAATAAAATGAAACTGGGGAAGCCATTAACCATAGAAACGTTTTGCTCTAAAGGTGGGAGCAAGCGTAGCTGCAGATTTGGTTCCAAGTGAGAGTTCTGGCATGCAGATGTCTGATTTTTCATTGTGTCTCCGAAGAGATGGTGGGATGAAGGAGAGAGCAACAGAGCAAGACAAGAGAGGCAGAAGAGAGAAGGTAGGAAAGTCTCCTCTCCTCTCCTCTCTCCTCCTCTCCCCTCCCTTCTCCTCCTCTCCCCTCTCCTCTTCTCTCTCTCTCTCCCCCTCTCTCCTCCTCTCTCTCTCTCTCCCTCCCTCCCTCCCTCCCTCCATTCCTCTTTCTATTGTCCAAAGCATAATAAAGATAAAAGACCAGTCTTAGGATCTTAGTTACCTATAAAATTATCTACAGATCTAGTCACAGGGTAGGTCTGACTAAGGTTTTAGCACATGAGCAGGGAGGCACAATTTTGTCCACATCCTGCTGTAAAACTACATCAAGTGAGAACAGACACCAAGCATGATGACCTCTCAGTATGTGTTGCAAGTCATAATGCCCAAAAGCAGAGAGAGAGAGTCTGGGGAATACTGTCTGCCATGGAGGCAGTGGGAGGGTGGGAAAGGGGGGGATATACCAGGGATATTGGTGATGGGGAATGTGCACTGGTGGAGGGATGGGTGTTTGATCATTATGTGATTGTAACCCAAACATGAGAGCTTGTAACTATTTCACAGTGATTCAATAAATTTTTTTTAAATTAAAAAAAAAATGAGAACAGACACTAATGGTATGCTTCTTTTTTGCTACTGTGTCTCTGGATCCAGAAATCTTGTGTCTTGTTCCTGCATCTATGAACTTTTGTCAGGAAAAACAATTAGCTTGCTAGTAGGCTAAAATTTCAGCCCTCTCACACCTTTAGACAAGCTGGTGAACTTAGTCAGGTTTTAAGCGTTCACCCAGCACTGCTAGCTCATATGGTCTGATCCTGGGCCCTGAAGATTTTATCTTCACAAGAAATTTGTAATAATTATGAATTAATTAAAAAATGTAATAATTAATTCAACGGGCTAACTGATTCAATAGAACTGTGACCAGTAATGCTTGCTCACTCTCTCTTCAAGAGAACAGTGCGTGTTACTGACTCAGCACTTTCCATTCATGAATTCCTCTGCTTAAAGCTCAACTATGGTGCTTAGGACACCATCAGCAGGAAAGATTGATAAGGAAAGAAACGGACAAGGCTCATAAATAATACATAACTAGAATTCAAGTACTCTGATCCTTCTGCATGCATACTATTTTTTGGTTTGTTTTTAAGTCACACCTGGCGATGCTCAGGGTTTAATCTGGTTCTGTGCTCAGGGACCATACTGGGTCCCGGCAATCAAACCTGGATCAGCTGCCTGCAAGTCATACGCTCTACAAGCTGTATTATCGTTTTGGCAATGTACATTCACTGTCACTGTCATCCCGTTGCTCATCGATTTGTTCGAGCGGGCACCAGTAATGTCTCTCATTGTGAGGCTTACTGTTACTGTTTTTGGCATATCGAATACGCCACGAGTAGCTTGCCAGGCTCTGCCGTGCAGGTGAGATACTCTCGGTAGCTTGCCAGCCTCTCCAAGAGAGGCGGAGGAATCAAACACAGGTTGGCCGTGTAAAAGGCAAAGCAATGTACATTAAACTACACATTTAGGTAATTCTAAGTTTATGAATCTACCACAACATTTTGAGTCCATGGTTTCCAATATGAGTTAGAAATCTCAACAATCATATGATTCAAAAATCCTAATTTAATCTATGAATCCAGTTCTGTGATACCTTAAAGGAGTTGCCTTCTAATATATTTGGAGGCTCCCACTGTAGAAAAATAATTTCACATAGAGCAGAATATTTAACCTAAAATTACAATTTTGAAGTCAGTACAACTTCATAATATTGAAACAGAGAGAGAATATGATAAAGGAAAATTAAAGAGAAGCATTATCAATGAAAAAAATTTCTTAAAGTCTTATAAATAATCAGTAAGAAAATAAGCAAGAGTTTCAAGGATATTCTAAGGGGGGCGCAGAGAGATAGTATACTGGGCACTGCATTTGCATTGCATAAGGCTGACCCAGGTTCTATCTCTGGCATTCCATATGGTCCCCTGAGCACTGCTAGGAGTAATTCCTGAGCACAGAGCCAGGAATAACCCCTGAGTATCATTGGGTGAGGTCCCAAAACAAGAAAGTAGCAACAAAATAAGAGTATTACCAAGGAAGATAGAGTGGCTCAATATCAGAAAATCCATAGCTAGATTAACAAATTAAAAGGAAATCCATTATACAATCATTTAGCAATAGTTGAAAAGGCATTTCATCAAATTCAGTAACAATGACTCTTAAAAGTTAACAGAAAAACATAAATAGAAAAAATATTACATATTTTATAACATTTTACTAGAAGCCAACAATAAATAGGTGACTTGAGGATAAATATGTGAATTCAGACTAAATAATAGTACCCATCTTATGTGCTATAATATGTATAGTTAGTTCAACAGCGCCTGTTGAACAAAGAAAGAGCCAAGTAGTTGTTAAAATAGTAATAATAATAATCCAAATCACAAAATCCCGTTAATTATTGATTTCTCTAGCGGGCTCAGTAACCTCTCATTCGTCCTTTCCCTGAGCTCTTAGAAGTCTCTCTGGACTAGGCCCTCCCAAGAATGTGGCACTGGAGGCTCTTTCAGGGTCAGGGGAATGGGATCCAGCTTGTTACTGGATTTAGCATATGAATACACCATGGGAAGCTTGCAAGGCTGTCCCATGTGGGCAGGAAACTCTCAGAAGCTTGCCAGTTTCTCCCAGAGGGAGAAGTAGGCTACAAGATATCCGGCCACCAAGCGCTTCTGGGAGCTTGCTTTTAATTTTAAGTCTCTGGGCGTTGGTTGTTGATGGAATTACACACACCTGGGTTCCTCTGCCAGTACCTTCATGCGTGAGGCCTGTCCGAATGTGTGGGGAGGGGCCTCGAGCATGGCTGTAGCTAGGTTCCGGGTGGTCTTTGGCCGCCAGGAGCTCTGCTCGAGCGGGGAGGGAAGCTGGAGCCCATCCCCTCCGAGGAGCCCCGGGGAAGACAGCCAGGTGTGCGGGCAATAGACTCTCTTTATATTATATAATAATAATAATAATAATAATTCCAGTCAAAGGACAAAAACCAATATAAACAAAATATAAAATAAAAAATGCTCTATTGTAAAGATATGAAACTCATTAAATCCAAAATACTCTAAATAGTTAAAAAGTTCATAAGAAACATGGGTTCACTAAGATCAGTTGTATTTTTAGCAATTGGCTCTTAGGCGGAGGAATTTAGAAAAATTATATTCATAATAGCAAATGATACTTTAAATACGAGGCATAATTTTAACAGAAATGCAGTGAGAACTTGTAGAACAGAGAAAATATAAAGTAGTCAAAGAGGGAAAATCTTGGAAACCCAAACAGATGTTTTCAGTAGGAAGATTTAATTTTACTAAAATGTAAACTTGTCAACATCAGTATGCAGAATTAATAAACTTAGTTTATAAGTCAAAATATGTGTCTGAAAGCAGTCAATGAAAGAATGCAAACAGCCAGCTCGGAGGCAGAAGGGCGCAGCGAGGCTGTGAGTCTAGAGCTCCCCCGGCTCCCTGTCTAGGTCCTGGCTCCACGCCCGCCTGCGCCAGTTCTCTGCCCTCAGGTGCGCGCTGGCGCCACAGCCCCCAGAAAGTGAGCGAGTGCCACAACCCACAGTGTCCACGGCCGCATATGCAGATGGGCAACACCTGGGTCATCAAAACAGCAACAGAGTGAAGGGCTGGGTGTTGGGTGGGGGGTTCGGGAGTAATGAAAGGGACCTTGAGAGGGAGTATTCTTCAAGTACCATGCAGGGGTCAGGACCTGAGCAACAGAAAAGCGACAAAGGCCCTTGCCCAGCAAGCAGCCATGGTTCAATGCCAGCACCACATATGGGCCGATTCCACCAGGAATGAGCCCCGAGTATAGTCCAAACAAAATGAAAATAAGGGGGAAAAGGCTGTCTTTTTAAACACCACTACACTGATGAAATACAAAATCAAATAAGTACACTTTAAGAACATCATACTATAATAATCTGATGTTTGTTATTTCTATTTTAGTGTCAAGTGAGATGTACTAAATTCATAGTCCAGTTTAATGTGGTATAATCAACACGTAAGCAAATCAGACTGTGCAGTGGCTTGCATAGCTGCACAGTGAACTCTCAGGTGCTTTTCCTGTGACTAAACATACACACACACACACACACACACACACACACACACACATGCATACACAGAGGAAAACTGCAAATTAAAATCAGAATTTATAAAAGAAATATTTCTAACTTTCTAAAACTGTAAAATCAATTAAGAACAAAAGGTAATTAATAAGCTCAAGTGGCAAAAGAGAGATCTGAAAAAGCCATTTCATGATAGACAAAGGATTACTATAGTATAGAATGAACATGATCCTTTAGCTGATTGACAGCTTTTTTTAAAGGTCTTTTTCTTTTATTTTTCCCCCTTTTAGTTTTTTAGCCACACCCAGCTATATTCTGGACTTACACCTGGCTCAGGGGTCACTCCTGGCAGGCTCAAAAACCATATAGGGTGCCAGGGATGGAATCTGAGTTAGCCATGTGCAAAGAAGGTGCCCTACCCACTGCACTATCTCTCTAGACCCCATTCGATTTATTACATTTTCCATGTTCTCCAAATAATTTCCATTGCTCTTGATTTTGTTTCACTGATAAATACTTCTGAAATGTCTAACACCCTGCAGAGACAATCTCATTAAGCAAGCTTTCGGTTCAAATAATAAAATTTTTGGTTCTAAAATTTTCATTTGGGTTTTCTTTTATTTGCTTTTTGGGTCACACCCAGCGATGCACAGGGGTTACTCCTGGCTCTGCACTCAGGAATTACTCCTGGCGGTGCTCAGGGGACCATATGGGATGCTGGGATTCGAACCCGGGTCGGCTGCGCGCAAGGCAAACGCCCTACCCACTGTGCTATCACTCCAGCCCCTCATTTGGTTTTTTAATGGTTACAATTTTTCTATTATGCTTTCCCCACGGTTTCCTAAATATATTCATATCTTCAATTCAATCTTTAAATATATTCATTATTTTTTCTAGTAGCTTCCGCCCCCCCCCTCTTATTAACTTGAGAAAAGCAGCCACCCACAAAGGAGCTGGGTGGCAGTGTGGGTCTGATGGTCAGTGCTGTGTTCAGGGCCACCAGAACAGATTTCCTCTTTCTATTAGAGCAGAAATTAAAATAAACTCACACTGCATTTCGTTTTCATGTCTCCCCATCTCCTGTGTGTCTCAGACAGTTTCTCATTCCTGCCTGGTTTTCTGGGCTTATACAACTTGTACCATCTTCAAGAATCCCAGCCAGGGTTCTGTATGGTGGACGCGGGCTGTGCAGAATGCGGCCACTTAGAAGGTTGTGAGAAAAAGAAGGGCCTCGAGGCAGTGACCAGAGAAAACTCAACATTCACAAGAGAACCCCAGGAGTGGTCTTCATGAAATGTGGGCCTGGGGCACTTGAAGGGACCCAGAGATGTCCCATGCCAGAGTGGGACCCCCGAGGTGAGCACTGCTATGGATTCCACAAAGCTGTCTGGGCCACAGGAGTGGGGACTGTCCCATGCCATATCCCTGTGCAGTTGCCCTGAATTATATCCAATTGCTTTTTTCAATTCAATTTTTAAATATATTCATAACTTTTTCTGGCGATTTTCCCCCTCTTTATTAACTTTTAAAAAGTGGCCACCTCCAAAGGAGCTGGGCCACAGTAAGAATCCTTTCGTAAATAAGTTTTACACATTTACTAAACAAGCGTTGGACAATGGTTACTTATGTACCCATTACCACTTTCAAAAATCTATAGTCAATATATGATGAGAATTTAATGACATAGTAAAATTATGAAATAAAATAATGTGTACTTCTCTTAATGTCTTATTAACTATTTGTTTTTTACTTATTTTAACCATTTAAGTTTTGTATCAGGGCCTAAAGCAGGTAGTCCCGCAATCCATGAATGTAATGTGTTTCAACACACAAACTATAGTTTCATTGAAACATTATAAATATTCAATTCCTATAAATATTCAATCCGTAAAAAGTGCTATATTGTCCCAGTAGTGATTGAATTTTATATACATATATTTTTCTGAACTTATCAGAAGTCTTATTAGCATCTACCTGAATTACATTGTCTAAAAGAAACTATCATGTCTATAAAGATTAATTTGAATTATTTAATTATTCAAATTATCTAAGAATGACTTATTTATGTCTTGATTTTTTTTCAAAAACTTCAGGTACTCTTTAACATACTGTCCAATTCAATTAAGGTAAATTCTCTTCAAATAGATTTAAATTTTAAATTACTAAAAATACACTTATAAGCAACTTTTAAAATTAATTTTTACATATTACCTATAATGCATCAGAAGGCACTCTTTATACTCTACATGGTTGGAAAACTAAAAATAATACTTTATAATGCTTTCAAGGCAGCAGATAACACACTCTGGCTTCTCCTTTTAAGAAACACATTTTGGTTTCACAGTTTTTTCAGTAATGATCTTTTTTCCCTTATAGTTCCAAAGATTCATTACTTTGATAACCATTTATCAGAGACTCAAGTCCAATCTATAACATCCATTGAGATAGCAAATAATTCAGCCTCAGTGACTGTGTGTGTGAAAATGGGCTGTGTCCTAGATAAACGGTCTACCTGCCTCTGACACAGATTAGGTCATCATTCAAACTACCCACACATCTCCTGATGGCATCCACGGCTTGCAGGCTCACGTCAGCTGCTGTTTTCCTTTTTGTGTAGATTTTTCTCTTTAGATCGTTAACCATACCATCAAAGTATAGCACTGGTTTGGAAAAAACACAGTGGCTTCTGATTTAATTAGAATTTTGGGTAACAAATACAGGGAAGGTTGGTAGTGAATACTATGATGGTAGGACACAGTCCTCATTTCTATTTGTTTCGATCCTTTTTTTAGTTTTTGGGCCACACTTCGTGGTGCTCAGAGATGACTCGTGGCTCTACACTCAAGAATTACTCCTGGCAGTGCTCGGGGAACCATACGGGATGCCAGAGATTGAACCTGGGTCGGCCGTACTATCTCTCCAGCCAGCCCCCCTTATTCCTGATTCCTGATGTTTATAATAAAGAAAACCTATACTTAATGCTTAAAGATGATCACTTTATTGCTGCTGTTAAGTCCATAGTTTTGTCCTCTGGAACTGGGGTCACCTGAGAGCAATGAGCAATAGCATGAAGTAGAGGACTGCTTTTAAGTACTAAGCCCAGGGAAATAAGGGAAAGACAGAAACAAGAAACAATAAATACAAAAATATTTTTAAAGAAATAAAATACATGCTGAACTTCAGTCTCTTGCCTTGGCCTTCCTTCTCTTCTCTATGTATTTATACAAAAGGTCAACCTATAGTCAGGTGGCTTGAGCGAGGGAGGGTGGTAAACATCAAATTAATTTGGGCAAAGATATAAAGGCATTATGTTGAGGGGAGGGGGTTGTTGGTCCTAAGCTCAGGAGACCAAATGCAGTGCTAGGTGGGTCAAGGGCAAGTACCTTATTAGGTACTGCACCTCAGGCCCCTGAATCTGCCCCCTACCCTGAGGCAATCTGGGTTTCTGTGAAATTTAGTGTTTGTGGCTACATTCTTATTTCCTTCATTCTCCTGAAGATTCCCTTTTCAGATCACTACTTTTCTCTCCTTTTTTTCTCTAAACTTTTCTGATCTCTTAGCGCCTTTGTCCTTCACTTCATATGACGCCCTGGGTCCCACCAGGGGTTGATTCCCTGAGCACAGCGCAGGGAGTAAGCCCTGAGCACTGGCAGGCATGGCCCAAATCAAACCAAACCAAACTAAACCAAAAGATACAATTACTCTCATGGACACTGTCGAGCTCTGCTCATACTTGGTGGAATGCCTTCCTGCAAAATCACACGTTCCTCCACTGCTGTCCCAAGAACTCTGAGGGAAATCTGCAAGAACAGCAGAACCCTAAATTGGAATAAATGCAGAGAGGGAGTAAAATGACACCACACCTTCAAACCTCAGAAGTCATGGCTATCTGTGAAATGTTTTACACCATTTCAGACAAGCTCCATAGTGACTCCAGGAGCAGCTGAGCAGGAGCCCACCAGAGTCTGCCCTTGCCCTGTTATTATTTCCCCCCACCCGAAGGTCTCAGCATTCCCCTGGCCTCAGCAACTAAATCAGGTGGAAACTGAACTCAAATTTTAAACACAAATCTTGTCCTCTTCTTTTATATTTCAAATACAGGAGAAAAGACCCTGAGCTAAGTGTTTTACATAAACCTATTCCATAAATACTGATAACAATCATGTGAGATGAGACTTATCCTGATAGAGCAGTTTCAAGAGTCATGCCCATGGTCTCAACATGGAGATTTAAATTCAGTAAGATCAGGGAGAGCAATGTACCAACAACACAAAAAAAGATAAACCTAATTCTTCCTTTGCCCCCTTTCCAAGCCAACCTCGCTATTTCAGCTTCTCAATACAGTGAGTTGTCTGAAATGGCCTTGTACATCCATTTGTTCACTTATTGTTCCTCTTCCTCACAACCTTTAGAATGGAAGCTGCTTTTAAAAAGCAAAGAGTTTGTCCTCATGATATATTTTGAGAAATAAATATAGATCTGGGTATTCAACAAACACACACCGAATGCATCACTTTTCCTTACAATCAAAGCTTTGTTTTTCTTTTTAAATGTACAACACCAAGTGATATACATTTATATATAACAAATTTCATTAAGTGAATGGAGGTCAGAAGTTGATTTCAAACTGTTATGAAATCAAAGTGATTTACAAAATCACTTTGGCTTTCTAAGATAGTTTTCAGAACGTATCAAAAATAAATTTGGAACCAGGAGAACTGGCCAAGTGGTATCCTGTATTTAGCAGTCAACAGAAGGGCAGCTTATGTTAGATTCTCATGACTAAGGTATGATACAGTACATGGACTGAAAGACACTCTTTCACTCTCAGACGAGAAAAATTTGGCTCTCCTTATCTCACTGTATACTGTGTACCCCAGAACCCTAAATGCCAAACTTCACACATGCCTGAATAAATGCCTTCTCATTAGTGTAACTTCAGTTTTCTGGCTACAATACTTTGTTTTCCATAGATTAGTGAAAACTCAAGCCTAAAATCTACTTTTAAGCACAGTGTCCTCATACAGATCTTATAAGGTACTGTCATTCTCACCTCCTCTCGGGGCTTGATTGATTACTCCTTTTCCTTATGTTCATTAATCTCATCACCTTATCTTTTATACCACGTCATTTTAGCAGAAAGGTAATAATAAAACCCTCATCCATTATCCTTTTACTCATCTAGTCAAGCGGAAATGGTTAATAACATGCTACAAATTGAACTTCAATCACCTCATTTTCTCCTTTGTTGAATACACATTAAAATATATTCCAAAAGTGCAATTTGTTTTACAGGAGAATTTGTGTTATATTGCTACAGACAACTAAAATTAAGTGTTTCTCAGTTAGGTTATTAAATATATCCAAGTGCCCTTTTATCGATAATACTAAAACATTAACTCATTTTATTAGGGTATAATAATACAAGAGCCTTATCTCCCAGAACACAAAGACATCTAGGCTATTTAATAGTATGTGTTATATGATGGGTCATTTATCTTTAAGAAAAAAATAGCAGCGATAATTTATGAATTGGTACGTTATTACAGATGAAATTGCTCTCTATTTTTAAAAGTTAATTTGTATACATGCAGCCTTATCTTGAAATGCAAGCCCTATTAGTGAAGAGGTCTATAACTGTCATATAAAACAAATAGAGAAGAATGGACATATACATAAAATAGAAAGGCATATATATGATTTAAGGTTTGAAAAGTACAACCTTCTGAATGGAATACATTTAAGATATAACTAGACTGGTTTTCAAAAAATGGAAAGGAAAAAATGACTACTAAAATTATGCAAAATTTCATACAAAGAATAACTGATACTTGTTGAACCCAGTCGTTATAGTCCCCAGATTGTTAGTGGGGAAATTGGAGGAGAAAATCATTTCTACTAATTTGGGTATACTTTATTTGTAAATGGGAATGTCCAGGACTAACTTACGAAGAATGCTGTTAACTAAGCTTCTAGAACATTAGCTTCCTATGACACAGAAAACATGTTCTTTTACTCTAAGGATAAAGTAGCCTGACATATCAATATTGAATCCCGAAAGTGTTCCACTTATTAAGAAACCATCGTTATTAAGGAAAAAAAATTTGGATTATGTTTGTAACCTGTTCACAATAACCTAAACTATTACTTTTTGAAAGTGTCCATTTTCATCCATTAAGTTGTCTGATTGTAAAATATACACAAAATAACATAATTGAAAACCTTAGAAATTTTGCGGCATTATTTACTCAGAGTTCTATAATTAACAAGAGGTAGCAATTTTTGTTCACACTTAAGACTTTCTAGAACCTCATCCAAAATTGTCACTAAGTATATCTTCATTCTGCATAATTTCATGTTTCTGTGTCAGTGCAAGATTTTTAAGATACCTGTTATGTTAGTCATAAATTATATGTAATAAGTACATATTATTCACTGAAATTCTTATTTCCTGTAAACCATACACAAAAATATTGTCACTGTCAAGGGCTAATCGAACTAGTTCATTCTACAAAAAAAATAACATATTTATTGGTCAATTATATATCTGAATATAAATTCTTTTGAATGAGGGGTAAAATTACTATTTTAATAGGATTTATCATGTAAAAATTATAAATCAATAAACAAGCCAATGTGCACAACAGTTTTTATTTCAACGTCTACACATTCTTGAACGGTATCAGATGCCACTGCCTATGAGTAAATGAATTCATCAATTTAATGAGGACTCAGGCAAATCTTTTGCTTAATGACAACTCCAAATAATGTGACAGAGGGTTTATTTTAGTGCCCAAAATAGACTTGTTTCAAATATTTGTTTTTAAATGGTTTTATTTTAAGAAGTTTATTAAGAAAAATGTGAGGCAGGGTGAGAAACACAAACACAAACACACACATACACACACACATATATATACACACAGAAACAGAAAGACATAGAGACAGAGACATAGAGAAAGACGTGGGGGGAACCCTCAATTTTTATATTCCTGACCCTCTTATAAGCCCATCCTGTCTAATTAATTTCTTCCAATTTCCTCCTTTTTTTGCTCTTTATACAATTAAAAATATAACACCATTAGAGTAAGTACAAATTTTAAATTTTTTTGCAAAACAATTTTTCTAAACTTGCAGGCTTATTAAAACATCACTGGGGCTGGAGCGGTAATCCAGCAAGGGCATTTACCTTGCATGCCTGCCTGCTGCCAACCCTGGTTCAGTCCCAGCTACCATACATCATCACCCGAGCCCACCAAGAGCGATCCCTCAGTGCAGAGCCAGAAGTAAGTCCTGTGCAATGCCAGATGTGGTCGACAAATCCCCCCAAAAAATTAAATATGAAAACTTAAATAAGATAGTACTAGGTTGGGAGGCTCATGTGGCAGAGCACGGGGCAGGCACACACAGGATCCAGAGCCAATGCCTGGCACCACCTGCCCTTCCCCACTGCCCGCAGCAGCACGGGGCTGGAAGGAGGCAAGGCCCTGCCCTGGTGGCCCCAACCACAGTGGTCCGGGACAGGCCACGATGCTGCTGGAAGTGGAACTCCCTAAAAACTCATGAAATAAACAATTTTTATGGAGAGAGAGAGAGAGAGAGAGAGAGAGAGAGAGAGAGAGAGAGAGAGAGAGAGCGCACCTCATACAGAGCAGTTGCTGTCCTTCCACCTACCCACTAGGAATCCTGACTGTTGCCAACCCCCTGATTCCAGTGAGAAACCCAGGTATGCAGGATCAGTGACAACAAACTCCAGGCCTCAAGGGATAGGGGATGGGCCAGTCTTTCTCATCTCCCCATCCCTAAGGGACCCTGGAGGTCACACCCATGAACTGCCTCTGGCTGCTACTTAAGCTCCTTAACAGCCAGGATCCAGAGACACACAAAAGAATCTTGGAACAGAGCAGCTCACTGCAGAGATTTCTCCAGACCCTGTCATTATCACTGTCATCCTGTTGCTCATTGATTTGCTCGAGTGGGCACCAGTAATGTCTCCATTGTGGGACTTGTTGTTACTGTTTTTGGCATATCGAATACGCCACGGGTAGCTTGCCAGGCTCTGCTGTGCAGGCGGGAAACTCTCAGTAGCTTTACAGGCTCTCCGAGAGGGACAGAGAAATTGAACCTGGGTCAGCTGCGTGCAAGGCAAACGCCCTACCCACATGCTATTGCTCCAGCCTGAAGCATATTGAATATTTTCAATTAAATAACTGCTTACTTATTATTAGGCATTTTCTATTATATGTACTGCCATTTGAAAATGAGCATCAAACATTCAAGGTTTAATGGTTATTTAACAATCCACACTAGAAACTATTTTTATATTCTCAAAGGCATACTATGTGGTTATTTGATAGTGTCCTGAATAAAATTTTGAAAGTCAATATAACTAAAGACTTTAAGCTGTGTTTCCAAGTTTTACTAAACAGCCCTTGCTAATTTTGTAGTTTCAAAGCAGTTTAATAATATACAGGGATGTTTATAAAACCTCCCTTATTATGATAGCAACTTATGATTTCCTAAAACTGTTTTCCCTTTAAAATGCTAGAAATGCTGGGACATGGGTATAGTTTGATGCATGCTTCACATGTTTGAGGCCCCTGGCTTAATCCTCAGTGTGCAAACGAACGCACACGCACACACACACACACACACAATGTTTTTATTGTTGCATTATCTAACTCAGTGATACATAAGGGTGAAAAATTTAATACAATTATCCAGCAAAATATATATCCACAAAGTCTATGAGAGTGATTTTCTTGCAACAAAAGTTGGCTTTTTCTGGGGTGAGTGGCAGTTCTGGGCATAGGACCCAGGTCTGATGCACACAAGGTTATGTGCTTCGTATCTTGGACTGAAAATCTTTAAGCATATAGAGAAATTATTGAATCATTTCCCCCCCACATGATTTTCAGTATGAATTTTACATTTGGTTATTGCTCTCAACAGCATCAGACTCTGAGAGCTGGCCTTCAGAACTGTTTATCAACAGAATGGGGGTGGGGGAGGAGAGGGACCCATGAGGAACTGGTGGAGGGATACTGACAAGCTGGTGGTGAGCACGGGGCTAGAACCCTGGATGCCTGCATCTTTACTATTCACAGTACTATTCCTGTACCAAAATAAAATAAAGCAGTACACGAAATCTTTTAAATGATGATTCTATCAATAGTGGCTGTACTGAACTACAATAAATTTTAACTCACCAGCCCCACTCCAAAAAATAAGAGAGAGAGAAAGAAAGAGAGAGAGAAAGAAAGAGAGAGAGAGAGAGAGAGAGAGAGAGAGAGAGAGAGAGAGAGAGAGAGAGAATGTTTTCAGCAAATCAGAGACTTTTTCATTTTTCTTTCTAACAAAGATATCCAAAGCTTAGTAACTGAATCGATCCCTCAAGAACATAATGCTCACTTCTCTGGTTTGCTTGGTTTGTTCCAACTGCTAGTTAGAGTTAGACGACAGGAATGAATGAGAGGAGAGGAGCAGGACAAAGAGTGACAAGCCGGAAGCCTGGGCGGGCAGGATAGCACACCAGGGAGGACGTCTGCCTTGCATGCCGCTGACCTGGGTTGATCTCTGCAATCCCACATGGTCCCCTGAGAATGGCCAGGACAGGAGTAATTCCTGAATACAGAGCGACATCTGATGCTCAGAAACCCCTGAGCATGGTGGTGTGAGCATCTCTGGGTGTGGCCAAGAAACAAACAAACAAGCAAACAACAACAAAAAAATCCTCCACCCCAAAACAACCACAACAACAAAAGTGAAAGGCAAATCTGAGCAGCAGAGACAGTTCTACCAACAAAACCTTTCTCAGAATCATAGACCAGCAGTTTCCACTTAGCCCTTAAAAACAAAATCTGTATCTAATGGCCAGGTCTATCTTTAAGAAGTGTGTGTGTGTGTGTGTGTGTGTGTGTGTGTGTGTGTGTGTGTGTGTGTATAGGAACATTAGGGCCCTTCCATAGTCGGCTCTCTTTTCTATTTGGGGGTGGTGGGTGTGCAGGGGACTGAATTGGGTTTCACACACCTGAGGCTGTCCCCAGCCATGTTTAATGGCTTTCCTTACGAAAGTCTCCTCTAGATGGTTCCTTTTCTCCCCCAATCCCTTAACCAGCCAATTTTCCAGTTTGAATCAGAAAGGTTTAAAACATTGCTCTAGCAATTCTAGATAAAATATTTGATTTCTATGGATCTAATTTCTGACTACAAAACAGGAAAAACAAATCTAAAAATTAAATGATTTAATATGTGAAACTCAGAACATCATCTTAAAATAATGTTACATCGAATTTAAAAACTTTAAAACTCATATCAAATATTGCATTATTTCATGTTATTAACTTTTTATTCATTCAAAAAATATATATTTATTATTTAACGACATACTAAACTTTGTGATACACATTCAAAATACAAGTTAGACCAAAGCCTTTCCTTATGAGTGTGATTTTTACCATCTTTTTATTATTGTCTAATAAATATTATGATATTTTCTACACGTAGAGAGAAGGGATAGAGCAAAATAATCACAACTATAAAGCAATGAAAAGACCTCTAAGAGACTGAAGATTCTGGATTCTTCTTGTTTACTCTAACACCAAGCTAAGCAAGTCATTAAGAGATAAACTGACACGGGGACAAAGGTGGGAGGAAGTGGACACGCTGGTGGAGTGTACAGCGTTGGAATGTGTTATATATGAAACGCTGCTATGAAAGTTATTGTAAAGCACAACACCTAACATGAAGAAAAAATTTTAAAAGACAAATTTAGAATTAAGCAAAAATAACAGTCATGTTAACAGTCATCTAAAATTTTCATAATTTACATTCCACATAATTACATTTTTGGTAATGACATGCCCACAATCATACAAAAAAAGAAATTTTTAAGTTTTGCTGCTAATTCTAAGAATATTTATGATCCTTAGTAATATTAAAAATAAGACCAAAGTAATTTTATATTGAGTCTTGCAACAAAAAACGAAATTCATAGAAATTATCATCTTCTATTATAAAAACTTCAAAAGTTCTAATGAGCTCACCAAACCTTCCTACCAAATAAGCAAATATTTATTAACTGAAAGGGTTTTTGCAAATTATGTAAATATCTATTATTTTTTTCATGTACTTTCATTCAAACTTGTCCTTTTCTCCCCAATTAACAACTCTGCCAAATGCTTGGACTTGAAAAGGCCACAGCTTTATACACAATTAACAGCCAAATTCTAACACAAATTATATGTCATTCTTATCTCAGTACACACATTGAACTCCTGTATCTTGTTGCCAGCAGGCAGCTTACACTAGGGAATACATCCTGAATTTGTTTAATGTCTAGGAATAACATTTCACACCTAGAAAGGAGATACCATCCACTGCCAGTTCTGTGAACCAAAATTGTCATGCATTTTTTAAATTTTGTTCAAAGGAATAGGCAGTTAGAAAGTATTTTACATATCTGGTTATCTAATTTAGTAAGTATTTTCCTGAATTGTACGATAAAAAAATTAACCTTCGGTTTTCTTTCAAACATATCAGGATAGTCATATTAGCTTTATGTATGACAAACATTTTCTGAACTAGAAATTAAGGACCATATGCTAAATCATCTGACTCACAAAACAATACTTCAAAATTGCATTAACTTTAGAAACTTAAATGGTCATTATATCTCCTTTTTCCCTAGGAAGGGCTTTCAATCACAGAAACACTAGGAGGGGACAGAGAAAGAGTAAAAAGTTAAGGCCTCTGTGTGGCACGCGGCCCTCCCCAGTCTGATCCACGCACAAGATGGTATTCCGAGCACTGAGCACTGCTTAGTACAGTCCTGGGTGCTCCAAGCACTGCCAAGTGTGGCCTCGAGACCCCCAACACCTCTGCGGTGGTCTGGATACGCCCCAGAGTCACAGGGCTGAAGCAGATTGCATCCCTGAGCCAGTCTGGATGGCCAAGTAGAGTAGCAGGTCCCCGAGAGTCTTGGCACCACTTGGGAGTCTCCCACACCTCCACCCCACAAAAAAAAAGGAAGAAAAAACTCTGATATAATCAGTCTCTTATTAAGTAAGTATACCACATAATCATCACTTTAAAATGCTCAAACGTGTACTAAGCATTTCAAGTGGAACACTGTTTTTTGTTAATTGAATCACTGTGGATAGTTACAAAACTTTCATAATCGAGTTTCAATCAGATGATGATCTAATACCCAACCCCCTCCACCAGTGTACATTTTCCACCACCAATGTCCCCAGTATCCCTTCCCACCCCCAGTCGACCCCACCTCCTGCCTCTGGCAGACAATTTCCATCTTACTCTCTACTTTTGGGCATTACGGTCTGCAATACAAATACTGAGAGGCCATGTTGTTTGGTCTTCTACTTTCAGCACACATCTCCCATCCCTAGTGACCCCTCCAACCATCACTGACTTAGTGATCTCTTCTCTAACCCAGCTGCCTTCTCCCCCACCTCGTGAGGCAGGCTTCCAACCATGGAGCAATCTTCCTGGCTCCTGGCTCTACTGTCCTTGGGTATTAGTCTTAGGTATTATGTTATCTTATATTCCACAAATTAGTGCAGTCATTCTATGTCTGTCTCTCTTTCTGACTCATTTTACTTAGCATGATACTCTCCATGTCCATAAGTGGAGCACTTTATTACCAGAATACCTCAATAAATAGCAATTACAGAAATATCAATTAAATATTTTATAGTACCGATTATATTCTAAAGGTAGATAAAAAAGCACTCTGTAAGGCACAGGTAATTCTTCAAATATAAAACATCATTTCCAATGAACAAATCTGATCAATAAACAAATCTGATACTGGTTGCTTGTTGACAAATCTTCAATGGTCACTCACTATACTCAAAGTAGTTTCTATGCCTTTAAATGGCATCTATCTTCACAGCCTAATCTCTTATAATGTTCTCCTTATTCCCTAGAGCTCCAACTGTTTTATAATTCTTTCTATCTCTCGTTTTTCAATCAAGCTCTCTCTCAAATTGGCATCTCTCCCTGAGGATGCAATATACTCTTTTTGATATCTAGTAAATTCTGGCTCATCATCCTTCAGCACATAATTTAAGCACCATTTTCTCTATGAAGCCTACCACCATGAGCTCTTTCATTTACCACCCCTCAAATCAACTAAGTGTTGGGATATACTACCTGGTATTCTTCCTACTAAACCCTTGACTATACTGCACAGAAGCTTTTGATTGATCACCCTTTGCTAGAATGTAAGCTCTGTGAATATCACTAGGGATTCACAAGTCTGTGGGCCAGAGAGACATGGTTACAGTGGGTGACATGCTTGCCTTCCATGCAGTCAATTAGAGTTTGATCCCCGGCACCCACTATTGTCCCCCTGTAAGGAGTGACCCTGAGTGCTGATATAGAAGTAGGTCCTGAGTACTGCTGGTATGCCACATGCACACACACAAAAGTAACAAGCCTGACCAGAGAGGAGACTAGAGGTAGTACAGCGGGTAGGATGCTTGCTTAGCATGCAGCTGGCCCGTACTTGATCCCAGGCACCCCACATGGACTCCTGAGACCCAGCAGGAGTGGTCCCTGAGTGCAGAAAAAGGGGTTAAGGCTGGAGCACAGCCATTGTGGACCAAAAAACAAAATCAAACAAAACCACAAGAACAAAAACCCCAAGTTCAATGACAGAGAAGACTCTAGGAGCTGGGCAACAATTTCATTTTTTAAATGCTCTGAACAGTAGAAGAGGAAAAAGACGAAGTGTGATTGAGAAGGAAGAGGATAAGAGAGGCAGGAAAAAAAAAGGCAGACAGAAACACTGGGACATGTTTGGACATGGTATTCAATCTGGTATGAGGGGAAAACAGCCGTAAATTTGGAGTCAAAATCTAGATGTTTTGTTCAAATTACACTCTGTTATTCTCTGATGCCCTGAAAGCTGGCTAACAGCAGTCTCAATTTTCTCATAGGTAAAATAGGAACTATTAACACTTAGCTTACAAATTCACTAAAATTATTAATTTACGCAATTATTAAAACTAAACTTCTATAGTACTGTGGAACTGTCATCCCATTGCTCATCGATTTGCTCAAGCAGGCACCAGTAACGTCTCCATTGTGAGACTTGTTGTTACTGTTTTTGGCATATTGAATACACCACAGTAGCTTGCCAGGCTCTGCTGTGCAGTTGGGATACTCTCAGTAGCTTGCCAGGCTCTCCGAGAGGGACGAAAGAATTGCACCCGGGTTGGCCACGTGCAAGGCACATGCCCTACCCACTATGCTATTGCTCCAGCCCCTCAAATTCTGTTGGTCTTCAAAAACTGAGGGGCTGAAGAAACAGAACAAAGGTTAAGGCACTTGCCTTGCATTCCTGACCATGTTTAATGCTGGCACCACTTGTGGCTTCCCTGAGCATTGGCTGGAGTAATTCCCTGAGCAGAGGGGCAGGAGCAAGTCCTACGACACTGCCAATTGAGATGCAAAACCAAAAAAAGTTTTTAATAAGAAATAAAAAATATATGTCATTTAATATTTATTATTAATTCCATAATTAAACTATTCTCAGCTACAAAGGATGCTCACTAATCATTTCAGAAAAAAATTTTATCCTATAAATTAACTTTAAATGATTAGCAATGTTTTAAGTTTAAAAATGTTTTAAACCAACCATATTTCAGGCTTCAATATTCTAAAATGTCCTTGTTAAAATATCAGAACATTCTAAAACCTCTTGTTTTTGGTGATCTGATAATACTATTATAAATTATATTTATTGTACTTCTAAAACTTTGAAATTCTATATGAGGATGATTTTGTTAATCTAAGACCAAGGAAAAATTTAAAATGAAAGCTTAAGTGTATTTTTCTTTTTAAAATTGTTAGAAATTGAACAAAATCTGTCTCACAAAATCTCTAAAGCCATCTTAAACTTATAAAACAGATTTACCTGTCTAAGATGACAAATATTTTATTTCAAATACAAGGTTAAAGATTTCAAGAAAATTAGGACCTAGAATTTATATTAAGGCCTCACTAAAGTAGTAACTTAAAAAGTAACTAAATAATGAAAATAAATTTTTTCAACTTGCTTTGGATCTACTACTTTTTTAACCTACTGGAAAAAAAATAATTCTGGTGCTCAATTTTGGAATGTTATAAAATTTAACTTTTTAAAATTTCTGTAATGATCCTTACAAGGGACCAGTGAACTTAAAATAAAAAACCTTTTTTCCTCTTTTTTTGGATCCACTTGTATTACATGAGACCAAACTTACAGATGTCATCATAAAGAGCAGATATTCCCTCCAAAGCTCTGAAGGCATGTAACAAATGACCGTAGTTAAAGTCTGAATAAACAAATCTATTTATGTCCTCATTTTCATGTACAAGAAGTATATCTGTATATTTTGTGAAAGGAAAACTATGACAATATTATGACCATAGCTGAACCCAGCTCTAAAATCATACTATTCAACTAAAGGTTTCTTTAGCAATATTAACATGGCCACGCTGCACATGTTACTTTTAGCTTCTCTATGTACAACAAACTGCATTCAATTGGTGAACAAATACAATGTTTAGTATCATATTTAAAACCACCATTCAAACCTTCTCTTAATGCTATTATCAGTTTTTCTTTTGCAACAATTTTGTGTATAAAAATAAAAGCGCTGGATTTTTATTAGAGCTGCCCCTTCTTTGTTTTGCTCCACTCTGCAAAGCCCTTTTGGGACACTAAGCCTGCATTTACCATAATACGGATTAAACTTTCTTTGTCCCATTGCACAGGGTTTGTTAGCAGGTTAGTCTTTTTACATTTTTCACAGGCAGCCTGCAGCTTACCCTGTAGGCCTCGCTCAAAATACTTCTGTGGATTTACAAAAATGCCAGAGTGGTCTTAGGGTTAATTGGAAGATAAGTGCAGTCTTTAACATAGAGGCTCATTAAATATTTAGCCTTACCACAATCCACTACCCTTGGAAAAGTTCTAGAGCCGCTTTAGAAATAATAACACACACACACACAAAAAAAACCAGCAATGTTGAAGTGACTATGGTTGTTTTATAGACTTGGAAACACTTCTAATTGCTCCAGAGGTGATAAAGTAGGTCAAAGTGATTTCCCTGATCAACAATTTATTTAGGTTTCAGTATGTGTTGGTCATAGATGGAAATGGCCAGGTTTTTTAATGCAAGTAAAGAAAAAGTTGTAGAAGTTTATGGTTAGAGATTTGAAGTAAAAATCCGACAAATCTTCAGAACAAATAATATTTATCTTTAGTTCAAAATTATTCTAAGATTTTAACTTTATAAATTTTAATATTATTCAAGTAAATAATTATACTCAAATGCATTTGTTATTATAGATAAATGAAAGCAAAATTTAGTTCAAAAATCTTGTAAGATATATTTAAGAATTTCTGAAACATACATATATATCAATAACTATATATACACACATCTATGCGTGTGTTAAAATAACACACTTAAAAATAAAAATGTGAAGTATGCTCATTGCTATTAGGTTATTTTTATAATTATGAAAGCAGATTGTTATCCAGATTAACTTTTCCATCTCCTTACCTCCTTCCAGCACTATCACTCACATTCAAAAAGAAAAAAAGAAAATGTGACAAAACACAGACACTTGAAGTAAAGGATTAGACATATTTGCCCAAGATGCAGATAACAAAAGCAAAAGTGAAGAAAATTGAAGAGACAGCCAAACTTCAGCAACAAAATGGTTAAAGAATCTGAAGCATTATTCCCCTCATTTTAAAAGTCCGCTATATTGTGAACAGCGCAAACATCAGACAAGTTAAGATTACTGACCATTATCTCCTTAATTTTCTCCGCTTTCCCTCACATTCCCTCTTGCTATCTGGGCACCATTTTTCTAAAGCTTTATTTCTGCTAAGAAGTAAACTTTCCCTAATCCATCTATTATGGAACCTTTAATTGGATTGGGAGCAGGGTGGTGTATAAAATAGCCCCTATTCACTCAAAAGGACTGTAGTTTTAGGGACTTAAAGGAGAAAGGTATTGTGAAAGAAAATCCTTAGGGAATCAAAGATTAAAATGTGGCCCTCTCAAATTCATCAACCCCTAAACACAAATGAATTGCTTCCTTAAACAGGTAAATTTCCAAATAAGTGGCATAACAAAGCTGAAATTAAAATTAAACTTTACTTTATAAAGAATAATGCATTTACACTACTAATTTGGGACTTTATAAACGCCCTTTATGTCTTGGCCCACATCCCCGTTGGACAACTGCTCTATTAGGAGACATATGTGGAATGACCTAAACACATTTATTTATACGCCCCCGAAAGTTATACTTTCTTTGTTAAATGTCCAAGAAAGAAAGAGAAAAATAGGATTTTAATAAATTCATAAATCCTCACAAAGGTTCTGAAATCACTACTGTAAAAATTTATTTTTGAGGACCAGAGAGACAGAGAGTACAGGGATTAAAGGTGCCTGCCTTGCATGTTGCCTAGCTGGGTTTGATCCCTGGCACGCCATAAAGTTTCCCCAGCCTGCCAGGAGTAAGCCAAGCACTGCAAGATGTGGACCCAAAACAAACAAACAAAAACGGTGTATTTCTAGAGGCCAGAGAGACTGTACTGAAGACAGGTATCTTGCATATGTCTTTGCCTCCATCCTGATTCAAACCCTGGCACCTCATAGAGGCGAGGCAGGAGCACAGAGCCAGAGCACCACACAGCTTCTGAGCATCCCTGGGTATGGCTCCCCCAAACTAAAGCAGAGCAAATTATCACAAGATTCTTTCAAAGACGAAAGTCTTTTGTTCTTAAAAGAGGAGCAGGTAAAGAAATAAAAATAATAAGAATCATAAGTGGCTCTTGTTCATTGACCCAGCAATTCATTCTCTTGGCCTCCTTCAGATGTGAGCCACCTTCTAACCTTCTTCCTCAGCCTGGAGCACTTCTGCTCTGAGCACCCTCCAGGGTGAAGGGCTTCCCCCGAGATGGGCGGTACTGCAGACTCACTAACTCTCCTACTGAATCAAATGCATTTGAAGTGGCAAACCTGATGTCAAAAGCAAATGAAATTTGGAAAATACCTATCAATTTAATGAACTCTTAAAAATATATAAATTTCTCAGAAAATTATAGAAAGCAATTATTGAGTATCAAGACAATTTAAATTTGATACTTAGTGAAGACAACTAGCCTTTATAAAAAAGAAATTAAAATTAGTGATTTAACTGATGGTAATTTTGAAAACATTTTATTTTTTGAGGGGTGGCCACACGCAGCAGTGCTTGGGGCTTACTTCTACCTCAGGGACCACTCCTGACAGTGCTTGGGGTACCATTTTTGGGAAAGGGGTTCAAACCTGGGTCAGCCATAGGTAAAGCAAGCACCCTACCCACTGTACTATCTTCCTGGCCCATGAAAAGATTTTCTAAAGAAATTCAATTGATTTAAGGAAACCCTCAACCAAATATTATTCTCTTGATTTTAAAGTCTTTATCACAACTTAATAATAGGCACTAACTTTATCCTTGTCAAGTACTTGGCATTCTACTAGTGCTATTAGATGAATTATCTTAATCAATTCTCCCAAAAACCCTAAGAGACAGATGCTATCTATCTGTTTTACACATGAGGAAATTAAGACTTAAAAGGTTCAATTAAACTGTCCAAGGTTACTCTGATTCAAAGAATGTCAGCTCTGCAAAGTCTTTTACTTTGTTACTGTATCGCAAATGTTTTCTAGAGGAAAGAAGGCCAATTGGCCAGTTTTACCAATGTCAACCTGCCAAACAATCAAGTTGCCAAAATATATCATTACCTGCTTAAAACTTCTATTTTTAAAAGATTCTTCTTACTCAAAATGCATCAGCATACTATTGTCTTGAATATATAAGTCTAAGGTACATTTAATAATTTTATCTTTGGAGCAACCCTTTAAAATTATGATTAAAACTGTAAATTAAGATCATATATAGATTCTCCTGCACTATTTATAAACAAATAAATTGTGGCTATTCATATGTGCTGTTTAAGTATACACTAGTTTTTCTAAGTCGTGTCCATTTTCTCAATATTTTATCACACAGAGGACCATTTTCTTTCCTTTGCCTACTTAAACTGCATTGTTTTGTCATAAGCACTTTTTGAGGAACATCCATTATCAGTAAGAAATCTCTCCTGCTGAAGGATGCATACTTCTAGAAGAAAGATAGCCGAGAAAGTCAGCACAAATACTAGGGATAGTCTAATTCTTGAGAAGAGAAAGAATGGGGGTCAGAGGTAGACCCTGAAGGGCAGGGTCAGGGCAGAAAGACGAGGGAGCAGGAATCCAGCCATCACACAAGCTTACACTCTCCCAACTCACACAGCAGTGTGTGCGGACAAAGAATAAATGAGTTCGGGGCAGTTTAGCTCAGTAGAGAATTAGTTTTCAGTAAACTGAGCTAACACTCTAGACCAACCGTACACACAGGAGTTTAATCAATACATGCTGAATCAATCTATTAAAATTTTATATAAGGAAAACTTTAAATATCACATTTTCAAAATTGTCTCTATTGCGAAGCTAAAATGTTTTAAAAAATGATGTTCCTAAAAGTTCAACTTAAATAGAATGGTTTCATTTATGACACTAAGAATGAAGCAACCTCATAAAATCTGTCAACTTTTACTTCAAAGAAGAGAAATTATGAGAAAAGTAAAAGAAAGGTAGTCAGAAAAATTAGAATCTACAAATATCTAGGATATAATGCCTTATTTGCCGAAATATTTCAAATTTAAAAGAACTATTTGTTATAGTGGAAGTGCATTAAAATTAAAATACAAGTGCATTTTTTCCTGTACCACTTTACTAAGAATGGTTAAGTCAGTATGCAAATTTCAGTGGCTCATAAGCAAATATGATTCAGGCACTGAATCAAAATCCATGAGTATGTGTACTTATGTTTCTTTATGATCAGCTACGTTGCTGTACACAGTGGTTTAGTTTTTAAGTGCTGGTTTTTAACATACAATAAATTAGATTTTAACATAAAATAAATTATTAATTATCTTCCAGTTTATACATTCATTCACAAAAAAACCTCATTTCTAAGACATCCAAGCCTTTAGTCACTACTCAGAGAAAAGGCGATTAACCTTACTTGGAAAATAGTTCTTTAACTGAGAGACTATCAATACATTGACTTCTGATATTACTCAGACTTTGCACAAAATTTGGCCCTATTATGTTATAAAACACAAATAAATATGTAAATATACAGGTATACTAAACATGTGTGTGGACAAACAAATTTAACCAGAGAAAAGTAAAAAAAAGTCAAATAAGAATCTGAGGCAAGGTGATAAGATCATAAAGAATCAGTTCAAACACAGCACTATATAATTTATGTAAGTCAAAGTGACATTATAAACCATGGACAAAGGAGTGTGTTTCGTACCACAGAATATTTTTTATTATATATCTTTTAAAACCATTTTACTCCTTACAATACAAAAAGCATTTGTGTGTTGATTCAATGAAAGCTTTCACACTAGAAACTATGTCCCCGATAATTACATATACAAAGTCAAATTTGTTAAAATCCCTAGGAAAAATTTTATTTAATAAGTTCATACACATATGTACACACACATATATGAAACACTCTAACAGAGTTACCAAAAGTTTCTATTATCTGATTTATTGGTGCTTATATTTTCATATGTATAGCATAAATAATATGATACATATAACTAGAGAGTCGATCTTGTGACAGACACTCTATGGGTACTTAAGGAGAGAGAAATGTGTAAGAAGAAAAGAAATACTGCAGCTGGAACAAAAACTTGGCAACTGTGTGCTGGGTAGGGCAAGAGATAGGGAGAGAAAGGAGGAGGGAAGTCAGGAGATAATTAAGATTTAAATCTCAGTCCTCCAAATCCCCCACCCCCCAACACACACACATATTTTTTTCCCCTATAAAATATATTAGATGACAGTACAGGAGGCAAGGCACCTGACTTGAATGTGGCCAGCCCCGGTTCAATCCCCAGTACCACATGTGTTCCCTGAGTACCACCAGGAGTGACCCCTGAACCTAGAACCCCTGAGCACCACCAATGTGGCCCCTACACCAAGGACATAAGTACACACATACTACATATATACATGCATAAGGAGTCAAGTTGACATTTCAGGTACCGAGCTCAAGAAAGATATGAAATCCAAGTAAAGCCAAAAAGAGCTATTTAATCAGGACAGAAATAAGAACTTAATACTGTGCTAGATTTGACCAGAAAGAATATATATTTTGCTTATTAACTGTAAAAGAAGAAATTGTAAACATCTAATCAATACCACAGAGATGAGATATGCTAAAGTGATTTTAGCATATAAACAGCTAAAAGAAATTGTAAACATCTAATCAATACCAGAGATAAGACAATGCTAAAATGATTTTAGCATATAAAGTTTATAGAAATTCACAATATAAAATGTATCACAACTGTAATAACTTGTAATAATTTTCAACTAATGAATATATTTGTAAATATAATAATAAAAGGATTTTCATGGGTTGAAACATGCTATCATTCTAAACCTAATTATTCTGTAATACCTAAGTTCAACAAAGTATTCTACTACCAAGGATGTTTTAAAAAAATACAACCAGGGGGCTGGAGCGATAGCATAGTGGGTAGGAGTTTGCCTTGCACGCGGTCAACCCGGGTTCGATTCCCAGCATTCCATATGGTCCCCTGAGCACCACCGGGAGTAATTCCTGAGTGCAAAGCCAGGAGTAACCCCTGTGCATCGCTGGGTGTGACCCAAAAAGCAAAAAAAAAAAAAAAAAATACAACCAGGGCCAGAGCAATAGTACAGGTAGGGCATTTGTCTTGCATATGGCTGACCCGGGTTTGATTCCCAGCACCCCATATGGTCCCCTGAGCACCGAGCACTGTCAGGAGTAATTCCTGAGTACAGAGCCAGGAGGAACCCTTGTGCATCGCCAGGTGTGACCCAAAAAGCAAAAAACCAAAAAAGAATACAACCATTTTATACATGGTTTATCAACCCTTAGTACTGTTCCTTGCTACCTTAAAAACTAAATCCACTAGAAGAACACAAAGAAAATAAGCTTTATAATAAAGTTACTGTTTAAGAAAATTACTGAATTTTCTTAATTTTCAAAAATTACAGCAATTTTTAATGTACTCTCCATGCCAGACACAGTTGTAGAGACTGACGAGACATAATCAGCAAAAAAAAAAAAAAAAAAAGGTAGGCTACGAGGGAAGGAAGGATTTTAATAAAGATTAGAGAAAAAAAATCACACTTAACATCCACTTTAAACCTATACTTTGGGGACTGGAGATAGGAGGTGTTAAGGTGCCGGCCTTACACACTGCAGACCCTGGCACTGCAAAAGGTCCCCAGAGCGCAGCCAGCAGGAATTCCTGAGCCCTGAACTAGCCACTTTAGCATAGTTGGGAGTGGCTAAAAAAGAAAATCAATCAATAAACAAATAAATCTATTCTTTGAACAGCCAATATTTATGTACTACAACATGAATGCTTCAAGTTCTATTCGGAACAAAACTCTTACTACTTGACTCGCTTAATCTAAGCATCTCACACAGACAGCACATGAGCAATTAATAGTCTTACTGGAATGAATAATTCTATATGCTTTCAAAGAATCAAAATTATTTTTAGCCTCAATATTTCCTCAAAATTTTACTAAGGACATCTTTATTATTTTGCATTATATAGACAAACTGTGAGAAGCAGATAGACATAACTCAGCCAGAATATTTAAAGATCGTCTTGGGGTCAGAGCGAGAGAACAGTGGGGTAGGGCCCTTGACTTGGATGTGGCCGACCCGGGTTTGAAACCTGGCACTCCACAGGGTCCTCCACACAAGGCCGGAAGTGATCCATGAGCACAGAGCCAAGAGTGAGTCCTGAGCACCACTGGCTATTGCTCCAAAACCAAAAACAAGTCCCCCCAAAATCAACTTTGTCACTTGTATTTAAATACAAGTTGCCATAAATTTTACAAAACTTGTCGTGTATAATTTGGATGCTACCTCCTAATTAACTGCACAATGGTTTATCAATGTGGCACCAAAAATCCACCAACAAAATAATAAGCAATACTCAGATTGAGTAATAAGATGTCACAAGACTAGGGGTCACAGCATTATCAATGCAAGACCACTAAAAAGGGCATGCCATGTGCTATACTTCACTCAGTGTCCATATTTAGGTTCTAATAGTAAACCTTACTGAAGGAACTAGAGGCACTTCAGAATACACCTAATTCTAGGCTGCAGAAAGAAAGGCAAGGTGAAACCCTTTTTGCTTTTGCTCTTCCATCAAGTCAGAAAGTATTTAACAAAATTAAAGGCCAAGTCAAAAGCACTAGGAAAATGCTAGAAAGAGCTCTCAGTGAACAAATCTGGAACCACTCAGACACTGAAAATAGAAATTCATGAGTCCCACACCAAAAATAAACAGAAAAGCTTAGGAAGGCAGAAGGATATGAAGTTACATTTTAATATTAACGAATCAATGTAAAAAAAAAGATGATGTGAAAAGTGAAGAGTTTGGAGTTAAGATGGTTAAGGTGAGAATTACTAAGTGGATAATAATTATTCTATCACTTTTTCAGATTTTATTAGTTTAGCCTAATATTTTTTTTTAATTCCAAGGTCTCATCTAAGACACCAAATTACTTTGTCTTCAACCTTAGAACTTCTTTGGGGTCCTCTGAGATAAAACAATTTGAAAAACGTTTCCTTGTTTTTGATGCTCTTACCCAATTCTAGAGGATTGGATTGGTTTACCTGAAATTAAAATTTAATTTGAATTGCATATATTCTCATGGTTAGACTAGAGTTTTATGTTCAGAAACAAAAGATATGATTAGAGGGGTATAGTGCCATTCTTACGTATCTTAGATAATATGCATTTAGTATCAACAAGGCTTATCACTGATATTACTCTTGAGCATTTGGCTTAATAAATTAGGTGCTTAACATGTCTCCATGTATAGTTACTTTTCTCCTCTCTATTCCATACTGAACTCTTTGGAAGTAAGTTACTAAACTCAGCTCACAGTTAATGAGTATAAGATTTTGCTGGGCCTCCTTTAGGAGAAAGTACACATGTAAATTAGTTTTACATTTTTGGGGCTGGAGCAATAGTACAGCAGGTAGGGCGTTTGTCTTGCACGAGGCCGACCCGGGTTGATTTCTCCACCCCTCTCGGAGAGCCCAGCAAGCTACTGAGAGTATCTCATATCTATTATGATCCCCTATTTCAAATTACAGCAATAAAATTGTTCCTGAAAAATTTGTCTCAAGTTTTACTCTTTATTCTACTTTCTTTTGAGAAAAGACTGATCTGTAAATTATATAGATTTCAAGTATTTTATATATGTTAAATGTAATTAGTTTACAATTAAATTATGATATTTGGGAATACATGAGAAAATACATGAAAAACATTTAGATGAGAACTCTAAATAGAAGATTTGGTAATACTGTAATTCCTCAGGTGGATCTATATGTAAAACATGATGATGCAGTAGGCACAATAACTTTTCACAAAGACGGTCACATCCTAACCTCTGAAATCCATGAATATGTTGCCTTCTATGACCAAAGAGTGAACTAAGATTGTCAATAGATGGAAGGTTAACTAATTAACCTTAAAATATGAAAATGTTAGCCTAGATTATCCTACACACACACTACAATTATAAGAGTTATTATAAGTGGAAGAGAATGGCAGGAGCCTATCAGAGTACTGAGATGTAGGAAAAAACATTCAATCAATGGTTGCTGACGTTATGTAGAGGAAAGAGACCATAAGTCCAGGATTGCAAAGGGTTCTAGAAGCTACAGAGGACAAAAAGAGGAATTCTCTCCTGTTCTCTCTAGGAAGGAATGCAATCCTGCCAACAACGTGCTTTTTTTTCTTAGACCAGTAGGACACATATTATTCAAGCACTAAATCTGTGATCATTTTTAGAGAAGCAATGCAAGATTAATACACAAACCATTTTCTGTATCTTATAGAAAGTTTTAACAATCTTTAAAATCAAAGGAACATAATTATGGGAAGGTTACTATTCTTTACAACTGTCTACCCAATCCCCAAACATACACACAGATTTCCACATCAAGGCTTAGAATATAAGATTCCTATGTGATCTTTTGACCATAGGTATGTTCTGTTACTATCAACCTATTACAACACTTCATCTCCTTTGAATTGCTCTGATCTCATTGCTCTCCACATCACTGAGTGCCCTGTAGTCTCCACGATGCTCCCAACCTCTTGGCATACCCTTTCATTCTTTCCTGTTATTTTTGCTTAAACAGTATCTCCTGAGCTTCTTGGCTCTCATGTAACGATCGGCCTTAAATGCACAAGGTTAGTCAATGCTTTTTTTCCTTGTCTGCAAATGTCCCAATCAGCATATAATATTCTGCTCACCTCAGCTCTTCTCACTACTGCTGAGTATTTGCTGGTTGTTTTCCAAGGATATTTCTCCCCTTTGCAATCTGAACCTGAAGGTTTTCTTTAGAAGGCCATGTATATTTACCTGCAAACTTGGGTGGGAGAGCAGCAGAGAATGGTAGCCTAGCTATCCTACAGGCAGCTGTAATAAGTGGCAAAAAGACGTTCATATTCACTTGTTCCACACACAGGAACCTCCCTCGATCTGCCCTGTACACTCTCTATGTTTTCAAATAATAAGAAGAGAAAATAAGGCTTTCATTTCCTACTGTGAGAATTATAGAAAGCTAAAGACTAAGTGGAGTCAAATTATTTTGAAGTATCAGAAAAATTTAAAATAGAATACTAAGCAATATATAATATATTTTATAAAACTGGCCCAAACTAAGTACATTAAAAATCTTCAAATATCTGAACAGGAGTGATAGCACAGCAGGTAGGGCCTTTGCCTTGCACACAGCCAACGCAGGTTCAATTTCTCCACCTCTCTCAGCCCAGCAAGTTACTGTAACTTCTGAAGTTACAGTAGTATCTCGCCCACACAGCAGAGCCTGGCAAGATCCCCATGGCGTATTTGATATGCCAAAAACAGTAACTAACAAGTCTCACAATCTTACGTTACTGGTGCTCACTCGAGCAAATCGATGAGCAACGGGATGACAGTGATACAGTGATAAACATATATGTCCAAATTTGTTCCTTTTTCAATCTTAAATCCCTGATGCGAGGGCATGAAATGTTTTTAAGTATTTTACTCCTAGAACAAATTTGTACATAAGCTTAGATACAGATACCCACGGCAAAGTCAGTATCATGGAAACAAAGGTTATCTCTTTAAATGCACAATTTAATGGGTCGGAGAGAGTACAGAGGGTTACACTAGTACTACAAATCCCAGGTCCCATATATGGTCCCCTAAGCGCAGAGCCAGAAATAAGACCTGATACTACTGGATGTGGCTCAATAACACCCCTCCCCCATAAACACATTACACTGATCACATATAGCACTGCAGAATAATAATAATCTATATACTACACTTTTTATAAAAATTTTTAACAGCTGTCTAGGAATATCAGATAACAATCTCCACAGCAAAGTACCCGCAAACTTAATCTAAACCTTATTTAACCCCTGAATATATGAGGTACATAAAATACAGTCAAGAAGAGCAAGGGCGCTAGGCAGCCAGGTGCAACCCTCGGGGGCCCCAGCAATGGCCCAAGCTGCGCCTTCGCACCAGGTCCAACTGCTAGAACCATGGGGCCCCCCTTGTCAGACCAAACACTACTGTGGACAGCCCTCTCCAATGGTAAACCAATGCAATCTCCAAGTTATTTAAAAGCATATTATAAAAAGAAACATAAAAAAAAGCATATTATATTCTGAAATGTATTTACCACGTGTACATATACTTAAATATACTATTATAAAGCAGTGGGGAAACTAACCCAACACAAGTTAAACTATTCACATACTTTAACCTTTGTTTTCTGGGCACATTCTGTTTCTCTTCCTTCACTAAAAGACTAAACAGGCAAAAATCATGGATACTTTCTCATTTCACATAGATCTTTAGTCATTTAAATTATGTCTCTTGAATATTTCAAACTTTGAGAAAAGTTACAATGCAACTCAAATTTTGAAAGTTAAAAAAAACCCACAGCTAAATTCTAAATTGTTTTCACTAACAGAGTATAATTTACCACATTAAAAATTTTAGCAAAATATGAACTGACCTTTATTAAGCAGGAACTCAAATAATAAAATTCCTTTTTTTTTCTTTTTTTTTTTTGAGTCATACCCAGTGATGCACAGGGGTTACTCCTGGCTCTGCACTCAGGAATTACTCCTGGCGGTGCTGGGGGACCATACAGGATGCTGGGAATCGAACCCGGTCGGCCACGTGCAAGGCAAACACCCTACCCGCTGTGCTCTATCACTCCAGCCCCTCAAATAACAAAATTCTTGAAATCAAACTATACAAATATGAATAAGAAAAAAAGTGTTATTGTTTCCCAAGTATAAGGAGCACTGTATTTTTGATTATTAAATTTTTAATGTTAATTTTATTTTTAGGTGGGGGGGAACATGACTGTATCCAACCCAGTGGTGCCCCAGGGCTATTTCTGGCTCTTTGCTCAGTAGTAACCCCTGATGGGTTCAAACCAGGGTCCAAATCATCTAAGTCACATGAAGGCAAAGGCATTACCTTTTGTACTGTATCCAGCGCATCATTTCTCCTGTTAGTATAATTTAGGTAACAAGGTTACAATGATATTTATGATTTTGATGCACAAAGTTATTACACCTTCACTACTACTCCTAATCTCTTATAAAGAGCCATAGTTGTCATTCAATAACTGAACAAGATTCAAACTTCCAGCACTTTTCCTATGAACGCACTGTTCCTTCGGAAGTTACTTCAGCAGAATACCTAACACAATCACTTCCTGAAGCTTAGATAAAATTATGATAATAAGGACTATCATTCAGTTCTCCATGAACATAAAACATTAAAAAAAAGTTACTATCTCCCTGCATTATCTGATTATGTCACATTTTAGAGTAAGATACCAAGTTTTCTCCTCTTTTGAAACTTAATAGGAAAGACGGTGGCTTCAGAGTATCTTGATAAAGCATAGGTCCACAATGGATATAATTTAGGTTGTAAGAAGGTGGAACCTAAAAAAATGTCCAGGAAACGTAGAAGGATATTAAGAAACAACAAGACAACATGAGGACAAGATACCTATAAAAATTTAAAGGGTTTGAAACAAACCATCACCAATTCTGCAAGTCACGCTTTGCTACTTTCTAGCTTTAAAATGAGCCAAGTTATTTCTTCTATCTGTGCCTTGGTTTCTATATAAACAGGGATAAAAATAGGATATAACTCATTATAGACTTGTCAGGAGGTTAAGACAAAGTGCTTAGCATACTGTCTGGCATGGAATAAGAGTTCAATATTTCTTTTGTGCAAACATCACTTAAACGGAGTTTTCAAAGATTTTTCAGAACAATCCTGCTAGAAATCTCACATGGAACATTTGACCTTGGAGACAGTAAGAAACCTGTTGGAAAGAGGAGAGCACAAGAAGTACCAATGTACTAGTATTTGCTATGTGCTATGAATATGTGCAATGATCTAGTCATGCAATGCCATCAAAGAAATAATGACACTTATCTTTAACTAGTTTTTCACATTACTTAACCAACAGAGAATATACAGAAAATGACACAGTGGAGACAAAAAATATGCTAAATTCTTTGAGATGATACCAAATATTAGTTAAGAGACGTTTCAATGGGGTGTAATCATGATAGATGCAAGAAAGGCAGTCTGGAAGATAGACTTCTGATCAGGGATCAGAGGAAAGCAAAGTTGGTTAGATAGTGTTTCAAGGATTTTAAAGAATATTAACAGTGGCTTTCTCCTATATCAGTTAAGGCCTGCCAAGATTGAGAATTAAAGAAAGTATTAGGGTATCTGATGGAACGACTGCATTGCTGTAGTTTATTACACAGTTTGCTATAAGACCTGTTTTTGTCTTTCTTTCCAATTTACTGGATATTAGTGGGCAGAGAGTCTCTTGCCCGCACGCCTGGCTGTCTTCCCCGGGGCCCTCAGAGGGGATGGGCTCCAGCTTCCCTCCCCACCCCGAGCAGAGCTCCCAGCGGCCGAAGACCACCGGAACCTAGCTACAGCCATGCCAGAGGCCCCTCTCCACACATTCGGACAGGCCTCATGCATGAAGGTACAGGCAGAGGAACCCAGGTGTGTGTAATCCCATCAATGGCCAACATCCAGAGAGAGACTTAAAAGCAAGCTCTCAGATATCTTTAGCCTACTTCTCCTTCTCCCTCTGGGAGAAACTGGCAATCTTCTGAGAGTTTCCTGCTCACATGGGATAGCCTTGCAAACTTCCCACGGTGTATTCATATGCAAAATCCAGCAACAAGCTGGATCTCATTCCCCTGACCCTGAAGAGCCCGCAGTGCAACATCATTAGGAGGGCCGAGTCAAGATAGACTTCTAAGATTTCAGGGAAAGGATGAAATGAGATGATACTGAGCCCGCCCAAGAAATCGGTGATAGCGGGATTTTGTGATCGTGAGTGGTCTAGAAGAGAGATCCTCAAACTTATTTGCCCTGTACCTCCTTTTCAAAGGAAAAATTGTTCAATGTCTCTGTGTGAAATCTTCCAAAAGTGAACACACAGAAAGTGCACCCAAGGCTTCTATGCCCACACCCTGCCCTCCCTGTCGCCATTATTTCAGTGTCCCCCAGGGCCAGTATCACCCACTTGGGAATCAACAGTTTTAAAGGAGTGTGACTTTAAGACGAGGACTATATCTGGTTTTTGAGGAGAAAAACTTTAGTGTACATTATGTTAGGTGACTAAATGACCAAACTATTTTGTCACCACTAATTTCTATTTTGAGTAAATCAGGTTTTTCCTCATTTTAACTGATTTTACGGATTTTAAAAATTCTATCAAATTGATACAAAATCACATTTAAATCACACTGATTGCATTTAGATATATACTTATACTAAAAGCATGCATTCTTAAAATCTTAAAATATATTAGATTAAGAAGTTGAAAGACCCACAAAGAACTACGGTTTCACTAAAATTCTGATCTTTTCATTACAATTCTAAAATAGCCTGAGTCCTTAACTTTAAAATACCAAAACATTGGGGCTGGAGTGATAGCACAGCGGGTAGGGCGTTTTCCTTGCACGCGGCCAACCTGAGTTCGATTCCCAGCATCCCATATGGTCCCCCGAGCACCGCCAAGAGTAATTCCTGAGTGCATGAGCCAGGAGTGACCCCTGTGCATCGCTGGGTGTGACCCAAAAACCAAAAAATATAATAATAATAAAATAAAATAGAATACCAAAACATTATAGCCAGATGCCAGAAAACAGTGTAACAACAGAAGTCCTGGTTGATTACAATAAAAACATAAATAATTACTTATCTTCAAAACACAATCCTAATTTTTTTTAAGTGTAGGTAACCTTGAACAAGTTACTCAACCTTCCCCCATATCTGTTTCTATCTAAAATGGTAAAATGGTAACTATGTATACATATATATACACATAAATATATATGTACATATATATACACACACAGACACACACACATATATAGTGAACATAGTTATAGCAGTTTATACAGTGCTCACATAAGCATATTGTTCCTATTCTTTCTGGAAAAGCATCTCTCCAACATCCAGATTTATGAACATACTCTGATGAAAGAAACCAATAGCTCTAAGGAGGAGAAATGTTCAAAAGTAGCACAACAGAAGGACTAGTAAGTAGTAACAGGATTATGCTGAAGAGTTGGCCTACAATTTATATAAGAAAAAGAAGGTAAAACTGAGGTTACAGTAAATATGCACTTAATTTAAGTAAACATGAAAAATAATTATAGCCTATATTTTTTAAAAAATTAGATAACTTCCAATCACTCTATATTACCCGGACAAAGGTTATATTAATAAGAGAGAATATGCTTTTTTGTGACACAGAATTTGGAAACCATCAATGGTTTGTTCAGCTTGCATAAGTCACAACTGATTGGCCACAGTCCCTGTGGGCATGCCATTTCATCCAGACTGGACGGTTCATTAGTCATAATTACTATAACTGTACAGCAGAGACTGCAGCTTTATCTCATCATACATCTTTGATCAAGCTGCTTCAATTTCTGCTTCATCAGCATATGAAGTTACATTATTGGAATTTTTTATTTTCAATCAGTGATTAACACAGATTATGCTTTTTATCAAAACATGTATTTGGTTTTCACATTTAATAGTGAGGGCCCAGATCTGACCACCATTTGACCTCTGATATTTTAAAACCACCTAAACAGCATGAATCATCAACTGAAATCCAGAATGTTACAGAGAAAATTAAACAAAGGAAAGAACTGACCTGTGTTAAAAGCCTAAGATGATTGCACTTATCTAAATTGAGTCTAACCATATTTGCTGCAGCTTCTCATTAAACATTAAATCGCACACCAGAAAACGCATCATACATATTTATTGTTTTGTACTGTCACTTTCAAAAGATACATACCACAATTAGCGTTTCTCTCAAACTATAAGCTACATAAAGATATTTCCCATGAAGCTTGAAGACACAGTAATGTAGAAGATTGTACAAGAAGATTCAAGAACAGATGGATAATAGATTTCACCGAACACTAAAGCATAACACACTTACTTCAGAAAGAAAAATGTTGCCAAAACATGGTTCAAATGCAAAACACTGAATGAAACTGATGTGTCAGGAATATTTTTCTTCCAAGTTGTATTGGAGAACAATAGGAGACTAAAAAGCCTGTCTCACTATTTGTGTGTCTCACTATTTTCCTGTGCAAAGTGTCCCCACTGTAGGCTGCATGGACAATCATAATCGACAGTTACAGGCAGGCACTGAGGCTGCAAAAATCCCAGAGTAATTAGTGTTGTCTGAATGCAATGACATCTGTGTTCTCATGGTTCTCAAGACATGTCAGGCCAATAAGATGTATATGAAAAAATATGACAAGCATTGCAAATGCCCTTCTGAAAGGTCTTACACTTTGGGGAAAAGCTGAAGAAATAACACATGTCTCTTTTTGTAAGGAATATCTTTAAGATTAAAAGACCTAAAAGGACCCTTTGAGCCATTCATTCTTCTCTGTAACTATAAAGTATCTATTCAGAATACAGTCATGCAGTCTGAAAATACATGCTACAAGTTTCCCTTTTTCAAAATTTTAATACAAGTGTTCTGTGCAATGGAAATGGATGTACCCATTCTTGAAACAAAATAGGAAGCACATTCACATTCCTTGATTTATTACAATATATTCTTAAAATACTTTCTCTGTACTGGATGTGAAATAATTTTAAAATATGTTGTGACTATATACTAAAATTATGTTAGTAAGACAAACTTACTGCATCCAAAAGCCTTTGTTTTAGGGCACCTAATGGCTTTCTGAGTGGGGCATAATGCTGAGCACTCTCTCTCTCTCTCTTTCTGTCATTCCCTCTCTCTCTCAGTCTCTCTCTCTCTCTCTCTCTCCCTCTTTCTGCTGTAGCAGTATGTTGGAGCATGCACTTGCTCCAAGAAAGACATTAGTCATCATTAACAGAAGCACTGACACCAAATCTAAGTGCCTCTCCACAATGACCAAGTGGCAATCATCTTTCTCTTGCACTGTCACTGCTGATTAGGATTTTCTTTCATGAAAATTTAATTTGTCCCCTTTTCTTCAGTTTTTTTTTGTATTCCTAAAAGAACACTTTATTGAAGAAATTTTTCAATTACTACAAAAGAAGCAGGACTTCGCATATAATTTTGTAACAAGAGTCTCAGGTAAATTTTTATATCATGTCTAATCCAACTAAAAATAAAAATTAAGTGAATGAGTAATAAATAATAGGGAGAAATAATGACTCTAAAAGGAATCATATTTCAACAATCTTAGCTTTTGAAGATGACTAATCCAGGGTATTTGAAGAATACTTTTCTAAATACTACTAACATAATCTCAAACTTCTTTAAAATGAAGATAGTGGGACCAGAGAAATAGTACAGTGGGTAGAATACTTGCTTTGCATGCAGTCTACTTGGATTTGATCCCCAGCACTGTATATGTCTCCTGAGTACCACCAAAAGTGATCCCTAATCACAAAGCCAGGAGTAAGCTCTAAGCACAGCCAGTATGGCCTCCAAAAGAAGCTCCCCTGCCCTCCCTCCCCCCAGCAAAAAGAGATGAAAATTAAAACAGGGGCCAGAATGATAGCACAGCTGGTAGGGCATTTGCCTTGCAAGTGGCCAACCCAAGTTTGATCCTTAGCATGCCATATGGTCCCCAAGCACTGCCAAGAGGGGGACCACATAACTGAGCGCTGAACCAGGAGTAACTCCTGAGCATTGGCGGATGTGGTCCCAAACAAACAAGCAAAAAATTAAAACAATGGAGGCCAGGAATGAGGCTCAGTGGTACAGCGCATGTCTGGAATGCTTGAGATTTGGGTTTTGATTGATACTATAGAGAAAAAAACACCCATTAAAAAAAAAGTAAAATTAACAGTAAAAAAAAGTAAAGTTAACAGTAGCCATTTTCACTACGTTTCAAATTGATATTCTATTTCTTAATCTTCACTTTCTTAATGGGGGGTGGGTGGGAGAGGATTCACAAACTTAAAACACTTAAGAAGAAAAGATTTAAGTTTCCATATACTCAGTGTGCATTAACCTTCAGGTTAGGTATAGATATCTGAAAAGAGAGGAATCTCAGTTGCACTGGACAAATGAAAATGATTCATGTGGCCATGCAAGGTACTCCACAGCTAGCTGATACTACAGACTTAAACTCTGGTTCTGTACAATATCACAATGTTAAACAAGATATCATAGTGATAAGTTATTTAAGGAAGTTTTAAAAAACATTTACTTTTCTGTTTTATTTCAATTTGTTTAAAGTTTTCCCAAAAATGTAAGCATGTGATAGTTTCCAAGGATCCTGGTACAACCCAAACTCCCGCTTTTACTTATAAACATTATCTTCTTTTTATATTACTTACATTTTGTAACAAAATAGACATTGTTTTAAATTTAAAATCTCTCCAAATTATTTTATATCCCATTTAAGACATGTAATTTTAGTCAGAACCTGTTACATTTTTATGTTTATAGGAACATAAATTGTATCTATTTTTAATGTAAATATGCATATGAAAAGCTTTTAAAACAAAATTTGGTCTTATTTCTTTATAAATTCAGAAGCAACCATAATTCATCAAACTTTAATCATTAAATGCTCTTTTCCTGACTATTTACTGTGAAAAGTAATATAAAACGCATTTGTAGGTCAAATAGCAACTGCTTAGTGGCTAATATATCACATTTAGAAATGGTTAAGCGTGCGTGCGTGTGTGTGTGTGTGTGTGTGTGTGTGTGTGTTCAAAATTGGTTTCCTCTTTTAAAAAAGTTTAAGAATTAAAAACAAGGGGCCTGTTATACTGGTAAGACCTTATAAACAGTTGACCCGGGTCCCATCCTCAGCACCCTGGCTACTCCCATGTGCCCCATCAGGCCTAATCCTTGAGCACAGAGTCCGGAGTATTGGGTATAACCAGGTTATGACAAACATCTCCCTCAAAAAACAAAAAAGAATTGGAACTGATTTTGGAGAGATAATAACTAACCACTGAATATTTATAACAAGGGTATCTTTGATTAAATAAGAAACAAGTTTAAATGTAAGAATATCCTATCATTACAGGATATCTTTATAAACTATTGACATGCACTTCTTAACAAAGTAATTATATTTCTTAAATTCTCAAGAGCTTAAAAGTAAACCCTGACTTTCAGAATTGCACAGACTTTCCAATTCAAAACTTCAAAAACTTACAATATAATTAGTTGATCCCTTGCAAGGTCCAGTACTCTCTCAAGTGGAGAAGTTTGGCTCTATAACTTCTACCCTCAACTTAAACCTCCAAGTCACTTGTCAGTTAAAGGTTGGGCGATTTATTGACCGCCTCTGGATGCATACTGTCAGTGCTGAAGGAAATATGAGAGAGGGTTGTCGCTACTGTTCTGGAGCTCATTGATAATGACATACCTGCCTCTGTCACCCATTACCCATACTACAAACTACTTAGACCTAACTGAAAAATCAATAGCCTACTTGCACTGGTTCCTGTGGCTGCCTCCTTTGATTGTCAGCTCCTGTCTAGGGTCAGCACTTACATGAAAGGGGCTGTGACTGCCTGATGCTTTCAGGACAACCTAACGATATGAAACTAGCCAACAGAACAGTAAATTCTGTCTCCCTGCCCTCCTCATCAATTAGGCTTTGACTAGGCTTGCCTGTAGAAACCTGACCTTTTAAGTTTAGGTGAATATGGACTAGCTGAACACACCATTGCCCTCAGCACTGAGCCAGGAAATCTACTGACAGGTTAAACAAAACAGAAGGTTGTAACTGTCATAATTTGCATTGCACTTTCACGCCAACAAGGGTGTTATCAGTAGGGGCAAGCCCTGGAACACACAACTCCAGCACCCTTAAGCCACGCTACTCATAAATTTTCAAGTGAAGTGAGATAAAACATAAATTCACAAATAGCCGTGCATTTCTCATCTCAAGTCCTTTAGGTTTGCACTTTGCAAACCCACAGAGTGTCCATCAACAGCTCTCTCGGTGGTCACCAGGTGCCCCTTTAGCATTAATGAGGGACTCCCAGTGAACACAATAGAAGTAAAAATAACTCAACTATGCCAATAGCAATGCTATTTTAGAGAGAATTTATAGTACAGCAGACAGATTGATCTGTATCCTGAAATGGGAACAATTAGATCTCTAAATGTTATCTTTTCCTGCTTCACTTTCTTCCCTCCAGAATCATCCACAAGCTTAGGCAAACAAGTTACTGCGTAAGTGAAAGGAGGTGTTGAAATTATTTCCTACCACGCTACTCTGATACAGCATCTTTTACAGCTTGAGAGAAAACTCAGAACATCTGTAAAATAAAAGATGTTAACACTTTTATGCTTGTCAGATCTTCTGATGAAAACAAGTGAAAAGCATGGGAAAGCAGTATAAAACTTTACTTACTTTAGTTGACACATGTTTTGAAAACCATTTCCTTGGTTGGATCTATTGTTTAATACAATGTGAATATGGTAATACTATAGTTGCTCAGAGAAATACCATTTCTCTAAGGAGATGACTGACCATTCCATTTTTAAAAGTTAACTGTGAACTTAAACTTTCTTTGGCTTCAAGAACTAATATTTACAGAATAGCTAATCTTAATGAAAATGTCAGAAACACTGAAAATGTTGAAAATAATTCAATATTTTAAGCAAAAAAAAATCTCTACTAATCTGTGCTGTGTCCATCCTAGAGCATATAGTGTTTTTCTATATACCCAAGAATTCACAGCAGACCCTTTTCATATTTTGTGGTTAAACACCTATCAATAATTAGTACACTCTCAGAATTTCTTCCAGGTTACTATTGAGTTGTACCTCACAACTGTCTCCAATATATAACTCGGCAATTTCCTCTAAGCTTAAAATAGAAAACACAGAACTATTTGTAAACTTACTCTCCTCTATTTTTTTTTTAATTTAAAAAACTTCATATACCTAAACTTAAGCAACACTGGAAACCAGTTTTTTACAAATGATTTCTGGCTTGAAACCAGTAAAAATGTTAAACACAACTTTAATATGCTGTGGTAGGAAATTTTAGATTTCTACAGCCCAAAGAGAAAAAAATCTTAATCCATCTCCTCATTTAACAGCAGACAAAAGAGAGAACATAGATCAAGGGTACTTGATCAAGGTTGTATACAAAGGACAAAAATTTGGGCTTTTTTTTTTTAAAAAAAAAAACTGTCTTCCTTTATCTTATCTATTCAGGTAAGCTACTTGACAGCAACTACCTTATATTAAAAATATATATAATTTTTAATTTTAACTATCTTCATATCATCTATAATTGATACATTTTATAGAAAGTTCTGACTAATTTGCAAAAAAGATTAGATTTGTGCAGCATTTAACCAACAAGGTACTACAGAATACATAACTGTTAGACAGAGCAGATCCAATTAAGTACGGTTGGAACCCTTTGCTTATCTAATATGATGATTAACTGTGCATCTGGTAGCCTCTCAGGTCCTTTCTGTGTACCTATCTGATAGCAAAGTGAAAGGGCATGGACAGTGTCTGGTTCCAGCAAGCAAATCATTTGGAAACAGTCATAGCCGTAGATCAAAGATTTTTCACTCTGCACTGATTCAAACTTACTAACCCTGGTTGTGTCTATAGGCAAAAGCAGTCAGAAAATGAGAATGGCTCCTCAGGATCCGAAGATAATAGGAGAAGATAGAAAAGCAAAATTCAGGAAAGAAACAGACTGGCAGAACCTTGATACACATAGGCCAAGACAGCTGTTTTAGATCCTAGCTTTATTTCAGATGGCCAAGGGAAAAGTTTCCATTCCTTAGGTCATCAAATGTTACTTCATTTATAGCACACACATGTCTTCTATACACAGATTAGAACAAATAAAGATTTTTTGTTGTTGCTTAACCACAATAAGGAATCAGGGAAACCTCTCAGCATATCATTATTTTTTCTTTTTGGGTCACACTCGGCGATGCATAGGGGTTACTCCTGGCTCTGCAGGCAGTACTCAAGGGACGGACCACATGGGATGCTGGGAATCAAACCCGGTCAGCCTCGTGCAAGGCAAACGCCCTACCGGCTGTGCTATCGCTCCAGCCCCTCAGCATATCACTTTTACTCTAATTTACAATGTTGAAAGGATTTTTAACATTGTCATTACAAAAAACAAAGTCAATTAAAATTTACCTGTAATCTTATAAGATTGACAGACTGATGTCAAATTACTACTATAGTAATAGATGGAGTACTACTACAGTAATTTTATAATTACAATATATATAATTATGATACTACAATCTAACAGTATATATGAGGTGCCAAACTGTTATATTAAAAACAAGATGTTTAAGAAGACTGGTTTTTCTATACTAAAAACTTACCCACAGAGCATGCATGCTCAAATGATCCTTTAAAACACAGGACCAACAGAATGTCTCTGACTTGAAAAAAATACAGAATGCAGAGCCAAGTTTTATATTTTGAACTAAGTGCAGCTCACTACAGGCATAATCTACAACCCTAATCTCATTCATCTGTTTCTTAAATATCTGGCACTGATCACAAGAAAAAATACAAACGGGGGAAGGGATGGCATAAGATTCTTAGACATAGTCTATATATGAGTCAGTAGTGTTATCTTACTAAATAAAGGAGGTCACACTTTCTTTAAACCATAAAATTTAATATCATGTAGTGAAATAAAATCAAAAGCTTTATTTCTCAGCATCAAGTTCAATAACAACTAAACCTGACTTGCATACACATTTTCTAGAATTATTATTTAAAGACCAGTAAGATATGGTTCTAGGTGGAAGAGATACAATAACAAACCACAAATACAACTCCTCAAATAGTTCAAAGAACCATTTCACTCGTTGAAGATTTAGTGACTTATGAAACTTAAAAAGTTTATTTATAGGGAAAATTTAATATTTACCTGAGAACATTAATAAGTCCAAACTGTAAAAAGACAGAGAAAGAAAAAGCAAAAAGAAGACAAGCAAAGAGTGAATCTTATTCTAACTTTTCAGAACAATTGCTTAACTATATAAAAAAAGCCACTACTACAACTCAAAAATGTATTATGTAAGACAAAAAACCAAAATGATTTCTTGGTAAAGGCAAAGGCAATTTTTAACATAAGTGAGAATATTAAAAGTTGAACAAAGTACCCTAATAAAACTTGTGGAATTAACATTTTATATTCTAACTCAAAATATGTATATCTTAACTCAGAAAATAATATTTACTTTGCAGTCATGTTAAAAGTAACTTATACCCATTTTCTTGAATAAAAGTTCTTCTAGTTTCATTTTGATAAGGTCAAATTATGCAAAGTTAATAAAATTAATAAAATTCTCATAGAAACAGTTACTATTCAACTTGAAGGGAAAAAACTAGCATGATACTCTTGATTTTCTCATCCTACTAAATAATACAAGAATTAGACTTGTAAAAGTCTAATAGGTATAAACATCACTAATCATATATATTATCCAAGGCAATCCAAACAAACTTCAAAAGATCCAGAAAACAATGAAGTACAACCAGAATTTATTTTCACTAAATTTTAACAAGTTTACTATTGCAAAGCTAAAGGCACTGCTTTTACCTGACTCAATATAATCTTAAATTTAAACTTTTCAAATTGGCCTAGCAATCAGAAAGACCACAACTAGGTGGGGTGAGGGATGGAGGGGACGCAGTTATTTTGTAGGAGAATAAAAATCTTGTTTCAGCAGCTTGATTGACTATTCAAAATTAATAGGCACCACAGTGAAAACATTCAATTACTGATTATCCTTTAGATTGATTCCAGAATAATAATAAGCTATAATTTAGAAACAATCTCAGTGATACTTAGGTATTTTGGAAAATCAGATCATGTGATTTTATTCAAATTTTAATACAATGAAATAGTATAATATCGGCAAATGTTGTCAAAGCTTCTAATATATTAATGTAAGTACCTCAATAAAATTTCATCAGCTAACACACTAACAAACAGCATGTGGGTTATTTAGTTTTCTGTTTTTATTGGAATAGTTTAAATTTAAATTTTTAATAGGCATTAGTAAAAAATCAAATATTGCTATAAACTCCATGGGTAATCAAGTATATTAAAAAACTTGAAATAATCAACAGCTGAAAAGATTTTAAATTTTAAAGAATAAAAATATATAGAATCGATACAGATGCACATGTGGCCTTTGCAGGAAAACACACGCACAAATCCTCCAGAGAAGTGGTGCCTTTTTTCAAGTCAATAATCTGATTAATTTTTTGAAGTCTTATAAAATATTTTCCAGGAAAGAAAAATCATATAATCAAAACCATGGATAGACTCTTTCGTAAAGATTATTGAAATACTGCATGCTATTTCTATACATAATAAAATAATGGATATCTTTTAAGTCTCGGTGATATAAGATTTTAAAAAGCTCTGAAGATTAATTCAATAAGCACATTTCCAAATAAAGATCAGCAAAAAAAGAAAACAATTTAAGGGCTCTGTATTCTCTGGCAATGTAAACAGGATTATAACTGTCAGATGGACAGAAACACTGACTTCAACCATTACTTTAGTTTTGCTTCTGAGAAACACAACATGAACTACTGAATCATTTCTTTTCAAATCCATACATTCCCTCCAGCAGTTCAGGCTTCATCAGCAGTGCAGGAATGTATAAAAACGACAGGCAAAGAACATTAGTTTTCCTTCTTCTCTTATACTGTTTTCCTATAAATGGAAGACAGGGTTCTTTCTCAAAGCACTTAGGTTAAGGCTGTTTGTGTCAATTGCTGAAGGAAAATATGACTGAGTTCTCTACACAAGAAAGTTTCACAATTGAACTATGTCTGAAAATAAACATTTGTTTTTTAAAATAAGAGCTGCATCATTATCTTAGAATAAAATACTAGAAGAAGAGCATTCAAGTTTAATTACTCACTACTCTTCAACTGAAAGCATTTCATATTTTTAAGTATTCAGTCAACTTATTACTGTATTTTAGTAACATTCATTAGATTACCCAGTTTCTGCTACTAATTTAAAATATGAGGTCCTCAAATGAAAATATTCCAATTTTCTTTTGTATAAAATTGTAAAGTTAATTTTTTTTGAATTCCCAGATTCTATACTCATACCTGGTTCACTGTGAGAAGAAATTCAATGAATAATTAAAATTTTAAGCGTGCTTAAGTGAAAATAGGATGATGTGTAATCTTGAAGCTTTTAAACATGACATTTTCCCAAAACAAATGCTAGTTTAACTGCTATAATCTGAATCCACTTTAAAGGAAGTGGGAAAATTTTCAGACTAAAATTTAAACACGCCTACTTTAGTTTATAGCCAACTAAAAACATGTACACTTCAGCATTACCATCTACACCCTCATAAAACGTCCCCACGCAACGTAATGACCGTGAAGGTAAAGAGAGCCTAGAGAGGGGGGTCTGAAGGTTGGGGACTACCGCAAATCCGAAAGAGAAAACTCACATCCCACCCTAAGTGCGGTCCCCTTTCAGGAACGTCTGCAGCCAGCCCAACAGCCCGGTTCTGGGCAGAGGCGTGCTGGTGTTGGCACTGCCTAAACCAAACAAACAAGATGTTTAACAGTCAAATAAAATGTCCTGCAGCCCTCCCTAATGAATTTGTCAAGGACCATCAGATTTCGCTCCCCCTCTTTTGCCTCATTAACTCAAGTATGATGAGACGGATTATAACAAGAGAATACAGATCAATCGGTCCGAGGGCTTGAAGTGGCTTTTAGCCTCTCGAGTTTCTTTCTCTCACTTGGCCTCCTTTAATAGAATACGGTATCTCCTGCAGAAGGGGCTGCCACTTCGTTTTAATACACCATCAAGGAGCTGCTGATGGACTTCTATACTAACATACATAAAAGCGGAGGTGACAGGGGCTCTTCATTTACAGCCTCCTCGGACGCCGTTTCCCCCTTCAATTATTCAGCCGGAGGAAGCGCGGGTCCGCGCGCACACGCGGCGGCGGCTCGGGGAGCCCGGGCGGCTGCCGGGGGCCGCGGTGGGGGAGGGGAGCGCGGGCGCCGGCGAGAGGGCGCATTATTTGCTGGAAGTGTTTAAGTTTATTGCTCGAATGATGTTTCTAATTAGTACCACGGCAATAAATTAAAGTCGCCTTTGTTTAACTGATTTATTATTTACTAGCGCATCTACCTTGGACAGGATAAATTGGTAATGGATTGTTTTTAAGTCAAAACATTTGTAACATCTGATCATCCCCCGGCCTCGGGATGGGAAAGTGGAGAAACGCGGCGATCGGGGCACCGGGAAACTTGGCCGGGAGGAGAGGGGCGCCTGGGGGTGGGGAGGAGCCGGAGAGAAGCGCGAGGGTCCGCAGAGTCCCGGGATCCGCCGGCCGCCCCCCGCGGGAATCCCCCACCCACCGCACTCCCACCCGGGGCGGCTCGGGGTCCCCGCGGCTCGCCGGGCCCAGCGGCCACCTCGAGGGAAAGCCCCCTGGGGCCCGGCCACCAGTCTCCGCCCCGGGCCGCAGCCCAGACTCGCTCCCGCCCAGGCCGCCGCTCCCGTGCCCGCCGCAGCCTGGGCCGCCCGGCGCGCGGTCCCCGAGGGCGAGGGCGGCGGCACCTCCCGGCCCCGGCGCGCCCAAAGGATCCGAGGGTATAGGGGGCACCCCAACCGCGCGGCGCCGAGACCGCGCGGCACTAGCTGACTCAAGCGCTGAGGGCGTCGCGTCAAGCCCACTTCCGAAGCTTCTTCCCAACTCCTAGTCCGCAGCAATCCTTAGAAAAAGAGATTTTGCAAAGGCCAAAAGGTTCCTTGGATAGGGACTTATGGCAACCCGCGTGAAGGTGTGACAAAGCAGCTTTGGTCTCCACCAGGCAAGAAAGAACCAAGAGGTCCAAGTTTCGGGTGTCAAACAGGTCTAGAGAATGAACTCTCCCTGGCAACTGGGATCAGGTTCACCTGGTCCGCTGGCATCAAGGAAGTCAAGCCCTCCCCAGGGGCTGGCAAACGCAGCCAACCAGGTTTTCGCAAACGAACTCTAAAGAAGACTCGCCCAAATGCTTCACAGATTTTTATTCTTATACCATCATCGGAGAATATGATGATTAAAACAAACAAAAACACCCCTCTTAGATTATCTGTTAAAAGACTCAGGAACCTGACACCTGAGATTCAGGAGAAACTGCTCGCCATTAAAGTAATCTCATAACTCTCCTTCAGCTTTTTCCCCATCCAAGATTACTGAAAGGCTACAATGGGTACAGCTTGAGAAGATAATACATATACTAAAAGCACACGCATGAGTTTCATTGAAATGCCAAGGGAGGAGTGAAGCCATCTGTGTAATCAATAACAAGATAGTTATAGATTTTTTTCAACAGTGAAGTCTTTTAAAAGCAAGAGTCAATTATGACAATAAAATCATTTTAAAAGTGAAATTCTGTACCGGCTGAAAATATATTCTAAATTAGACTTACAACATTATCATTTTAAGGAAACTTTAACTTAAGTTCACATTCACTTTGTTTTTTACTAAGCTTAAAAAACAATTTTAGTGGTTTATTTCTCTGAAAGTGTATCTTACAAAAACCTACCATAAAGACACCATTTCTCACATCTTAAACATATTTTCTAATAACTAGCATGGATAAGTATATTTGAATCTTAATTATGAAGTAATTATCAATCAAAGTATCTGCACTATTTTCTCTGCCACAATTCCCCACAGCATATGGAAATTGCTGAAAAGAGATTTATGGTAATAAACCCACAGCCTCTCCAACTCCACCACCTCACATACACCGGTGCACATCCCAGCAATTGCTCGGACTCTTGGCAACAATGGAGAGGGAGGGAAAGAGGAGGAAGACTTTGTGGGAGGAGAAAATCTGGAAAAATTTAGGTCCTTTCCCAGACTTTCCTTCCTCCTCCCACTAGCCTTCAAGAGAAAGTAATTCTGCGAGCGTTTGCACCTTCCTCGCTACACTGATAGCGGGAAAAGAAGTAAATCTTCCCCAACCACAGCTACTCTCCCTCGCCAAATTCCAGCCAGGTCCAGAACCACCCTTCTCTGCACTCTTGCTCGCTGGCAACTGATAGAAGAGGAGGGTACAGATGAGGGGCTGCAGGGAAATGTGCGCAAGCCTTTGACTTCTACTATCTCCTCCTATTTTTTTACTTCTCCTTTTACCCCCTTTTCTTTATCAAGTGCAGCGGCGGCTGCTACTGTCCGCCTAGCCGAGCATGCCTGTCTTCTCTCTGGGATTGGCTAAATCACTGACAGCTCGGAGAGCGATTGTAGGAACTGAAGCTCCACCCCCCTCATGATGGCCCTGGACCATTCATAAACTAAATAACGGGGGGGGGGGGGGGGGCGGGAGAGAGAGGGAGAGGGAGAGAGAGAGAGGGGTGGAGGGAGACAGGAGGGGGAGAGGGAGGAAAAGGGAGAAAGATTAGCAAAGGAGAGGGGGGAAAGAGAGAGAGAGAGGGCGAGAGAGACCTCGGAGGAGAGGAGGGGAAGAGACGACTCAAAGTGGAATCTGCACAAGCAACCTGAAGGGGGAGGAGAAGAAAAACCCTCGAATCCTCATATCTAAGCCCCAGATGCAACGCAAGCAACGACTTCGCCACACTAGGACAGATTTCGGGAGGGCCAAAAAGACCAATTGCGGAGCAGAAATGAATATCAAACAACTTCCAGCGGTTTGCACCTAGAGAAAGACCCGAGGAGGCCACCGCAAACGAGCACGCCGCTTTCCAACAACGCGGTCGGCGGGCCGAGAGCAAAGGGCTCCGGGGAGGAGGAGACGCGCGCGGCGAGTGCGGGCGCCTGCAGACCGCCGGCTAACTGGGTCCGACTCGCACCCCGCCGCTCGCAGGACATTAATTACTCCCCTCACCTTCCACTGGGGGAGGGGGCGGCGAGAGGCGCTCACCTACCCCGCGCCAAGACGTCTCGGCAGCCCCAGAAGTTTACCAATGAGACGCTGAATGTTTCCCTTTTATTTTTAAATTTACTTTGGCACTTAAAAGACCTCACTCCCAGATTTCTGGACAAACTCGACCGCAGACGTCGAAGCCTAACCTCGGGGTAACCTAATCTTCCCCTCTCGCACCCTCTTCCCCCTTCCCCATCCATCTCTCCGCACATCTGTATTTGACGTAGCCACGAGCACGCGAAACCCGTCTCGGCAGGTATTTTTCCTCTTTTTTTTTTTTTATTTCCTCCCCCGCCCCCCAAGATCGCGTTTTTGGGGGTCGCTGTTGCTCTTAATTTTCCGGAGAAAGCGGACGGTTTGGGCAAGCGGGGGGCAGCGAGGCAGCCGGCTGGAGCAGCGGCCGGCCAGCCCAGGTGGACAGCCCGAGTCAAAGTGGGGCTCCGGGGGAGCGCAGCGCCTCTTTCGCCAGCCGCAGGGCCACCCGCGCCTGAGCCTTGGATCCCTCAACGTACTGCGAGACGCCGGTGTACAGCCCGGACCTGTGCCCCAACATGATCGCCGCCCAGGCCAAGCTGGTGTACCAGCTCAATAAGTACTACACCGAGCGCTGCCAGGCGCGCAAGGCGGCCATCGCCAAGACCATCCGCGAGGTCTGCAAGGTGGTGTCGGACGTGCTCAAGGAGGTGGAGGTGCAGGAGCCGCGCTTCATCAGCTCCCTGAGCGAGATCGACGCCCGCTACGAGGGGCTGGAGGTCATCTCGCCCACCGAGTTCGAGGTGGTGCTCTACCTCAACCAGATGGGCGTCTTCAACTTCGTGGACGACGGCTCGCTGCCCGGCTGCGCCGTGCTCAAGCTGAGCGACGGGCGCAAGCGGAGCATGTCCCTGTGGGTCGAGTTCATCACTGCGTCCGGCTACCTCTCGGCGCGCAAGATCCGCTCGCGCTTCCAGACGCTGGTGGCCCAGGCGGTGGACAAGTGCAGCTACCGGGACGTGGTCAAGATGATCGCGGACACCAGCGAGGTCAAGCTGCGCATCCGGGAGCGCTACGTGGTGCAGATCACGCCGGCGTTCAAGTGCACCGGCATCTGGCCGCGCAGCGCGGCCCAGTGGCCCATGCCCCACATCCCCTGGCCCGGGCCCAACCGGGTGGCGGAGGTCAAGGCCGAAGGGTTCAACTTGCTCTCCAAGGAGTGCTACTCACTGACCGGCAAGCAGAGCTCGGCGGAGAGCGACGCGTGGGTGCTGCAGTTCGGGGAGGCCGAGAACCGCCTGCTGATGGGCGGCTGCAGAAACAAGTGCCTCTCGGTGCTGAAGACGCTGCGGGACCGCCACCTGGAGCTGCCCGGGCAGCCGCTCAACAACTACCACATGAAGACGCTGCTGCTGTACGAGTGCGAGAAGCACCCGCGGGAAACGGACTGGGACGAGGCGTGCCTGGGCGACCGGCTCAACGGCATCCTGCTGCAGCTCATCTCCTGCCTGCAGTGCCGCCGCTGCCCGCACTACTTTCTGCCCAACCTCGACCTCTTCCAGGGCAAGCCCCACTCGGCCCTGGAGAGCGCTGCCAAGCAGACCTGGAGGTTGGCCAGGGAAATCCTCACCAATCCCAAAAGCCTGGACAAACTATAGGGTGCCGGGGGCTGCTTGAAAAGCGACACGGAAAGGGAACGCTCTCACCCACACCCCGCGACACGAGTCAGCCACCAACAGCCGCAACTCGGGACACAAACTTTTACGGAAGGCACCTGGAAAGAGGAATCGGCGCCACCCCCGACTTCAAAGGAGAGCAAACCAACCTCCCCCCCAGCCACATTCTTGCACAAACGTGATTGTTTTTCTTCCAGACAATGTGAATTTAAAAGGTCACACAAAAGAAGCAATCGGGCTTTGCCTCCACAAAATGAAACCCAAGGTACATTTTCAAATCAATGTATAGTAGTTTTCTCCCCTTCCCTCTCCCCACTACTCTCTCCCCATCTCCTCTCCTCTCTTTCTTTTTCTCCTTCTCCCTCTCTCCATCCCTCCCTGCCGCTCCCTTTCTCTCTCCCCGCCCCTCTCATTTCATTTTGTTTTGGGTTGCCTGAATGTTGTCACCAAGTGAAAAAAAAAAAGTATTTAATTATATGTAAAATTTTCTCTTTTAAAAAAGTTTTGCTAATGTTAAATGTATCTCAGTGCCAATGTCGGATTGTGCCCCTCCCTCTCTCGCACCTATCCCTTCACCCTAAGCAGTCTTGTTGAAACAGTAATAAAAATATTACTTTCCATTGTACTTGACTGTTTGTGAATTGTTCTTAATGAAGGTAGGTGAGATCTCAATTTGTAATTTACATGTTAAAAACGTGGGATGAACTAGAAGAACTAATAGAGGGAGATTCCATCAGAGCTCTTAATTGCAAAATTTACAAATTCAACACAGACTAAATTTAATCAATATAAGCTCCTACAAAGACAATTAGAGAAGAGTACAAATTAATTTTTACCCACTCTAATGTACTCATTCCATAGATTTAAGCAAAACAATGTCTAACTTCACTCAAGAAAAGTGATCATATTTTGCATGAAAGAATATATTTAGAATAAAGTTCATAGTACTATTAAGAGGTTTGCTTCTTATGCAATAATTTCTAAAATCCACCGAATTTAAAATACAAAGAAAATGTCAGTCTTTTCTGAATAGTTAATATGATCAATTGATTGCTTTCCTTCAATCATTTGTATAATTCAATGTTTAAATAATAATTTAATAATCAAACCACCCATACTAAGAGTAAAATTATTATAGCACTATTGCTTTTTCTCCAGCAAATAATCATATTACAAACAATTTCAGTCTTTCAAATGGCTTAATTATAAATGGCATACTATAGCATTTTTAAATCAAATTCTCAGAATTATTCTGGAGTTTCTTATTGGTAATTTATATTAAAAAAGGTGTCTGATATCACACTATGCCCAAATAAAAATTACTCCTTAGAGGATTTACATAAAGGAAAAATCTGTTCAGTCCTGCTTCTTCCTGCTTTTCTAATGGACTTTTCTTAATGTTACAACTTTAATACTTAACAAAATTAATTAATTAGTACACTGAGAGTATCCCAAAAGAACTGGTCAACCTTGATGTTGGAGACAACTATACACTCCACTAGACCTGTTAATGTGAGACACAGATAAAGAATGCATCAGATGTTAACTAACCTTTAATGCTTACAATGGAATCTTTGAGTTAGTCTTATTATTTCATTGAGAAATTCCATGAATGAGAAATGCAGAGGAACAAGTTCTAAAACACAATTTTAAAGATCAGAAAAGATGTTTGAGGGGGAAGAGAGTATAAAAAGGGACGAGGGGCAGGACAGCAGAGGTGGATGAAAAGAAGGCAGCTACTCAGGGCCCTGTCCTAAGGTCACTGGACAAAATGTAAGTTATAAGAATGAAGTTGTAAGACTCCCTGGTAAAACGTCCCTAAGTAAAAATAGCTCTGTTAGAAAGATAAACCATCTTATCAGTTCTGAAATCATCACTAATGCTTCAAGTTCTATCCTTTGCCAGTCTCTCTTCCAGTACATAGAAAAAAATCTTTGTAACATAAGGGGTTCAGAATATTCTCATTATTAAACAACAAAATTGCTTTTATTCTCTGAGGAAAATGTTCTGATTTTTAAGAACACTTTGAAGACAAGTAGTAAGTGATTGCAAAGAAATGATTTAAAAGTACAGTATTAAAAGATTAAAATGGCATCATTAAAATGACCATTTTTCCACTCACAAAAACATCTATACGTTAGACATTCAACAGCTATCTCCCATCAACTGTCTCAGAAAAACAATGTTTCAAGGTCTTGACAAAAATAAGTCTCCCATTCACTATATTTCCCCTTTTATTTAATTTAATGCAGATATCACCAATATAAAAAGAGAATTATACTACAGTTACACAAGGGCTCTCAATAGTAAAATACCCAACAGTATCAACATCTACACCAAATTAAAATTCTTCCAGTTATTAGCTTACAACACTTGGAGAATATAATTCACAATTTAAATTTCTGTAACTTAGGCAGGTTATAGCAATACAATACAATTTTAGTGATGGGGCTAAAAGATTCCTTTAGCATAAAGCAATAGAGAAAGACAATCAATTTAATGATGCTACACAGAATAAGAGTAGAGAAAAATAGAAATTTTAATTTATCCTAGAAGCACAAATAACTTCAAAGAGACTAATCACAAAGATTGAGAGGTTCTGAGATTGAGAACAATTCACCAGATGCCTTTAAGTTAAATTACATTTTATATTTCAAGCTATGTATGTCTAAACTAACAGAATAGTCTGATTAAGTTTCAACCTATAAAACATTATAAGTATGCTCAACTAGAGAGTTTAAATCACATGGTTATCTTTTTTCCCCATAGGAACTAAAATACATTGTCAGACATTGAATCGTGTAATAAAGCAGGAATATTTTCTAGTTGATGTTAATTTTCAAATAAAAGATTTCTCCATATTGGATTAGTTGAATTACCAAGCTAACAGTCATCAGTTATATCACAGTCTCCCTGACATGCAATATTCAACAATCCTCTCTTGACAGAGGCAGCATTTTTACAATAAAGTGTGAAAAATATGCATGAAATTTGTTTATAGATTTTGATAAAATGAGAATTTTTTTATGAACTACTTTGAAATACTTCTATGTGACTAGAAGTTAATTATTCTGATGATTACAAACCCAAAGAAGTGTCTACCAATGAACTCGGAATGTGGTTATTGCTATCAGCCTGTGACATAAGTCATTCCACCTTTCCAAACCAATTCCTCTCTACAGGTTGCTTACTTTGCTCATTTTTAAAGGAGACTGTTGACTCTCAAAAGAAATTCTACCATTTTCTTTCAATAAATAAAACTGATTTGGGCTTTATGTAGTATCACAAATGTTTCTTAGTGAAATAAAGTTGCCAAGGTCTGCAGAGTAATCAGAAATACATTTTAAAGGGAATTGGATTTTCATTTAAACGAATAGGAAATTATGCAGTGTCTTGTAAAAATCAGCTACAGAGAATGGGAAACAGAAGTAGCTCTCACAGACACAAGACGTGTTTGCATCCAGGACAGAGCAGTAAGTCACGAGGACAAAGCAATGAGAGTGATATACTGGTATCACAGCCAGAAAATCAGAAAATTTAATGGCAAAACCAAAGAATCCCACACTCCCTCTCACTGAATTTGTAGTTTAATTTCCTCTGGACCCTTTGAGGCAAAATATACTTATGCCAATATTCCCTGAGGTCCTCCCCCTACCCCTGAATAAGCTAATGATAAATGCAATTAAGTAGAAATTGTTTTTGAATCTAAATGAACTTCAATAATCTAACGAGCTGGTAAGGGAATTGTGAGCAAAAGAAGATAGCTGCCTTAAACATGGGGCAGAAGCAATTCAGCAAGAAATCCAAATTGCCCATTTCACCAACAACAATCTTATCCAGCATCAGCACCACAGGCCATCCCGGGGGGGGGGGGGGCAAGGAAGCCATGAACACAAAATCGAAGCTTCATCTCCTCACCTTGGGGTCGATTTTCTTGAAGTTAGGGTCCTCTTCATCCACCTCGAAATAGAGTTCAGAGGAGGTGATGGAAAGAGTGCCCTTGACTACCACCGAGGGGGCCACAAGCTGAGCTGGCGTGCTCAGGCTAACAGGACCTGCCAAAGAGAAAACACAGGCTGCCCAAGTTGGAATGACATTTTCTCCTTCCCATGCAACCCCCCCCCCCCAATTAGATTCAAAGAGAAATCAAATTTAATTTTAAGACTCTCACCCCACGGTCCAAATTGCCTGCTGACTCTTTTTACCCTCACAGAGTCAGCCCATCCCAACCTTCCCCTGAAAATGCAAAGTCAGAATTCTCATACTAGGAGATTAATAATAAGCAGTTAATAATTCCAGAAAAGTGGAAGGCACTTATTTCACAGAGTCTGCAAACCTTTGGTCTAATCTCCTGGCAAGAAAGTGACTCTGCCTAAATGAGTCCATCCACATTCCATTTAGAAAAGGAGCCTCGGGCTATCCACCAACATGGAACAACATCCAGGAGCAAGGAAGACTCGATAGGCGTCCAAGGCCAGAGGTTAGCTTAGAGTTTGGCTGATGCATGATTACAAAAAGATCACTAGCTTAGTGAAGTAAGAAACGTTAAACCATACTCTCTAATAAAGATTTCGTGCCAGGCTGACACAAAACCTCTTCCAAAGGAACTTGGCCCCATGAAAGACTGATAAAAAGACTTCTTTTCTAAGCCAGCCTTTCCCTGCTAAATATTGTTCAATGCTTTCAAATCTAATATTAGTGTAGTTCAGGGACTCTGGGAGTAAACAGCTGGAGGGTGGGTTTCCAAGTGAATGAATTTTTATTGGAATAATCAAATCTCCACAGGGCTTATCAAAGAGACAAATCAGCCTGCTACTGAAAACAATAGATTCACTACAGACAGAAACGCATAAAGTATATTAGAACTAACTCTAAAATAAGAACTAAAAACAATTATTTCTGTTTCGTATATTTACATGGAGAGCGATAAAATAAGAATTGGAAATGCCATGCCAGTTCCTCAGTACTCAAATCCTAGAGAAGAAAAGAGCAAGATTGGCACTTATAGTTGTCAATTAATACAGTGCCTATAACCACAGCGCACCTATCCAGGTAATCAATGAGTGAATAATTGTTTCAAAATTCAGATGAATTGACATTTCCATCGATTGTTAGAAGGGTGTTGGTCCTTAATCTCACATCAATCTTAATGTGTGCCAGTAGGACAATAGGAGGTATGCTCTGCGGACATCGGAGCAGGTTTTGCCCTCTATTCCCCATGTACAAATACATTGTGTTTGCAGATGGGCAGCAGATAGCGGCAGAACAGCCGTGATTTCCCAAAGCTCATCCCTATAAATGGATGAAATAAGCAGCTATGTGTTCTTTTGCTGTCTCCCTTTGCCCCCTGTACATTAGCATGTAATCCTGAGAAGAAATAACATTTTTTCAATCACTCTCAGACATTCAATTACAGGGTAAGCAGACAGCTGCAAGAGCCAGGGCAGCCCAGGTCCTACAGAAGACCCCTGACAATTTCCACTTCATTTCTAACCCACACCACTTTATTAGTGTGGATTACTTCTTAATCCTATTGCCATTGTCAAGATTATATAATTAAACTCCCCTTTCACCTCTATTACTGTATGAATGTATTACTAGTAGGAAGAATTGAGTAAAATAAAGGAGTTGGGAATGGGTAAATGCATATGGAAGAAAAAACAGAAAACAGTGGTGATGACCTTACACTCTTTCCCTCCTCTTACTAGTAGGCTGTAAATAATTTTATTTTACTTTACAGGCATCAGAGGTGATACCACATTCTCTTTTTGGCTTTTTATGATCATTCCCTGTATGGCAGCATCAGCTACAGATATTTCACTTACTAAAAGATTTCTGGTCTGAAGTTAGAATTAATAAAATGGGCCATCACCTAATTTTCACCTACAGAAATTTACTCATCAGTTTCTTCGTGCTGATGTATGACAGCATCACATGCATTAAGAAAAGAAAGGAATTAATGAATGGTGAAAGTTTCAAGCTAAACTAGAGAATTTTTCCCATAAGGGAAGTAAAACTGAAAATCTGCAGAGTGCAAATCAAAATTCCTATAGTGGGTAAAATATGTGAATCCTGTGAAGAGCCATAGCTTTCCTGGAATGGATTTTTTTGAGAGCTAAAATGTATATGCAGCAGATTCACTAAGACCTGTATATCAAAGCAAATAGCTCATCTGCCTCGAAGCTTTATTTAAAAACAACAGGCAGAATGTTCGGAACAGCTTTCCCTTACAGGTAACTCCCGTGGGGGGAGAGAAGCAATTCTATTTTGTTGTTGCTGTTTTTAAACTTTGCTTTTCCTTTTCCAGTGAAAAGTATTCATAAAAGAAATAGATGAGTAGGGTAAAGAGACGGAATAGAACAGAAAAATGAAGGGAAACCATTACTGGAGATGAGGCAGAAATGTTTGGATGAACGAAAACCAACTTTATTGAATGCAATTGTGGGTGTCAACTTGGTAGTCATAGTGGTCACAGCTGAAAAAGTAAGTGACTGTGTGCCTGGCCCCAAGACAGCGGAAGTATCAACACAAACACTGAATTTACCCGAAAGATTCTCTAAATCTTTCTCATCCACGGAGGACAGAGTATCGTCGTCGCCTTCCAGGAGGATCTCGTTCTCTGAGTTCTGATTTCCTAAAGCTGGACTCCTGATGGACTGTTTGCCTTTAGCAAGGATATCTTCATCTGCAGCTGAAATGAAAAGGAGAGAAAGCTATCAGTGCTGGGAAAAGCTGGGCAGAGAGGCAGGCAACTGAGGTAAGGAGAGGAGGCCAGAGACGGTCAGTCATTTCACACAGTCATCAGGGAGATGGCAGGGATGACACACGTGCTTCTGCTGACAAATGTGATTCCTCAAGCCTAGTCTAATGTTACTCTGAACAAGCATCCTAATCCCATTAAATCTGACCCCTGCACCACTCACCAAACCATTTATTTACTTATGGTTAGGGCAGGAGAAAGTGCAAAGTAGGTACATTTCGGGGAAATTTGTTAGCAGGGAAAAAAAGAAAAAGCAGAACCTGGTTTTGGAAACAATACCGACATAACACTAAAATAGAAAAGAAGAATTCACTCTCCCAAGGAAAACCTTTTGCAGCTAAGGGGTTGGGGGTGGCTGCAGGAGAGGCCTGAGAGGCATCTGGGCTGTGAGGCTGGAGTCTAAGCAACAGTAGCTCTCACTCCTCTTCACTCCAGCCTCCTTCCTTCCATCACAGGGTCCTTTCCCACAGGCTTTAGTCCTTATCCAAACACCCAAGGGCCAGGCAGGGTGGGAGTTCGTGGCGGCTTAGGAACAACTCCTCTCAGTGTTTAAACTAAAGGGCTAAGGCACCCCGGGGGCAAACACAACAGAAAGCCCAGGAGGAGAGGCGTGTGGGCAGAGAGCCCCGCGCTGCCTGAACTGGAGCAGCCGGCCAGCCAGCCCCAGCGGCCTCTCGGGCGGGCACCGGGAAGCCAGAAGGGAAGAAAGGAGAGGGGAGGGGACAGGGCCCAAATACAGGAAGTGAGGAAGCAGCGGTTTGGAGGTGGGGCAACCCCAGCCAAGGAGGAGACAGAGAGGAGAGCAAGAGGGGCAGCTGAAGAACAAAAACGATGCAAGCATAATTCTCCCAGCACTGGGTAGCCTGCTGCTTGAGAAAAGCATCAAAGCAGGTACTGGCATGGCCACTGGGATTTTTTTGGAGCTCACATAGTTTGTCTATTTTCTTAACTTTATTCCCTCACTAGAGCTAGTGCTTTGACTGGTTTCCAGTGAGGGGGGTTCTAGCTGAATCTTGGATGGAAGCACCTGAACAGGCCAGGCAGCAGCTCTGGCTCTGGAGTCAGCGCGAGGCTTTCTGCAGCACTGCGGCATCTGCCTGGGCAGAAGGTTCAAGTCGCAGAAAGGATAAAGCGTTCAGTTTGCAGCAACACAACTAATAGATTTATCTGTCTCATTTATCACAACTAGGTCAACTAACATGCATGTTACCTTGTGGATCTGACAGATCAAAGTTTTTTTGAGATTAGCAGAAAAAAGATAAATTTTATTCTTATTTATTGTGATAATTTATAACACTTAAGATACTACTTGAAAGAACATAGGGATTCCTAATAAAGAAGTCATGGGAAGATATTTCTGTAGTTTGCTTTGAATATGCCTCATGGGTATATACAATCTAATTTTCTTTCACAACCACACACAGTAGAGTGCATTGCACATATACAAAGGTCTTCGACAAATACTTGGAAAAAATAAAAAAGAGGTCCCTAACTAAAATGGCTTTTTGTAAGTTACAAAGAAATAGATCCAAATCCACTAAATTTTAGACTTATAGAAGCATAGATTTTTATATCAGTGTTTGTATTTCAAATATTAACATTTCCTAACTTGGAAATGATGAACATTGCCTGTAGCCTAAAACAGATCTTGTAATTTACTAACAAATGTACTAAAAATAAATCGTCACTGAGAAATACAAGATAAACTGCCACCTATATATCTTTGTAAAACAAATAATAATAAACTCACAACTGCCAAATGTGATTTTTAGCACAGAATCGATGTACAGTGGGGAGAATATTCTGGGATTTATAATTCATTCTTCAAAGGAAGAAAAAATAGTAGGCTAATGTTAAATAGCACTTCTCATGTGGAAGGGAGCACCTCTCATGTGGAAGGGAGTGTTCACAACACTTTACATATTTAACTCATTTAATTGTCACAAATATACAGCTAATTTCTTCCTTTAGTAGAGAGGAAAGAGGGTCAAAGAGGATTACTTACATATTTTTTGCCTAGTAACCAGTTGATGCAAAACTGAGTCAAGACTTCAATGCAGGCAGCATGAAGAGCCAGAACCCAGGCTCTTAACCACCGGGGCATAGGAAAAGAATTTTACTACTACCTAACCAGGGATGAGGATTATAACTTGCTGATGATTAATTTCTTATTCCTTGTAGTGTACTGTAAATGGTTAAATCAGAATCAAAATGAAGATTTTTCTTTTTGTTTCCAAACCTAAATTGGAATGGTATATACCAAACACATCAGAAATAACTAAATTCAAAATCCTTGTCATAGTTTTCTTTCACCACACACACACACACACACACACACACACACACACACACACACACACACACACACACACACGCACGCACGCACGCAAGCACAAGCACCTCTTTAAAAACACCAGACTTAATTGAAAAAAAAAATAGTAAAGGCAACTCTTTAATTCTCAAGCATGTAAATTAATGGTAGAGCACTAGCTACGAAAGTATGAGGCCCTGGGTTCAATCCCCACCACCATATATATAAACAAATTTTAAAAACCACTTAATTGAGACCATTTACAAAACAATGAGAGTAGCCAAAGGCAATATGCAATGCTTTGAAATAACTTAGTAAAATAGATTTAAATGACCTAAAACTTTGTTATCCTTCCAATTGAAATATTTTAATGTGTTTTAATCATGGGGACACATATTACAATAACAACTTGATTTACATAAAATTTTACATAAAAATTTAAGATTACCAAAGATACATATACTGTACACATACAACACCCACCTTAATTCACTTATTTACTTATTTTCATAAGTCCAGATTCTGGAATTGTTCAACCTCAACTGAAAAAAACTCTTGTCATGGAAAATATGCAGCTTACTGATATTTAGAATGGTTTTCCTGTAATTAACTCCCCCTTGAGGATTTTAAGTTAGCAGCAGTAAAATTACCAACAGTACTCTAATACACACCACATGCGCTGGTGTTCAATTCTCAGTGGTCTAATAGCTTTCTGCTAAAGAACTTTTTTTTTTTCAAAATTAGAACAAAACTGTCCCAAGCATAAAATAAAAGATAATTATCGTGTTTATATGTGCTAGGGAAAGCACATTTTTAACGTTCATTTGTGTTTTCTCAATCAATGGTTAAAATAAGCATCAACTATTTTGATATCTATTCTGTATGTATACACTATTACAAAAGTTCAACTGGGTAAAGTCACAGCATGCATTTGGTTCTATTTTAAAGCTTGATTCAGATCTTGTTCTGGATAATAAAATCATTATAAACACAAAAAAATGTTTAATTTTCATATCACTCATAGATTGCCCTCATCTAATCTCATCTTTTATTCTGGTTTTACATTTACCCTAACTTAATAAGTAAGTTGCAATTGTTAAATAAAACTGGAGAAATGTGTCAAAATTCTTTTCTCTGAAACACTGACACTAAGAGCAATGAGAAAGCTCAGAGAGAAACTGGTTCTCACAGTATAAAATTCAAGTTCTTTGGCATTTGCGCTGGACTTGAGCTGATTTATCTATCCACTACATGTTACGTCAGTAAAGTTAAAAGAGAAAAGGAACACAGTCAACTGTTCTCCTATGACATATAAACCCCTTTTAAAAATTCATTGCAAACTGGACTGGATTGATAGTCCATAATGTTGTAAAAAAGTTTACATATTAAGAATTAGTCACTTAAAAAAGATTATTACTGGAATAATAGTAACCTCAAATGTACATAAAGATATATAAATGACTAATATATGAGTATATACATAATATAATGCAAAAACTATAAAGAACTATAACTACATATTCTGAACAGTACACATAAGAGGCATCTTATGTAACATAAGTATGGTCCCAAACTAATCTTCCTTAACAGTTTATGCTATTGCTGACGAGTTCCAAACCTAGAAAATTTACACTAGGAATATTAATGAAAATACAAGGCATAATTAGAGAACAAAGCAAACCAAGCTCGTTTCCAAAAGGTCATCAGTTCCTCCAAAGTATTCGAGAACCCAGTATAGGCTGATCCTATAATAATGGAAGCACTAGAATCTGACATTATTGAAGTCAGGAAAGAATTCAGGCATGATTTAGGATCTTTCCATGTCATCCTCAGAAAACCCGATGAGTTACTTTAATCATTTACATGCCTACAAGATACCCTGTAAACTATGTCAAACCTCCTCATATGTTTAGATTAACATATATATTCTCTATAAAACAAAAACTATATGAATTCAATATGATTCTACTGCAAAACTATTTTAATATTTCAATTAAAACCAATCTTTCTACCACTTAAAAATATTGTTTATGGCTTAGATTTTACTATAAAATTCTCATTACATTTAACAACAAATTTTAGAACATAGCAGAGGACAACAATAAGGAGGCTGGTTGGTCATGATATTTAGTCCTACAGCAAGAATTCCTTTTGGTCTTTGTTCCCTTAGTCTCCTTATCTGTAGAAATAAAGTTAGGGTACACTTTTTCAGCCTTAGGTTCTTTCAAAATGCTGTAATGATAAATAACTGACAAACTAGGTTCCATGAATTAAGAGACTATTACAAACCTGTATAACTGACTTCTAATACATTTGAAAACTATAAAATAGAAGAAAATGACCTCAAAATCCAAATTCCTGCTCTGCTTGGTGCTACTGTTTTCCATAAGAAAATTTTAATCATAAAAGAAAGAATTTTAATTTATAAATATTATTCAGTTTTTGCAAAGTTAAAGAAATCTCCCATTACAAAATGACTTTTATAAATAACCACTTTGGAGGGTCTCTCCTTGAAAAATTACCTAAAGCCCTTTTCCCCAAGCAAGTTAATGTGAACTTGGGAAGGGCAATTAAATTGTCAGAATTAAAAAATTTGTTTTTAACTAGAAGGTAGCCAGAAGTAGAGTCATGGGGCTAGTATTGATCGCCCGAACAGAGAACATCACTCTTCAGGTATTTACTCTGCCACCTTTACACCAGAGGCTTTCCTTCAAATCAAATCAATCTATAAAAAAGATGGCTCTCACTACTAAAATACATAACTAATCTCCAGCAGCATTTCTATTTAGATGCCGTCCTTTGATAATGATGGCATAGTTCATGATGCTTTAAGTTTCTTCACTTTCGAAATATCGTGTCTCCACTGTTAAATCAATTAATAAATAAAAATGAGAAGCCATAAAACTGGCATTCTCCTTTGCACTACTTAAAAATCCAAATAGAAATGGAAGCAGAGAACCCATTCAAAATTTGTGATTTCAACATTTACATACCTGTTTCCTAAATGCTCTGACTTAGAATGAAAGTAGTATTTAAAATTTAACACAATGAAAACTGAGTATATATGATTATTAAAAAGTAGAGAAAAACCGAGTATCAACTACAAGATACTTACTTAATAAAGTATTTTAAAAATAAGCACTCTGTTGACATCAAGTAGTACCAAAGTAGTCTTTGTACTGAGTCCCAAAATTACTTAGATTTTACTTTTTTAAAAAAGTAGGATTAACTACAACTTGCACCCCTTCATAGTGATGTATGACATCTTTATTTTAAATTCAAGACCACTGAAGTATCACATATACATTTGTTTGAATTATCAAAATATCCATCTCCTATTTTGCCTTTAATTTTTCCATATTTTAAACATTACCTTTTAGAAGATTAGCATAAAATATTGCTAAATAGAATAAAATTTCACAAAATGTATAACTTCATGTCTATTTAAAAGTGCACAATAAAACAAAAAACCAATTAATAATAAACTTTCAATTACTTCTGGACAAATGCTATTAAAAATTAACTTTATTAAGTTTTTACTAAGTACCACATATTTGAAATTCAGTTATTGATAACATTATCCAAAAAGGATGAAACATTTACCTATCTATAATTAAAAAATAATAACTCTTCTCCAGATATGAAAGGAATGAATTTCCACATACTTTCTTTGTCATTCATGAATTTCACAACTGCAATGTGAAATTTCAGCCAAGATGGAAAAAATTATTACATTCCAAATTTTTTAATGTACATGGTAATATCTAATCCACTACTAAAGGAGGAAACTGGAAAAAGGCTGATTCTTTAAAGGGTCATTAACAAAAAACAATTTTTACAATAATAGAAAAAAAAACATGTGTAACTTAAATCTTTATCACAACATAAAAAGTACATGAACCCTAAAAGCAAAAGTGGCCTAATTAATTTTACATCTTATTTCTCCTTCTCCACCTCCTGTAGCTGAAGATGTAGGGCCCTGAGACTATTATTGCTTTTAGATCACTTTGTTATTGACTATTCTCTGTATGATCATTTATTTTAAAGGACTGATGTCACATTTGGTGTTATATCTGATGACATATTATGGACATTTTCTTCCAGAAATGGCTCTAAAGGCTGAGTGCAAGAGGTTAAGCTGCCTGACTGAGGCAAACCTAAGATCACAGACTTTTCATCTGAATTCTAAATATACTTATTGAATTGGATTTAATATTTATTTTGTAATCTACAACTATCATTTAATAATAATTTCCTGTATGTTAAGCTGGTACCCTGAATAAGGAAAACTAAAACTGCTTCTTACATTTTAAAAGAAAATCAATTTATGCTTTGAAAAATAAAAATAATTTGAGAATAATGCGTAGAATGGCACTCCCTCCCGTAATCAGTTGATCTTAACTGGCTTTCTAAAAGTATAAAATAGTAAGTGAAACTCTATGATGAAAGAAAGTATATTATCAAGTACAAAAGACTTTTTCAGTTTTTCCAATTTGCTCATCAGACTTCAGCCTAAATTGAATCACGGTGATTTGCATTATGTCAAAAAAAAGAAAAAATGTTTTGTTAAGCATGATAATAAGATGATGCAGAACAGGAGCATGAAAATAATGTCTATTCTCTTTTTTTCAGGAGCCATATATCACAGCCACCCACAAATCAAGGCTCAGAAAGTATCTATGCACTTGGACATTTATTACCATCTCTCCTGCTTCATAATCTCAGGCTAAAACACCATGGTCAAGGGAAAACCATATACATCCAAGAGTACCTAGAAACCTATTTGATTTGTAAATGCTGTCTTTCTGCTATTCATTGACTTAAGGCAGGCATCCAGGATTCATTTACTAAAAGCCAACTATGTCACTTAAAAGATGTTTTATTCTGCTCTAAAACAAAGGATCTATTTTAAGTTTCACGTGTGTGACCATAATAAAATATTCTTGATATACTCATTTTAAAGGGCCCTACACTATCAAAATTGAATTTCTCTTTCCGAATTGTGGCAGTGGTCCATTTGCAGTACTTTGTAATAATGAAGTTATGCTCTTCATTACCAAGTACTGTACCTGCTGCTATTGGCAAGGAGTGGTTTTACACACTGACCGTGTTCCACGGCTGTTTTTAGTGTCGCTTCAGGATGTGTCGATCCTAGAGGGTTACGCACAAATCGTCGCCGGCGCCGCAAGTCATCTTCCCAGTAGTCAAGGCGCCAGAACTCACGAGGACGACTACAATGAAACAGAGAAGCCACATATGTTAGCAATTATCAAACAGCGTGGTAGCGCTGAATTTCTGCATAAAGCTCTCCTTGTTTGCTCTGCCTCCCCCCACCTCTTCCTCTTAATTCTCCCTCCACCTCACACTCCCCTTTCTGCAATCTTTAACTTAGGTATGTCCTTGAAAATAACAATATCACCTTCCAGTCTAAGGAACTCCTTTTCCTTTTTCTTGGAAGGTGAAATGAGCACTAAATACATCATTTTGAAATGAATTGCTGACAGTGTGATCAGTTTCCCCACACTCTAGTGGCATGTGCTCTGATTTCAGCCTCATTTCAGCCTCAGCAGGGCACCTTTCTCTGTGGCTGCATTTATAAACCAGAATAGGGAAAAGGCTATTATAAATATGGTATAGCATTACCTATATTAATCAAAGTCTGTCCCCCTTCATTTTTCTTCCTAATTTGTGCCTTTTTGCACAAGGTCAGTAAATCATACCATGAATTCTTGGTCTAGAAAGTGTTAACTTTAATGAACATCTCGGTTACATGGTTATGTATGTGATAATAAAATATTACTCTGTTTAGATGTGCAGGAATTTAATTAAAATAATCTCTTAAAATATTCATTACATTTAGCCCCTGAGGCTTAGAACAACATAAGAAAATGCATTTCTTTTCCATTTACTGTTTTTAAATAAACCATTCCTATAGGGTGAAATAGCAATCTATTCTCTAGCAAATCAGATTGGATTTCTGTTTTATGTAGTCTGTTTTCATATTTAATTAAAAACTACATGCTATATGATGTGCAATAATTGCTATATTGAAAGCATACTCTTAGAAATGTATTTTTAAAAAAGGGTTCAGTCAATTCAACTTCTACTGTATGTTCCCCAATTATGCAGATCTTTTATATTGCAATATATAACCGTCAGCTTTTCTCTCATGTTTACTAATCATGATCTAGTATGCTGGAGTATTTTATAAGGAAAATTTTAGCATGAAGTTTTTATTCTTTTTATTTTAGCATGAAAATTTTTTCAGTGTGAATAAGGAAAAAAACCCTCAAGCAATATATTTATTCACTAGATACAGAACTTGACAACTTCAAAGTTCCAGTGATAAAAAAAAATTCATAATCAAAACTTCTACAAGGAATGACTAACATAAAATAAAATTTGATATATTTCATGGGCTAATGATATTGTACCTGTCAGCTTTGACAAATTAGTTCTCTTGACCAATTGAAAGTACCCCAAATCCATGAAAAAGTTGCCCTTACTTTGATTATTTTAAAGATGATACCTTTAAAATGTCAAAGTAGCTTCACAAACAGGTACTTGGTCAATTAAAAAGATTTCAAATTAATAAATGCAGAGGCAACCAAGAGGACATCAATAGAATAATTAGAAATCCACTACTCTTTCTAGAGATACGGATAATGAGAATATCAGAGATTTCTTTTGTTCATTTTGGTCATACATAAAGATGAAGAGATATAATGTAATCAAAATGAAATGCAAAGATGTGTAAGAATTGTGGTTTGAAGAAAAAAATTCAAAGCTTTTTTATTCTTTTTTTTTACTTTTGTCATCTACATCTTGAAAAGAAATCCAGCATTGCATCTTATAAAAATGAATTAACTAAATAACATGCATACAAGCAAAAGACAACAGTTGTAACTCAATTAATAAAATAAAATTCTTTCTAGGGGAGGGGAAAAGGCAGCACCCAGATGACTCCTTGTACGGCTTTGATAGTCATGGAGCTTGGATAGGCACTTCATCATTCTGCCTACCTACATTTATCTGTTAAAATTATTATCAAATATCAGCCAGGATGCAGTCGTGAATCACAGGCAGCTCCTCGTCTTCAGGGGAATGATACAATGAGGGTCTATTCATCAGAGAGGCAATCGGCACAAGTAATTAGTTCCCTAGACTGAGATCTCCTACAAAGCCTATTTCAGTCAGCACCACAAACATATGACGATGTAAAGCTAATGAAAGCTGCTAAAATTTGTTAACCTTTCCTGCCATCAATCCTTCTAATATTCTATGCTTCAGTATTATGCAAAGGTAGTAAATTATTAATTTGTCATTCATCCATCCTTCTGAATTTTGAATCAAATTAAACGATGTCAATCTTCTTGATAACAATTAAAATTATAAGATATATTAAGCTATTACAAAATTTATTACTAAATTGGGTAACAATAGACTCAAATACAATGGACAAGAGTGAAGTCAAATCCAATGACTAGTAAAGCACATGTGCAGTAATTTGTGTCGTACAGGAGAAAAATGGGAGGAATCATAATATCATTCACAAATTATCAAGCTACTGAAAGGCAATACCTGTAAAAATAATAATTCCCAAAAAGAGTAAATAGAATAGTATATATTTTTGTGTCCTTTAACACAAAAAGAGACAAAAAAAGCACTTGATTGAAACAAAATATAAGAAACTAAGAATATGATTACATAGAAAAACTTTTAAGGTAAGTCTCACCCATACTATATACTTCTGCTTTGGAATGTGTTCTACTAAAATTAAAATACTTAGGTATACGCTAAATATAACTGAGAACTTTATACCTCAGCAAGATACTTTTTACAATACCAATAGCCATGTGCCAGAGCATATTCTTCCGAAGAAGTCTTCCTATTGTTATAATAAATTAATTTGAATGAAAACAAAGCAAGAGGCACTTAAAATTGCAGATCACTGACATATATTGTACTACAAAATTTACCTAAATGACCAACCATTTTGGGGGCCGCTATATAAAACTGTGCTTCTGATACCTAGAACACAAACCCTAAAGGAATTTGACCATAACTGAATACTATATGTTCATTTGAAAAATCAGAATTTATTATACAATTCTAAGCCTTACCCACTTTTTCATGTGCATAATTACTAGCAAGGTTAAAGTCATTTACATAGTTACAAACCTGGATAGAAGGCAGGGCCGAGGGGTTGGATGCAGTGTTTTCTCCCCTAACCATGTATAGTCTAACAATATGCACTGTTAGAAAGCTCTCAAAAATGAGGCAGATTGGACATTTCACAATATTATTTGAAGAAGAAATTATGAGGTTTTCATCATCAACTTAAAGATGTGATCATTCACTTTTATTTTTGAAATATTCTCACCCCTAGTGATGCTCGAGGGACCACATGTGATGCGAGGGATGGAACGTGGGTCAGCTACACTTGAGCAAGCAACTGGCCTTATATTTGATTAAGGTAAGCTCTCTGGACCCCCAGTCCTAATTTTTTTCTAATAATTATGATACTCTGACATGACACAGCTTCGAACAGGACTTTTTTTTAAGATAACACCCAGTTTTGTGGGACCAAAACTGGGACTCAGGGACTGCCTCCGGTAGTGCTTGGACAACACACAGTACTGGAGATCAAACTCAACCTAATGCATGCAGAGCCTGAATGATCTCCCCAGCACAAGATACAGGATTGTTAATGTACTCTATACTCATGTTATGAAAACATAAAGTTTCCTCTTAGTGTGATGGAGCACAGCATTATTAAATGTCTGTTACACCATACAACTCCAGGACGCATTATTCACATCAAAATTTACATTAAATGGGCCAGAACAATAGGACAGCCTGTGGGAGACTTGCCTTGCATGTGGTCAATCTGGGCTTGATCCCCTAGACCACATATGTTCCCCCTAAACCTGCCAGGAATGATGTTTCAGCACAGAGCTAAGAGTAAGCTCTGAGAGGTTACTTTTGGCCAGGTGTGGCCCAAAAACAAAACTAGCAAAAAATTACATATACATAAATCACCACTTCTATACTTAAGCAATGTTGGTTTTGCATTGATTCTGATTCTCTCTCCTCTCCCTTTCTCTCTCTCTGTGTATATATATATGTATGTATATATACATATACATACATATATATATATCCCCACAGGCACCCCCCCAAATGTTTGTTCATTCTCTGTATTTCTTCCTTCTCTATACAAATGCTCAGTTTCCTTTCTCTCTCTCCCAGAGTTTAACCTTGCGACTAGAGAACAGAACAAGGACTTTCAGATACTATCGACAGTAGTTGCATGGTATTTTAATGCTATAGGAAGATGCGTTCAGACCAGAATAATAAACAATAGACATAATTAAATACAATGATATAATCATAAAAGATATATAATAACATTCACTTCACTGAAGTTATTAAATTCATATAGCTTTATAAAGGTAGATTGTTTTTTTCAATATTCTACTAAAGAATATAATTATAAAAATCACATATGTCTTCTGGTTAAATGTACTAGTACCAATTACTAAATTACTCAGATGGGTATCTGTCACCTTACTAGTTATAGTGACTTTTTCCATGAAGCTTGGATCTACATCAATAAAACAATGCTAGTTTAAAACGAAAAACTGTCACAATGCAATTATATTAGAAAAATCTTCCATTTCCATCTTACCCACTTTCTTGTGACAATACCAGATAAATCTTGATGACCTTAACAGAAGTCAGTAATAAATTCTTCTGGCTAGAGAAGAAAAGTCTAAACCCTAGAAAATTTTATTACTTCATATTTTGTTATTAAATTTTTATGTCACCTATTTTTCTAACTCTTATATCTGGCTAGCTTTTATTTCCAGGTTTTTGATTAAAAATTCAGGCCACACATTAGCTACAACTTAAATAAATGGTAACCTCTAAAAATAAGTAAACATTTTAACTGCACTGTCAGCAAGCTAGAAGATAAAAATGCTTAAGTTCTAGAAGGGTTCCGCTTTCTGCATAAATCTTAGTGAAATAATGTTTAGGTACTATAGGGTATCACACAATATAAAAGAATGTCTTATCTCACAAACTGAAATCTACCATGCCTTCATGCAGATGGATAGGAAGAATATTAAGTGAAACCTCTGTTTACCAAGTACCAACGATAAATCAAATGCAGGTGAGGTACGCTCTGTGCCATCCTAATGAAAAGAAGGAAAAAAAAAACAACCCACCTTCAACAGTAAGAATACTAACAAAGGAGACTGCTTCAGAAGAAGATTGCTTGCATTTTAGGGGTCTAACGTTAGGATTTTAGATTACTTTGAGTCATTAGAACACTGTATGTATTCCTCATGTAAAATGGTTTTTTATTGTTATGAACTTATGAGTGACACTATTCATAATTTACTTTTTAATACAGAGAAACACCACTATTCAATTTGTTTTTACCTTGGATATTTTTCAAAAATTTTGATTTTACATAAAATTCTACTACTTAAAGAATGATTATAAGCTTTTTTTAGATGCTATATTGAATATTTGCCAATTAGCACTTTAGCAGAAAGCAAACATTAGAAAAAAAATTCCAGTAAAATTTTCACTTATACTACTAGTTAAAATTCTAAGAAAAGACAATTGAAAAAAATATTAAGATAGATAATACTGGAAGTCTCACCCAGTCAACACACAATTTAGACAAATCGACATAGTTTCAAAAAATTCCACATTAAAAAAGAAATTTACCAGTTTGCTGAATGCTAACTCCACACCAAATATTGGTAGATACAAGTGAATTTTGCTAGACTCATCCTAGAGTTTTTACATACCATGAGAGAAAACTTAACGCACTGAGATTCTGTGCTGGACATTAGACATATATCTATATACACTTACCAGACCTCACAGCCTATGATGATTAAAAGCCCTTAACTCTTTATACTGTGAATACTTATTGAGGAGCACGGATTTACAGCACTGTGTATTTCAGAAGTACGGTTTCATACTTCTTCAAATGCACGCTACTATTCTGTTCACCACCCAATACCAGTTTCTTCTACCACAGCCCATGAGATCCCTTTTAACCCCAAGCCTCTTCTCCGCTAAATAATGTCAGTTTTGTTTTGTGAAAACCCAACAATTTAACTCCATTTAATTAATTTTGTCAGTGTCTATTCTTTATATGGGAATCATATATATATATTCTTTATATGTTTTCTTCCTTTATATCTAAAGTGAGTGAAACAAACTGACACTTGTCTTTGGCTCATTTTGCATAGTACTATACCCTTCAGCTCCATCTACGTTGTCACAGAAAACAGATTTCATGTTTTCTTTTCTTTTTTTCTTTCTTTGTTTTTGTTTTTTGTATTTTTGTTTTGGTTAAGGGTAAGGTCCCTCAATGCTCACTTACTCCCGACTCTGTGCTCAGGTATCAATCCCGGCGGGGCTTGGAAGACCATAAGGAATGCCTAGGATTGAACTTGGGTTGGTCACATGCAAGGCAAGTACCCTACACACTGTGCTATCACTCCAGTTTTGATTTCATGTTTTCTTGTGGAGAGCCTCCACAGGACCATGCTTTGTAGCGTTCTTTGTAATCAACACCTGTGTGCTTCAAAAACAACTCCTAATAAGGAAACAGGATGTCTTGCCACGCCCATAAGCTGTAACTAACCTATCAGCTGCAGACACTTGGGCGTAAGGAGGCAGCGAGGGGTAAAAAGGAGGGAAGCTGCCTAGCTAGATGGGGTTCCTCCTCGTTCGTCCCTTGTTCCTCTTTCCCAAGAAGGTCTCTTAATAAATCGCTACCAGAAGAATCTCCGGGTTGCGTGTTTTCTTACATTTTCTTATGCTGAAGAGTATTCCATTTTATGTGTATGCCATAATTTCTCCTTTATTATTTATCAAAGTTTAGAATACAACAAAACCAGCAGTGTAGCTATATATGTATCATACAAACCGAAGTGCCTCTTTCTCATAACTACCAGTTTTCTGGAAGTTTAGGAGTCACTTTAGCTGTGTTTTTTTTTTGCAAGTTTAATATGCTTAAATTAGCCATATGCCACATAAAAACAATTCTGCAATTTTCTTTTACTTCCTTATTTCACTTAGCAGAATTACGTCAAGACGAATCCATTATATTCCACAAGACAGAATTTCATCTTTTTTTCTTGACAGAGTAGTAGTCCACTGAGTTTATGGACCATAAAACAAACAAACAAACAAACAAACCAAAAAACTTCTTTATCCAATCACTTGTAAATGTACATTTAGGCGGACTCCATGTTTCGGTTTACTGTGAATAATGCTGCTTTGAATATAAGATGCAAATATACTTTCAAATGATGCTTTTATTTCCTTCAGGAAAAAGCCAAGAAATGGTATTCCACTACTGGAAACTACAGAATTTCCATTTCTTGGTTCTTTTTCTAAGGTTTCTCCATACATTTTCCATAAAGACTGAAAGAAGTTACGTCCATACCAAGAGTATACCGAAATTCCTTTTTCACCAGCTCACCAACACTTTTTTCTCATCCAATCTCCTAAGTGTGGAGCAGTATCTTACTGAAGTTCCCCAAATCTGATAGTGAACTTTCTTCCCCCACGTGCTTGAAAGACACATGCATGTCTTCCATGAGAAGTACCTATGCAGGTCCTTTGCTCTTTTGGTTGGTTTGCTTACTTGCTGTAGTGAAGTCATATAACTTTATATATCTAACTATCATGTCAGATGGATAATGTGCAAATACCATTTACCAACTGCTAAGTTATATTTTTTAGGGGGTTGCGGGGGACAGTTTATTTGCCTTATAAAATGTTCTGAATTTTATGTAGTTTTTTTCCCCCTGCTTTTGTTTCCCCTTTCCGTTGGGGTATCCAAATATATCACTGACACTGAAGTCTTTGAATACATTGCCTGTGTTTTCTTTTTTGTGTCTTACGGTTTTCAATATAATATCTAAGTTTTCAAGTTCTTTAAAAATTTCAAACCAATTTCTGTGTCTGGTGCTGAAATAGTAATCTAGTTTTATGTACTCATTTTGCATATGACTGTTCCACTTCCATAACACCACAGGATAGTTTGGGTTCCATTTTCTTTAGTCAGATTCCTGATATGCGTGCATCTTTTCACTCTGATATAGTACCATTTTAATAGCTTTGGGCTGGGGGCGTAGAAGGGAGGTTAGATAGCTTACTTGTTTCTGGCCAGACCCAGCAGAGCTCTGGGGCTCCTACTGTCTTGGTACTCGGGGAATCCTAAGCCAGGGATTGAACCTGGGCTCACTGCAGTGAGGCATGAGTTCAGCCCCTCGTCTATCACTGCCTCACTAACTACTGCACCTTTGTAACATAGTCTAAAGCCCAGGAGCGTAATGCTTCCTCTTGTATTCTTGTCTTTCAGAATTCATGTTTTTCTTCCTTTTCTTTTAGGTAGTGTCCGGCTCCATATAAATTTTAGAATGATTTGTTCAATTTTCTTAAAAAATTCTCAAAGTTTTTTTGCTAGGGGCCTGGAGTTTGCTTTAAGCAAGTTGGCTATCTTAATAGTGTCTATTCTTCAAAAGAAAAAATAGAGTATCTATTTTTTCCCTGGTTTGTATCTTCTGCTCATATTCCTTCTTTTTTTAAGCCAAAGTTTCACCGTTTTAGTGTATAAATCTTCTTTTGGGAGATTTCCCATTATTTTATCATTTCTGACACAACTGTAATTGAATTGTTTTCTTTTTTTAACAAATTTTAAAAATGTTATTTGTTATAAGTTAGGCAGGATTCATAGTGTTCAAGTTTATGGCATCAATATATAATATTACTAGAATTCCCTCTTTCCCCGCCCCAAAGGCCCAGGACCTCCCACAACAGTCCCTTTGGTCTTGCCTCCTTTCTGGTTCCCAACCTCCCACCATTTGGTATTTACTTTAGGATCTCAAGGTCAAGTGCCTGGCACTGTCTGCTCTATTCCACAGGTGAGTGAGATCATCTGCATTTGTCTTTCTCCCTCTAACTTACTTCCATAGCATGATCCCTCCCAGTTCAATGGGATTATTTTCTTCATTTCTTTTTCCTCCAAACTCATTATGTTTAGAAATGCAACAGATTTATGTGCAACTTATTTTGTATCCTGCCACTTTGATGAACAAGCATCTAGTAGATATTTCTGTGGGGCTTTTAGAATTTTCAATGTATGTATCATTACTTTCACGTTTGCAAATTTGGATTTATTTTTTACTTTTGGGGGACCATACCCAGCTGTGTTCAGGGATCAATCCTGATGGGGCTTGAGGGACCATATGGAAGTGACAGGGATTGAACCTGGGTTATCTACATGCAAAGCAAGCACCCTACCCACTATACTATTTCTCCACTGAATAATAATCTTGTTCTCACCATTGACTGGTTCAAATATCTACCTTCAAGTCAATCAATTTCATGCCACAAATACCATTTAAGCCAATAAATTGCCAGCCTCACATTTTGTCTGTCATGTCAGTCATGTTGCATCAATTTGAAAACTAAAACTTTTATTTAATTATGGGAAAGCAGTTCTCTGAATGAACAGAAACAATGGAATATTAGATAGAATTGCTGAAAGTTACAGTATAATCATAAGGAAATCAAAGTAAGAAAAAAAACTGACAAAGCCGGGGCCATAAAACTAAAACCACACAGAAACTGATCTGAAGAACTGCTCCCATGCATTTGTACTCCTGCACTCCATATTATGCAAGATAATGTACTTCACAATTTAATGACAACAATTTCACTTGAGCTTGAGCCACATTCTCTATTACTCGATTTTTAACGAATCTAAAAGATTAATAAGTTAATTAAAATATTAATTAATAAAAGTAATCTGAAAGACTACTAAGGATGCCTTTAGCAATCTGATCGCACTTGTGAAAGCCAAACTAGAGAGCAGCAAACTCAAGCTTTGATGGGGATAGTAACAATAGAGTTGCTTAATTTTTTTTTTTTTTTACAATGTAAGGAATTAGGGAGATAAAGGTAAAGAATAGACTTAAGCAGGGGGTGGTAACTTGGCTCAAATGGTAAAGCACAGGCTCTACCATGCTCTACCAACTGAATCTAAGATTCAATTAGATTCCATTCTTAATATCACGTGTTCATGCCTGACCTCAGCAGCTTTGGAGAAGCCCTGGTGAACCCTAACAGTAAAGGTAAAGGCCCTTTCCTTAAGCACGGTGACTCTGGGATCAGCTCTGGATACTTACCCCAGACAAAACGAAAGCCCAGACTCCAAGCATATTTGCAGAAGAAAATGATCAAGTCCAAAGAACAGGAGGGGTCTGGGGAGGCAGAGACAGTGTAACAGGGAGGGCTCTGGCCGTGGGCTCAAGCTGACCACAGGATCAAGTCCCCAAAGCTCATATGATCCACGAAGCCCCATCAGGGTTAATCCTTAAGCACAGAGAGAGAAGTAGGATCTGAGCACCACCAGGTATGACCCCAAAGTCAAACAAAAGAAGGAAATAAAGATGTTATAGGAGAAGAACCCATAAGCAGTATTTTTGAAAGGCAGAGAGATAGGGTCTTGTAAAAAATGTATAATTACTTTGGGAGAAAACAAAAATACCCACTACTCTGTCAGGAAACAAAAGTCAATAAATAAGGATTGAAGAGAAATAAAATAAAGGTTTAATTTTTTCTGATGATTTTTCTCTACTCAATATTAGGCTTTTGATTAAAAATAGCACAAAGGGGGCCGGAGCGATAGCACAGTGGGTAGGGCGTTTGCCTTGCACGCGGCCGACCTGGGTTCGATCCCCGGAATCCCATATGGTCCCCCAAGCACCGCCAGGAGTAATTCCTGAGTGCAAAGCCAGGAATAACCCCTGAGCATCGCTGGGTGTGACCCAAAAAAGCAAAAAAAAAAAAAAAAAAAGCACAAAGGAGTAAAATGTAAAGGAGTTGCCTTGGGAAATATGAAAAAAAAAAAAGTCTACCAAGGTAAAGTCTCAGGCTAACCATGTGGTTATGGAGATCTAGCTGAAAATGGCAATCATTCTCCTACAGCAGAACTTCCTAAACATTTTTCCACTTGATACTCTTTTTCACCCAAGAAACTTTTATACAACCCCAAATGTATGCATGTATGTAAAAAAAAGAGTGTAAATCATTTTCTGATAACAAGTTGTAAATTTAATGATTGCCCATAACATACCAGGTACCCAGTTTCATACGTGATCTCACTGAATTCTCAAAACAACTCTAAAATTTAGAAATTAAGTTCAGATTTAACAGGCAGAGAACTAAGGTTTACCATTCAAGTTAGCCATTAAAAATAAAATTAGACCTCTTATCAGTGACTTTTCACCACCCCCCAAATTTTGGCAATAGCATTTTGATAAATCCTTTTGCTTGGATGTTTTATGTTAGGCTCATTAATTTAACATGGCACTTTGTTATATTACTATGAGTTTAAGTGATATATAAAACTGAAGGAGGTGGGCAGATAGCATTCACTTCGCAGAACTTTCTTAGAAAGTTCTAGAGACGTTGCCCTGTCACCAGTTGCAATGGCACAAAGGCCATGCCCACTTTAGAGATGCAGAAATGGAGGCACTGCCTAGAGAAGAGAGGATCCTCAGGAGAGGAGAAGATACCAGAGGGAAAAAAAAAAAACTTGATAAGAAAATGAGAGTAGAACACCAAAATGTTAAAGCTTGTCCCTAAAGCAATGCCCTAACAAGAGAGTCTCTGCAGAGAAAGCCCCAAGTGGGGACAATTTGGGAAAAGCTAGAAAAGGCCAGGCTGTGTGCAAGCTTTCTGAGAGTGGCATGCCAAGCTGAGATGTGTAATAGTTTACTTCTACTTAATGGCATGCACTGTGCTCTCTCTTCTTGGGACAACCCTGTTTTCATCTCTCAGTCTCTCAATCTATCGCTCCTCCGACCTCCCTCACGCCCCATTTCTTACATGATATCATATGGAACCACCCATATCTGGTGCAACAAATGACAAATTTAAAAGAAGTCAATTTTTTATAAGCTATACAAATAATTAGAATACATTCCAACAATAAACATTTCAAAATAAATTTTTTTTTCAGTAGTCACATACCCAAAATGGAAAGACTGGTACCAGGGGTGGAGGAAATATTAAGTATTGTGGCCTAAAAGTCAGCACTTTTTAGTGAAAACCTGGAAGCTATTAATATTTACTGCTTCTAGTACCTTCCATCACTATTTCAAATGTAGAAGAACCAAGTAATTTATAAGCATGTAGTATGAAGCAATCTCATAGCCAAGGACCACTGCTGTGGCATGTAGGAGTTCAAACTCAGGGCTGTATCACATTTCACTGTTGTTATATTAAGTTATAAGGACAGAAGTAAAAAACAAATAGCAACCTCCATAGAAGGATATTTTTATCTTTAAATATTTAAATGCAGCAGTAACCAAACTAATATAATCAAACCTTTCTAACATTAATCCGAAATTCAGGAAAACACAGGTAAAAGCAAACAATAGTATAAAAATTAATTTTTCTTACTGATTATTCATATACACATACATACATGCTTTATAAATGAGATAAATTAGTAAAAAGTATGTGCTCCTTATCCACAGGGGAGAATGGACCTATTATATTACACTTCTAGCTTTTTAAGACAGTTGGAAACTAGTTCTTTCAATATTACTGTCACTCCTATTAACTCATAGTACTTTCCATTTTGAAATAGCTATTCACATTCTGAAGTGATTTACATTCTTCCTTCTCTACTACATTTCATTTTTGTGACTCTCAAGGACCAGTTCTGCTTTGATTTAAATATCAAAAAATGAATTTTCTCAGTATTCACTGTTATTTGGTCAAGTATAGTGGTACCACGTCAGGAAAAGACAGCTCCTAATCTCAAAATACTTTCATCTAATAAATGGGATAAAACACCATTGTGAAAATCATACCATTAGAAGGTAAAAAATATAAAACTTTGGATATTAAAAAATTGGTGTGGGGGGTGCTGGAGTGATAGCACAGCGGGTAGGCATTTGCCTTGCACAAAGCCGACCGAGGTTCAATTTCAAACTTCCCATATGGTACCCCGAGCACCTCAGGGGTAATTCCTGAGTGCATGAACCAGGAGTAACCCCTGTGCATCGCCGGGTATGACCCAAAAAGCAAAAAAAAAAGTGGGTTAGAAAGTGATTACATATTTCAAGGATTAAGAAACAGTATATAGGGAAGAGGTACAGTGGGTAAGGCACTTGGTTCAATCCCTAGCATCGCATATGGTTTTCTGAGGACCATCAGAAGTAATTCCTGAACGAAGAGCCAAGAATAACCCCGAGCATCACTGGGTGTGGCCCAAGCTCCTCTCTCACCCCCAAGAAATGGTTTATTTAAGGAGTTAAAGATTTTTGAGGAATGTCCTTAAGAACTGGTTATGGTTCAATTGATACACAAGGAAGAAGAATGCACTGCAAGCTTTTCGGATGACATAAGCAAAACTGAGTTTGAGGCCTCAGAGAGCACTGGGGTTAATGTTGTCTTACATACAACTGATGCAGGTTGCCTGTCCCCCAGCACAATGGTCCATCAACAGGAGAGACTGGAGAGCACAGACCTGAGAGTGAAGGGTATCACTGAGAGAAGTCCACAAATTCTGCCCTTCTTGCCAACAGACACAGTATTTGTCTCTGAAGAGTAGGATCAGTCTTTTTCAGTTGACCCTCGTAGGAAAATGTTTAAAGAAAACATGAAGGTTGGCAAAAATCAAAAGAGACCAGAGAAGGAAAATGAATGAGTACAATCTTCACACATTCACTCACTTGTTTAATCAATAAACTCTTAATAAGCTAAAACAGAAAATGAAGACTTGTACCAGATGAGAATGTTTAAGGGTCATTTGATAATTTTTTAAATAAGATTCATTATCCTCAAGGACCACAAAACCAAATGAGAAAAGCAGATAAATAGACAATTATCATTTATGCAAAACATCCATCTGGGGCGCAGTGGAGGGATACTTGAAGAAAAAACTTCTTGGAAGACAGTAACAAACAAATTGAGTCAAAGAGTTAACAGATGTTAACCAGAAAATAAGAAAAAGAAAAGCATTCTTTCTAAGGGAATAGCATGAGCAAAGCCAAATAAGTAAGAAACAATTGGTATCCACTAAAGCTAAGTGTTTCCAGAATTCTGGGAGAGTATAAAGCAAGAAAAGATACAACGAGAGGCTCCAGAAACATACATGGCAGGTCGTAGAAAATCATCTGAGTCTGACTTGTTACTACCTGTGAGTTTTTTTAGTTGACCATGTAATAGCTTTTTGTACCAGGCATCAGAGAGAGCCCTGCTATATTCCCACCCCTAAATCAGACTTGGGGTAAGCTCTGAACTCTCCAGCAGTTGGGAGAGAACCTGGCTACATTTACTGAGAGAGGCTACATTTACTGAGAGAAGTGGGAACTGATGGAGAAATTGGTGTTGGAAAATTGGTTTGCCTAAAAGGCACTTACGTGTAACTTTGTAAATCAGTGCCTTAATGAAAGAATTTTATAAGTAACACAAAAATAGCTCTGACATATGAGAGACAATAAATGAGTAAGGAATAAAAAAAAATGAAAGGAAACAAGAGTTTCAAAGCACACAATACATAGTTAACTATTACAAATGGAAGAAGGGGAGATCAGTGTTCAGGACTAAAGTAGAGATGAGAGTCCTGAAGCCAGCGAATGGGCAAAGAATTTATGACTGTTTCAGCAGAGCCGACAGCATCTCAGTCTGGACTGATAAACACAACCTCCACTCAGTGCACTGGCTGTCCCATGAGCCACATGGGAAATGTGTTCTTTTCCAGGCACAATCTACGAATTATGGAAAAAACAATATAGTACAATAATGTAAAACTAGTCATATCTGACTCAGTTGACAACAAGCCCCAAAGATAAAACAGGAACAGAAAATATAATAGAAATATAAAATAGAAATATAAAAATAGAAACAAAAAAGGACAGAAAATACTATGAAATAGGTAGAGACTGGCTTTTTTTAAAATCTTAAGTAGGGATCCTATGGAAGGATTCTCTGAGAAGATAACATGGTAGCACAGACAGGAAACAAACATTAGACACATTAAGAGAATTTCAGGCAGGAAAAGTAGCAAACGAAAAGGACTGGGGTAAACACACTTGATATTACTATAAAACTACTTGTTTAGCATGTTAGATGAATGAAGAGTAATATATGTAGATCAGATGATTGAGCACATTAAAATATTCTAAGGTAGAATTAATAACCTAGACAAACTTTCAGATATACAAATAGCTAATTTTTGACAAAAGAACTAGGTGCATGAAACAGAAAGAAAATATTCTTTCATAACAGTATTGCAAACCACTGTGCCTAAAAAAGTAAGAGAGTGCACGCATATCTGCACACAAGATATATATCTATGTACATACAAATACACATATGTATGTACACACACACACACACACACACACACACACACAGAGAAGAGTGCCATAGAGGCAGCTGGGGGTGTGGTGGTGGAAGGAAACAGGGACATTGGTGGCAGGAAAAGTGTGCTGCTAAAATGATGGGTGTTGGAACACTGCATGACCGAAACTCAATCATGAACAACTTTGTCTATCTCATGGTGATTCAATTAAATTTTTTTTATTTTTTTTATTATTATTTTTTTGCTTTTTGGGTCACACCTGGCAATGCACAGGGGTTACTCCTGGCTCTGCACTCAGGAATCACCCCTGGTGGTGCTCAGGGGACCATATGGGATGCTGGGAATCGAACCCGGGTCGCCCGTGTGCAAGGCAAACACCCTACCCGCTGTGCTATTGCTCCAGCCCCTAAAAATTTTTAATTAAAAAAAATGCAAGCCTCAGCAAAGGTGGTGCTGGGAAGACCATATTTAATCATATGTCCCTGGCCCCTTCACTCACACATGCAAATCCCTACCTTATGCCAAATACAAAAGCTAATTCTAAATAAATTTTTAAAAAAAGACATTGGGATTAGACTAGACTCTTAAAAAATACCTGTAAGAAAATATAGGCAGATTGCTCAAGGATATAGACCTCAGAGGTGTTTTCAATAATTTGATCCCATTTGTGAAGATAACAAAAACAAAAATAAATAAAATGAAATTACATCAGATTAAAAAGGCTTTACATGGCAAAAGAAACCCAGGCTAAAATAAAGACACACATCAGATAAAGGGATAATATTCAAAATTGTACATAAAGCAGTTCACAAAGCTTGGTAACAAAAATACAAATAGCCCTATCAAAAATTAGAAGAGAAAAACAGAAACTTCCATGAAGAGGTCATTCAAATGGCCAAAAGGCACATAATAAAGAGGTTACTATCAATCATTACCAGGGAGATGAAAGTTAAAGTAATTATGAGCTATCAGGATGAACCATCTCACACCAGTGAGAATGGCAAACATCACAAAGACTGAAAACACCCAATGTTTGTGGGGATGTGGTAAAAAAGTAATCCTCATTCACTAATAGTAGAAATTTGTATGGGAAAGCCTATATGAAAAACACTACAGAAATTTCTCAAAAAGATATGAGTAGTTCTTCCACATGACTAACTGATATTACTGTTTGGCATCTAGCCCCCAAACACAAAAAGATATATGCATACCTAGGTTCACTGAAAGGCTGTGCATAATGGTCAGGATATAGAAATAAGTCGAATAAATTACCAATAGGTGGATAAAGAAATTGTAGTTTTGATACTGATTTGATATCCAAATACAGTATTATGCATCTATCAAAAAAAAAGATAAAATCTTGAAGTTCACGGGAAATTGGCTGGATCTGGAGGGTTATCATGTTAAGTGAAAAAAGTCAAAGTAGAACAAATATGAGATAATCACACATATCTGTAGTATATAAAGAAATAAAACAAAGGACTATATAGTATCCAAATTTGAGAAAAAAACACCTTGAACATACATAACCCAATTTACATATTTTACAGTTTGAGGAAATTCTTGTAGATGGATATATAGCACTAGAACATAGGTATACATAATTAGTTTAATAGTTTAAAGAGATAAAATGTAAAACTCACATGACTATACTATATTTAAGAGTTACAGTGGCTATGGTGCTTGACTTACATGCAGCTGACCCAGGTTCTATCCTCATCACTGCATATGGTACCCCAAGTATCACCATGAGTGATCCCTGAGCACAGAGCCAGGAGTAAGTCCTGAATACAGCCTGGTGTGGCTTGAAAACTAACCAAATCAAACAAGAACCCCACTGAATTCCATGTATTATTAGTACAGACTGAGAAGAAAAACTGAAAGAGGAAAAAAAAAGAATTCTACACATTTAAAAGAATGACAAACATCAGACATCTTAATGGCTATGTCAAAGCTTTCACTCTTACACATCACAGTTATACAACTATTTTGTTCTAATAGTTCTAAACCTTGTTTCTCTGGGAACAGGGTAGGGGTTGTAGCCTATAATAGTAGTGCTCACATGTATTCCTGGCTTTGTGCTCAGAGGTCACTCCTTGCAATGCCTGGGGAACTGTATGTGGTGCTGGGGATCATTCCAGTGTTAACTGCACGCAAGGTAAGTTCCTTACTCCCATAGTCTCTCTCTGGCTCTCTAAACCTTATTTCTTAATCACACTGGAATGTCCCCATATTAAGTACATAGCTAGAACATTCTGACATACCATCAACAATTAAAAACTAGTATATTCAAATGTTTACTAATTCACTGTACACAACTACTTCACTCATTGATTCAGTTCAATTCTGGGCTGGGACTATATCATCATAGGAGGGGTAAGAAGATTTTCTCATATTTATTACATCTGACTGTATAGACCACTTTCTATTCTCAAAATATCTTCGCACAGGAAAATTTCTTTTACATAGTAAATGAAGATAATGCAAACTAACAAAAATATAAATGAAAGAATTTTCCAAAGGATTCATGGGATTCTTACAACAATGTTTTCACTAAAAAAAAAAAAAAAAAAAAACCCCAAAAAACCCTAAAGTTGAGTTGTGGCATTTGCCTTTAAGCTCCCAATATTTGGGAAAGTGGCTAAGTTTTAAATAAGGGAAGTTAATTTATCTCAATAACAAAATGATTTTTCAGTTCTAAGGGCTGGAGCGGTAGCACAGTGGGTAGGGCATTTGCCTTGCACATGGCCTACGCCCCTCTTGGAGAGCCCGGCAAGCTACCAAGAGTATCTCACCCACACAGCAAAGCCTGGCAAGCTATCCATGACATACTCAATATGCCAAAAACAGTAACAACAAGTCTCACAATGGAGACGTTACTGTGCCCGCTTGAGCAAATCACTGAGCAATGGGATGACAGTGACAGAATCTCAAATATGCACTAAACTATGCAGATTAGGATTTTTTTTCCTATATCCCATTCAGCTTACTAGTTTTACATATGATATAAGAATGCATAGTCTGTTATAGCAATTTCCTTAGTGATGGAGTAGTAAGTACTTTCTATTTCAATCACATGCTAAATTTATTTAAAAAAAAAATGGCACATACCCCAAACAATGGTTTAATTCAAAATATAATAGCTACAAAAATGTCACTGAAATCAGTAAAATTACCATGTAAGAGATTACCACCAAAAAAGTCCATACATTTTCACTTCCAGGGAAAATAAATGCAAGTGTACCTTAAAAAACAAAAAAGTGTATATTACACTTAATAGAAAACATTACTTCTAAAGTAGATAAAGTTACTATCTAAGTTGAAATAGAAAGAAAATCACAGCAAGGTAGATGTTTAAATACCTTATGGTTTCATTTTACACTTCTTATATCTGGGTGAAGTCTTAAAAGTAATTCAAAAGGAAAATGAAAGTATTTTACTCAGAAGATAGAGTCCATATGTTCTTCAATCTGGAAACCCATTGGGAAAAAGACTTCAGTTTTTAAAAACTGAATTTTGACAATTGGAAGCTGATGTGGCTTTTCTTTTCTTTTTCCATGAAGATTTGATCATTCTCAGGGGGAAAGAAATAGATTTTTATAAAGTACAGCAAGCTCTAACACCTGTTTAACTCCAAATTACCTAGTAAAATTTACTGAATCGTCAGAATCTCACAACGAGGATTTGTAATAAACACTTCTCTCTAAGTGTTAGTTATTTTTATAAGCCTAACACAAGAAATTATACCTACATATTTAGGTCTGTTTATATTTCAATTTCTACATGTGATAACTATCTCAATGACTACTTGTTATTACTCTTGATAATCAAGCATAGTTTCATTATTTTTACAGTAAGAATATAAAAGTAGGTTTAAATTACTCATAAATTTGAAGTACCATTAGGCTCTATGATTGATAGTAGGTTCTAGTTTCTTTCATTTGTATGAATCTTCAGCATTTATGGAACAATATATAAAGCCTGGCAACTAATATATCCTATCAAAAGATAAGTATGCATTTAAAATTTTTTAATCATCCTTCCCTAGATCAAATAAAGTTGAGAAATTCAAAGTTGGGGATGGGGAGAGAGAGAGAGAGAGAGAGAGAGAGAGAGAGAGAGAATAGAGTTAAAGTGCTTGCCTTGCATGAGGCCAACCACAGTTCAACCTCTGAGCACAGTCAAGAGTGACCCTGAGCACAGGGCCAGGAGTAGCCCCTGAGCACAGCTGGTAGCAATCCAAACCCAACCACCCCCAAGAAAATAATTCAAATAATTCTGCTTTCAAAACTAAGGTAGAAAATGGACAAAAAATTTTTAATGGAGTTTCAATCTTACACAATACAGCACTAGTTAAATAAATTAAGCTCTACGAATAATGCATGATTCCTAATCAAATATAATTTAAATTTTGAAAGTGTTTTTAAATTTTACAACAAAATAAATTTTACATTGTATATGTAAAATATGAAAAGTGATTTGCTAAGACATTCTGACATTAATGTTTAATATCAACATTAAGTGGAGGGATGGTGATGGAACACTGTGTGACTAAAACCCGATCATGAACAGCTTTGTAACTGTGTATCTCACCGTGATCCAATGAAGAACAGGGATCATCACTGCTGGCCAAGTTCAAGGGACCACATGGGGTGCCAGAGACCAAACTCAGGCTAGCCAAGTACGAGACAAATTGCATAAGCTGTACTATCACCCCAGCTCTGGGTGTACACCATTTTTAAGGAAGTTTAATATCACAGAGTAATAGTACAGAAAAGCAGAGATGGTTATTGAAAACAGTTTCAGATATTTCTCTAGATAAGGAGATAGCCTATCTTTTTACTAGATTTGATTTCATAATTATCTGTTAGCTTTAGCCTAAACCCGTTTCCCTCTATTACAGAGGGAATGACTTTAATCATTTATCTACCATCCTTAAAAGTTATAATTATGTTATTCTACAGATACTAAAATAGTGTACTGCACATATTTATCTATGTGTTGTCCAAAATCTTAATCAAAACAGAGAAATCTTGAAACACCAATGAAGGGGTTGGTATAGTTTTCTGCAACTATAAAATAACAACTTCAATACTAACTATGATACCTCAATAAAAAAAACAGAACTTAACTCCAGTTCCCCAGAAATCTCAAATAATAGTATTCAACAAAAAGAAATTAATGGAATTAATTCTATTACTACCTTACCATATTGCTCTTGGGAGTACAGAGACCAGAAAGAAATAAAACCCAGCTGTGACAAGCGCTTGCTGAGAGAAACGCCAAAGCCTTTGATCAATGTACATAAGGTCTAGCACAGAGACCTCTAGAAGAAAATCAGAACTTTTGGGTTGATTCTTTCTTTTTCCTTGTCACTGATGACTGGAGGACAGACTGCATTAAGAATTAAAGGAAAAGGAAACTTCAATAAACATCCTGAGGAGGAAGAATAAGAAAGCTTTTTCTGTTAATGCCTGGCTAGGAGGAGCCTGCCATTGAAGGCACCAGGTTGGGTTTAAGAAGTCAGCACAGGGTGTGGGCAGGAAAGAGAACAGGCTTCAAGGTGCTTGAACACCCCAGTGGGAAGTGGAAAACAGAGGGTAGGAGAATGCAGTGCCATATGAGAAATGTATTCAAATTCCCAGAAAAGGTTTTTAATACCATATGAGCTACTTGTTTTCCCTACTATCTTCTTTTGAGTCAAGCAAAGTCACAACAGATATAAGTGGCAAAAGCAACCAGCGGGGGCGCTGGAGCAATAGCACAGCGGATAGGGTGTTTGCCTTGCACGCAGCCGACCTGGGTTCTATTCCCAGCATCCCATATGGTCCCCTAGCACTGCCAGGACTCCATTCCTGAGTGCAAAACCAGGAGTAACCCCTATTGCTGGGTGTGACCCAAAAAGCAAAAAAAAAAAAAAAAAAAAAAAAAGCAACCAGCGGATAGGCAGTAACTGGATAACAACTACTGCCTTCAATTGCAAGTGACTAATTAAAAAAAGAAGAAAAGTCAAATCTTGAAAGCTTCTAGATTAAAAAAAAGTCAAATTCATTTTATGTCAAATGAACGGTAGCACTGCACTATCATCCCACTGTTCATCAATTTGCTCAAGCGGGCACCAGTAACGTCTCCATTGTGAGACTTGTCATTATCAAATATGCCACGGGTCGCTTGCCAGGCTCTGCTGTGTGGGCAGGATACTCGAGGAAGCTTGCCGGGCTCTCCAAACCAGGGTAGGCCACGTGCAAGGCAAATGCCCTACCCGCTGTGCTATCGCTCCAATCCAATGTCAAATGAACAGAAAAACTAATTTAGAATCTAACCTAATGAAATGACATGCTATTACATAAAATGAATCATAAGTCAGTATATGCACTTTTTTCCTCTAATCCAATCGAACTTAAAAAGCCACTCAAATGGATGAGCTTCATCCCTTTTGTTTGTTTGTTTCTTTGCTCCAGGTGTGCTCAGGCGCAGAGGACACTCATTATTTGCTGGCCTGGCCAGATGGTTCAGTGCTGGCTCCTGTAACACGTCATTGGTCAGGTCAGCTGTGCTGAGGCCTACCAGAAACGGCCCAGCAACGCCCAGGAGCCCCGGGGCACACCTGGTGGTATTTGGAATGGTAACGGGGACAGAACTCAGGGCCATTTGGATGCAAGGCAGGCACTTGTGCGCTACTGCCACGGCTCCTCATTTTCTATTTTCTAGGCTACGAACAAGCTGTGAGGCTGAATCTAATGCAATTCTTCTGAGTCCTGTTTCCATCTGAAACAGGAACTAAACTGATGTATAAGCCTGTCCAAGAATTCTTTTAGAAGTGATATAATCCGACCACTTAAAACTGGCATATACAGGGGCAGGAGAGACAGTCGAGCGGTTAAGGTACTGGTCTGGCATGCAGCCTCCTGGCTGGTTTGATTCTCCAGCACCACATGATCCCACAGAGACAGGAGCAGCCCCCAAGCACTGCACACTGTGAATCCCCGAAAAACTAAACCAAACTAGATCTGTTTAAATATTTCAACATTTAAACATATTCATTAAGTAAAAGTTAAATCGCAAATCCAGCTTCCCAAGGTTATGAAGTTTCCAGAACCTATATCAAAAGCAAAATGTTTCATAAAATAAAATTTTCTATTTATGCATAGCAATGTTTTTAGGAACAATGAAAAGAAAAGTGAGTTCTGAATAACTTAATCTTTCTTGGGGTAGGGCTTAAAGGTGAAAAAAGGGGTCACACCCAGATGTGCTCAGGGATTACTCCCAGCTGGCGGAGCTCAGAGTACCATGCTATGCTGGGGATCAAAATCAGGTCTCTGGAACAAAAGAATTGGGCACTAGTCCATTGAGCTATCCAAACACCCAATAGTTTATTCTGGAATAAATACCTTAAGAGCATTTTATACATGTTTATCAGTGATAAAGTGAATTTTAATATGAATTTTTTTTTGCTTTATTTTGGGGGGGGGAACGTGTCACATCCAGCAATGCACAGGGGTTACTCCTGGCTCTGCACTCAGGAATTACCCCTGGCGGTACTCAGCGGACCATATGGGTTGCTGGGAATCGAACCCGGGTCTGCCGAGTGCAAGGCAAACGCCCTTCCCTCTGTGCTATTGCTCCAGCCCCAATATGAAATATTTTTTAATGAAAATCTAAAATAACCGTCAACTTTAAGGTAGATATTTAGTAGCACACACACATTTTCTTGTTATAAATGGTATGAAAATAAAAGATGACTTTCATGTAAAGAATTTTCATCTCAATCAATACCAATTTAAAGAAAATAATGATATTGGACTCCAGAAATTAAATATACATATGGAGAAGTATTTATCAGAGACAGCAATTTTTAACAAATCAAAATTCATTTGTTTCTGCTTAAACACTTAGAATGGGATTACTATCAAAAAGTTCAGTAAATGAGAATGCACATTTCTTTAAATGAAATGCCGTCTTTTAAAACAGATAATGATTTTAAACTGTTTTAAATATTAATTCATTTCTTCTAAAACCACGAACAAAAGTGATGTTTATTTAAACATCATTTTACATTTATTAGAACATAATTATTATCAAATGTTTCAATCGTGTAGCTTTATAAGAATATTTAAATATGTTCATCTTATATTAACCATAGAAAAACAATGTCTAAAAAATACTAAAACATATTTTTAAAGCCTATGTATTTAATTTCCATTTCTAGATAATAACAAAATCATAGACTTTAAAAGAAATAACACCACTGGGAATGTCTTTTTGATCTAGTACTAGGAAGAAAGGAAAATTCTAAAGACAGTTTAAAAAATGTTTCTTCCTCTAATTCAACCATCTTTGAAATCAGTGTTTCAAGGTCCAATACCACTTGCAATACAGTAGTAAGGATTACGTGATACTATATTAAAATCTTATTTTTTTATTGAAGAAAAAATGAGGATTAAGGTCTGTTTGCTTTTTTCATCATTTTAGGCATTTTTTTTTGCTTTCATCAATTTCAGTCTGCCATAAATCAAAAGTATTCTTTTAATCCCAGTAGTAGACAAAATAATGCAATTTACACTTAAATATGCTCAAGGAAAAAAATTAACATTCTTTATCATTTCCCAACAGAGACAGTTAATACTCTAAGGCCACATTAATAGAATCTTTCTGCCATTGTAGAAAGTTTGATAGCACTCCTATTTCAATGTCTGAATTTTTCTCCTTTTTTTTGACAAAGACAAATGATTGCCATCAATCAAGATCCAATCGGGTATACAGAGAGTCAGGCAAATGCATCACTCTTTACTGGTTTTCTTGTTATTTGAGCAGGCTTTGCTCCATATTATTTTATAGAATGATCAAAAAACCAGCCATAAGATAGATCATTCACACCCACTGTAAAATTAACTTTCATGAATAATGAGAGTTTTAAACCTCAGATAATGTATATGTTATACCAAGGATATTACTCAGTTCATTTCTGGCTGGAGATTATGTAAATGATACTATATGACCTTTATCATTACAACAGGACATGCAAAACACATATTATTTCATACATCATTTGAAAGCAAGTCAGTTTTAAAAGGAAAAACAGTCATTTATAATGTTCAGAGTGTTAAAGTTTTAAAAGACATAAAAGTACTAATCATTTTTTGAATCCTCCATCCTTTAACCTGTTACTTCTATTAAAAAGATCACAGGAAAATAAAGTCTACTCTTTCAAAAATATCTTCTTAGTACCTTTATTTCTTGTTGAGTTACTGTTAATGTAATTGTATAAGGTTATATCATGTGAAATGATTAACACCACATTTGTTATTTGAATTTGTTTTAGTAGCTACCAATGCACTTGTGATTAACATAGCTATTCTTAGCTGAGGTTTGTGTGTTCTACACTCTGACACCAATCCCATCACCAATAATTGACTTTTTTCCACCATAAATGGGTAACAGGTATTGGGACATTCTTATGTCATTCTCCTCAGTCTTAAAAAGTATAAGAAAATGTTACTGAAATGGGAAAGGAAAAAATTCTAATACTGCTCTTTCAAAATTATATAATTCTGTAAATTTTAAGGCATTCAGAAAATGAATATAAATTAAAAAAAGTCCCACCAAACATAAAAAATGTTTTTGACAGGTATATTAAAAATTTGTATGCCCAATTCCTTTCTGTAATTTTTCTCTAACCTTGATTATCTCCTCTCCTTAACTTCCATATCAATACAATCTACTACTAAGCATGACATGTTATTTGTTATTTGGTTGTTGTCGCTTTGGTCAGGAAAGTGAGACCAGCAGTGTCAAGGCCTATTCTTTGCCTGATGATCGGGGAGCACTCCTAGCAGTGCCTGGGGATGAGGTACTGGGGACTGAACGGGGGATTCCCACATGCAAAACATGCACCCCAGCAAGCTAAGCATTTCTCTGAGTTATCTATCTAACTTATTACCAAGGCAAGATACCTTTTGTTTTATTATTGGAAATATTTTTCTTCTTCAAATCCATTACCAAATAGAACTGCCAGGAAATTCCATTTATTTTGTAGGGGGTCACATCCAATGGTGATCTGGAATGACTTCTGGCTCTGTGCTCAGAGATCATTCCTGATGGGGCTCAGAAAACCAAATGTCGGCTGGAGATCAAACAAGGGTCTGCCACACACAAGGCAAGATCTTTTCTCGTGCCACAGAATGACCAATTTAAAAGAAAACCTATTTGACACCAAAAGCAGACTGAGACACTTCAGCAGCACCCCATTCCTCAGAGAAGTTTTCTCCAAAGGATACATGCAATTTATTTGGAGCTGGAAGAAAGAAGTACAACTTCTATTTATAAATATTTGCAAGAAAGTGAGCTTTACTGATGTTCAATACATAGTTTCATTCAGTCATCTTCATTCAATCTATTAGTGATCATGTCAATTTTAACACAATGAAACATAATAATACCAAGGTTTACAGAGTTGACTAAGACAGTTTTTTCTTTTTTCTTTTTAGGACATACAATGGTGGGTGGGGCCTGCAGCTACACTAGAAGCTACTCAGATAGTCTGGCCCAGTGCTATCAGGTGGCTGCTACCAGTGATGCCTGGGGGACCACAAGATATCAGAGATCAAAACAGAGACTCCAGCAGGCAAAGCATGCACACAAGTCCCTTGAGCGATCTCCCCAGCCTAAAAATATAGACTACTTAATATACTTTGCAATAGGATCAAAAGGATTACAATATAATTGATAATGGCTTTATATGTTGATGGTAATTACACATTTTTCTTATGAAGAGGTACTCGTTCCTATTTTATTAAACCTTTCTGTGCCTATAATACACTAAACCACAGTGATTTTTCCCTTTTAAAGTACCATTTAGGAAAACAATGTATACATAGGACCCCTTTGAAACAAAGGAAGCATTTTACTTTTTTGTTTTGGTGGGTTTTTTGTTTTGTTTTTTGTTTTTGGACCACACGTTAGATGTTCAGGGCTTACCTTTGGCTATTGGGTGGACTCTGAGAATCATATGTGATGCCTAGGAACAAACCCAGGTCAGCTGAGTGCAAGGCAGAGACCCTACCCACTGTACCACTCCATGACCATAAAGGTGGCACTTTAACACAGAGAAAAATTACTTTGAGAAAGTAACTATATTGAAATTGCAACCTATGGAAAGAGACATTTAGAAAATTTTACATCATTTCATGTTTTCAGAGGGGTTAAAAACCATTTATGTTCTATCTATAAAAACACTGAAAGTTGAGCCAGAGTGACAGTATCTGCCTTGTACGCGGTCGAACCAGGCTAGATCCTCAGCATCCCATACGGTCCCCCAAGCCCTGCCAAAGTAATTCCTGAGTGCAGACACAGGAGTAACTCCAAAGCATCTCTGAGTGTGACTCAAAAAGCAATAATTAAAAGAAAACACTGAAATTTGTAACCATAACTAAAACAACCTAGAAATGGAAATCCCTAGCAAAGGGTTTCAGTAGGGTTTATATCTGACAAAAATATCAAAAATAGAGGGCTGAAGAGATAGGTCAGAGATTTACGTATCTACCACAGATGGTCCTTCAACCACTGCCATGAGTGATCTAAAAACCAAGCAAATATTAATAATAAATCAATAATGTCTTTGAAGATGAGCAAAACATTTTGCAGTTAACTTACAGAGATATCATCTTTGGATTTATTCAGTCCTTTTGGTTTGTATGGGGGGAGGGGAGCTGAGGGGTTATCTGCAAAACAGTGTTGAGCATGCCAAGGACATGATTCAATGATACTACAGCTGGCAGTGCATACTAGGACTTGAGGATTCAGCACTATTATAGGTATCCATGGCTACAGAAATCCTCCCTTGAGTAACTTGCTTTTTTAATTAATGGAATAAAGCCACATTTAGAAGATATCATTTTCATGAAAAGGTTATAAAAAACTGTGACTTGCCGCTTAGCAGCTGATTTTCTTCCGGGCTTCAGTGAGAGAAGCTGTGCTGGAGAGGAAAGGGCAGAGGCCTCAATCCAAGAGCCTACGAAGAACTGAATTCTGACAACTGCTGAAGGGAGCTTGAAAGCCAGCTGAAGTTTCAAATGAGATCCCAGTTTGGTGACATCAATTTACTATGTGTCCCATGACAGATGGTGAACCAGGGCCCCCGCTAAATAGTACCTACATCCTTGATTAATGAATGATAAAATATTAAATGTATATTGTTTTAAACTGACTTTGAGATACTTTGTTAGACAGCAATAATACATGGCTGAAATAATTCCAAGCCCATTGAATAATCACTTATCTATTAGAATTAATGTGTCTACAAAGTAAACAATTGAAACTTTGAAACACTAAATCTATACGTCATTTGGGGGAGTACTATCATCAGAATGTTATGTTTCATTATTCCATTTGTTATTTCTATCAATTTCTTTGAGCAATAACTTTAGCTTTAAGTATTATAAGCATTAAGTATTTGACAGGAGGGGTGGAGGAGGGCCCACTCCAAAGGTGCTGATGGGCTATTTCTCATGCTGTTCAGGGCAGCACATGTGGTGCTGATGATTGGACCGTTTGTAACTAACATGCTCTCTTATAGCTAATTTTTATACTCTAAGAAACATACCTTTACCTGCAATTTCTTGATTAAGCTTTTATGAATATATTTCTTTAAATCTTTTAATATGATTCAGTTTTGCCCATATTTTTAAAAATTATTCAGTAATAATATGATACATAATATTAAATCAATTTCAAATGTAAACCAATCCTGCATTTCTCAGGTTAAGTCTACTCATTATATAATTAATATGCTAATGAAATTTTTCAGTGTGTATCCATGTTTATGAGAATACTACAATATTAGGTGAGGGGGGGCACCCATGGTGCTCAGGCAACTGTCTGGAGTTGAACCCAGGTCAGCTACATGTAAGGCAAGTGTCCATCCCACTGTACTGTACCTCTGGCCCCTTCTTTAACAATTTTAAAGGTACTTCAAGATGACAAAACTGAGCTATGAATAACAACCTAACGTTAGGTCACAGAAGCAAAAGCCAGAGTATAGAGATACATGTTCAACTTTAAAATTGTATTCTTTAAAACTACAATAGTGTTCTTTCCATCAAACTCCTGGTTCTTAACAAGTGTGACCTTAGAAGATTCTGGAAATTATAAGGAAAACTTTGGTTTTGACACAAGTGAGGACGATGTATCAGGATTGCCAGAAAAGGATTCTAGACATTCTATGGGAAGTTGAATAGTCTTAAAATAACGAGTTTGGATCCTGTATGACTTATCATCTATAAAAGGTAACTGGATGGTTCTGAACCCATGCCCCAAACATTTCACATTCCCCCAAGAATTAGAATTATGAATTATAAATTAATTTATAATATATAAGTGTATTATAAATATAAATATATAAAATATAGTTAATATATTTTACTTATAAAGTAAACCAAACAAAGGTTATGCTCAAAATATATCTACAGTTGTTTATCATTTAGGAAAATCACATTATTGTCAGGCATGCCCCTCATGGTTTAGAGACAAACTGTGCAATAGTTCTACCATTACGATTGCAGCCATCACAAGCATCATGATTCCATAAATAAATGCAAAACATCCAGTCATTATATAGCTTACATATTCATGTCCTTATATTTACTGAAAAAAGACATAACAATTACTGACTTTTAATATCCATTTCTCTTATTAAATTTTTGGACATTTTAATGACTAAATTTGCCAGGAAAAGTCTACTTACTATTTGAAAATAGCCTGGCAAGCTAACCGTGGCATATTCAATATACCAAAAACAGTAACAAGTCTCACAATGGAGACATTATTGGCGCCCGCTTGAGCAAATGGATGAACAACAGAACAGAGACAGTGCTACAGTTCAGTAAAGAACTAAAAAATATTTACAATATAAAGATGAGATACCGTATGTGAGGGTTAATAATCCATGGCTGAGGCAGAGCCTGGCAAGCTACCCGTGTGTATTGGATATGCCAAAAACAGTAACAATAAGTCTCTCAATGAGAGATGTTACTGGTGCCCACTCGAACAAATCTATGAGCAACGGGATGACAGTGAATAATCCATGGCACATTATGCCACCTCCTAAATGTGTCACCTTTGTAATACCCATAATCTCTTCATCTTCTTTTGTCCAATTTCGGTCAGTAAGTATATTATGTAACAGTAATATATTATTACTATTAGACATTTAGAAACTAGAAAGTATAAGATTTAAGCCATAAGATTTAGTGTATACAAATGCTTCCTAAAGAATGAGTACAGAGGGCCTTTCTGCAATAAATTAGTATGATAAACATGCAACTCTTGGTTAGGTGTGGCTTTCCAGAGCATATAGGAAAAAAAAAAAAGATCATGCTCTTCCACATCACATATCCCATCACTGAATAAAGAACTCCCTCCTCTATCTCCCATGGGCTCTTAGCCACATCTCAGGGCTGAGCTAACTGTCGCGCTATTGTGAGGGTCTAAGTGACTCTTTAATGACCTGATCTCTTCTGAGAGTTCCAAACTTGTCTCTATCAAATGCAATTTTACTTTAACACAATTTTCATATTTTCTGAAATACTGATTTATTTTTGAAGTTATGCAAAAAGCAGAAAGCATCAAAATAAAGGGGTTTGAATTCTTCCTCAGGAAAAGTTCAAATTTTTTAACATGATCTGCCTTTATCTGTTTCTAGATTTTTCTACTCTAAAGCCAGTGTCTAATTCATTCACTCTCTTTGGACTTTCTCAGAATTTCCACATTGAATCACAGTAAAGATTTTGCATTTAACCTACTCTCTCTTCTGACATGTTGCACATAATACCAAGCCCAGTTTCTGTTTGTCCAAATTTAATATACTACATGAAAATCTATTATTCCTGATAAATCCAAATATACATTCTGTTCCACAAAAGTCCCAAATGAGAAAATTGAACACTTTGCCACATATATTCTATGGAAATACAATCATATGCATTAGTTTTCTATTTAACACTTAACTGCAATTACAAATACCTATGCTCCCCAAAGTTAATTTTGTCATTGGTCCTTAACTAATTTTTATTTGATGGATATTTAACCATTCTAACACTCTAATCTTCTCTTACCATACTCTGATATAGACCATGAGTATCTAAACTTTCATAACACAATTCAGATTTATTCTATAAAAATGATTATTTTGGGGGCCAGGAAGATAACTCAAAGGGCTGGAGCATATATTTTGCATGAAGAGAACCTGGGTTCAATTCCCAGAATAGCACAGTTCCCTGAACACCACCAATTATGGGGACGTCTGTGTGTGGAGAGGGGGTGGGGGAGATTGCTTTTCTAAATATGACATAAATATGACATAAGAGAAATTAATAGCAAATTTTGCCATTCATCTTTTAAAAAGAACCCCAGTGTTTTCTCTACACTTGAGAGAATAGGAAAATGTCTCATTTGTCTTTCTTTTAACCTTTGCGACAAAAAGAATTTTTACATTTCAGTCCTTCAATGTATGAGTTCAAACAGAACATGTCAAAACATTGCATCAGCATCACATCAGTCAATATCTTTCTGTATTCTTTATACATACAATAGAAATAATCAGCTCTTATTATGCTATAATGTGGCAAATATGATAGAAAGCTGATTTAAATAAATTCTAAAGGGTTGTGAGGTCACAATGCAAGACTGCATAATTCATTAGATCAAGCAAGTAATTTTGAAAGTGTAAGTTAAGTGATGCATTAGGCTAATAGTGCCTTTCATGAATAAATGTTAATATTTATCTAGATGGTATTTGATATTTAAACTGATTAAAAACTGTTTCCTGGCACTGAACTGGGGAAATAGCTCAGCGGGCTGGGACACAGTCAAGAATAAACCTAAGCACCAACAGGTGAGGCCCCCAAACATACCACATTCCTCACACTGCCTTACTTCACACCACTCGGTTAGCTGTGTTTCACAGCACTGAAGCACAGTAATGGAAATATTATTCATGACTCTAACTAAAAAAATAATTAGATAGCCTCAAACCTATTGATAAGTAGAAAGTATGCTGGAAAAAAATAGTCTCAGGTCCGAGAAGATACCGCAAAGGATAAGGCAAAGCCTAAATGAGCCCACCCTGGGTTCGTTCCCAGTGACTACAGGGACACTCAAGCCATGGCCCATGTGGTCCAGAGCATTCATGGGCATTGTGTGGCTGGCCATGATGGTACCTGGACCACAAGGCTTGAATGACTCTGATCTCTTGGGCACCAGCACTAAGCTGCAGGCCAGTGACCCCCAAAAGTGCCCTTGGGAGGTGAAGCAGGGCCCCTGCTGGATATAGGTGAATAATGAACACATTAATAAAGCTTCACATTGATACCAAGAGGTACCAACAAACAATTCAAAAACAATTTTTATATCAATTCTATTAACATTTTCAATTGTGCTTTTCTGTTTTAATTTGGTTTTGCAATTTCTGCAGTATAGTATTTCTAGTGCAAAAAGAAAGCTACTAAATTGGAGGAAGGGAGCAATGATGTAGATGTAAATGTACATGTAAAAACAATCATGTAAAATCAAATACAGAAAAAATAATATTGAGGGCCAGACCAACAGTGCAGATATGCAGCCCAGATTCAATCCAGGACTCCACATGGCGCCCCAAGCTCCATCAGGAGTGATCCCAGAGCACAAATCTAGAAGTACCAACAAGTGTGGTCCAAAAATAAATAAATGAAACTCCAATGAAAAAGCAAATGTAGCTGCTCAGATCAGAGAGATGCTTCAACGGGCTGGAGGACGTGATTTGCTTGCAGGAAGCCCAGGCTCAATGCCGAGCACCACAGCGGCTCCCAAGCACATTGCTGGGAGGGTCTTTGAACACTACCGGTGTGACCCCAAAACCAAGTCAAACCAAAAGCAGCTGCTTTTATTTTATTGAATGGTGAGGCTCAGTTCACACTATCCTGGAATATGACAGCTAGACATACTGGATATTTTATCATTACATTTTATTTTTCATTTTACTTGTGTGGGGTGAGGGTGTTAGAGGAGGGTGAGCTACACCCTTGGATGCTCAAGGATTACCATGAGCTCTGTGCTCAGAGCACACTCCTGGTATTGCTCAGGAGACCATATGTGGCACTGGGAACGCAACCAAGATTGGTCTCAGATAAGGCAAGGTCTCATGTAAGTCAAGTGTCTTAACTGCCATACTATCACTCAGGTCTTCGTACTATTTAAGCTGAAATATTTGAGGAAATAACAGAAGCATGAAGGTCACTGTGGCTTCTCTCCTTGTTATCCTTCTTCCCTGAAATGGGCCATAAAATCCTCAAACAAAAAGTACTCTACATATATCTCCGAAAGCCATATTCCTACCTCAGAAAACAAAGGAATTCCAAAAAGAATCCTATTGAACCATTGCAAATTCTACAACTTATTCCCATTATTTCAAAGCCCTCACATTTCTACAATACAGTGCAATCAACAAACTTTGCATTCAAGTATAAAGGTCTGCATATTTGGATCAAAACTCCCCTGGGGAGTTAAACTCCCAACCCACTAAAATCTTGATTTTCTCCCATTAATCTGACTTTATTATTCAGACTCAACCACAGATGGTAAAAATGCAGAAGAAAACTTTTCCTTACTTTACAAAAGACAGTGGTAGGTAGTCTCTTCTCCATAAATTATTAATCCCAAATTAAAGCAAAATCACAGTAAAGATCAGTTCCATTATTATTTTGGTTTACTGTACTATTTATATAAATTCAGAAAGGAACTGTTTCAGTTTTAGTCAATATAAAGTTCTCAACATTTTATCAAAATGTTTCTTTTCGTGGACAAATAAAGTTTTTAATACTTCTATCATTTTCTTTAAATAAGTGCTCACATAGAACAGGAAAGAATGCTGAAAAGTGTTTTAAAGAAGAAATGATATCTGCACTTATATGTTCATTGCAGCACTACTCACAATAGCTAGAATCTGAAAACAACCCGAGTGCCTGAGATTAGACAACTGGTTAGAGAAATTTGGTACATCTATACAATGGACTATGCAGCTGTTGAGAGACGAAATCATGAAATTTGCTTATAAGTGGATGGACAGAGTATCATGCTAAGTGAGTCAAAAAGAGAGGGACAGACATAGAAGGAGTACATTCATTTGTGAAATACAAAATAACATAATATGAGACGTAAACCCACGGACAGTAGACACAAAGGCCAGGAAGACTGGCCCATAGTTGGAAGCCTGTCTCATGAACTGGGGGAGAAGGCAGCTGGAATAGAGAAGGGATCACTAAGACAGTGAAGGATGGAGGAATTGTTTGGGACAGGAGATGTATGCTGAAAGTAGGTAAAGGGCCAAACATGATAACCTCTCAGTATCTGTACTGCAAACCATAATGCCCAAAGGTAAAAGAGAGTATGGAGGAAATTGTCTGCCATGGAGGCAGGGGGAGGGGTGGAAAGGGGGGGTATACTGGGGCTAATGCTGGTGGAGAATGTGCACTGGTGGAGGGATGGGTGTTTGATCATTGTATCATTGAAACTCAAACATGAAAGTTTGTATCTCACTGTAATTCAATAAAAAAAATTTAAAAGATTAGGAAAAAGAAAGAAAAAAAAGTGTTTTAGAAACCAAACATAATAATGTGTTAAAATACAAACAACAGGCTGGTGCTCTAGTACAATGAGGAGGCCTTGCACACAGCTCATCTGGGTCTGATCCCCAACATCCTGTTTGCTCTCCTGTGCACTGCCAGGAGTATTTCCTGAGTGCAGAGTCAGGAGTAAACCCTGAGCACGGCCAGGTGTGGCCCCAAAACAAAAACAAAACAAACAAAAATAAATAGCAGAGGAGGGCAGAAAGTAGTCTTCACAAAGACAGGATTTTCAGATTCAGAAACAAAGGAGGGGGCCCCAACCTTAGTACAGCAGATAGGGCGTTTGCCTCGACATGGCCAACCTAGTGACAAAAATACATGGACTGGTCAGAAAAAAGTTAATTTGGGCAGGCTGGTCAAAGAAAGATGGACTAAAATGACATGACTAACACCATGAATGAAGATGAGACATAGGTAATACTGAACGTAGGTTGAAATGCTCAAGTATGAAGTACATATGCAAAAGCCTTAAGATGGAAACGTGGTGAATACATTCAAGAGAACAAGCAACTCTGTGTGGCCAAAGCAAAGTATTTCTACGTTACGGGTGTTGGCACTGCCATTTCAGAAAGATTGGTTAGCAGTAGTATGACAAGCACAAGGAGAAAGGGACAAAAGTAGCCCAGGAGAAACGAAATCACCTAGGCTGGAGATTCAATAAACTGTCTATAGCTCATAAAGCTAAGAAAAGTTTAAATGTCTTAAATTTATATTTCTTGGATCATTATTGATGAGTGAAAATATTAAGAAATTCATGGCAAAGGTTTTATGAACAAAGATATAGCAGGATGCAGACTCATTCCTGTACCCTGTCTGCTCTGCTGCTGCAGAGGCAGCATGCATCCTCGGCACACACTCCTGTAATGTGCGCCCAATATGAGCACACACTTGGCCACACTCCCTTCAGTTATTCATGCGTTATCTCTGTGTAGCTATCACTTTAACATCAGTCGCAAATTCTGAATGGCACGCAGATGAAGGAATAACCAGAGTATGGAATATTCTGTTTCATAGATAAATGACAGAGCATTTTGTTTACCATACATGTATGACATTATAACAGTGAGAAATTACATGGACCAGCAGCACTAAACAAATAACTCAACAAAATATTACCAAAGCACCAGAAAGCAAGTCTTAAGAAAGCATTTCTTAAGAAAGCCATATACACATAGTGAGTTAAAGTTTTATTGACAAATAATTCTGTTCCGAGAAATAAACCCCTTTAAGAATATTACCCTCTCAGTTTGAGCATTGTATAACTGAAACTTTAACCTGAACGCTTTGTAACTTTCCACATGGTGAATTAATAAAAGAATTAAAAAAAAAAAAAAGAATATTACCCTCTCAGTGAGAACAACTACTCAAGTACTTGAGGTCATTTCAAGCAGTACCTGTAGACAATTAAGAAACTTTGTAAATTATTTCCCAGAGCTTTCACTGGCTATTGATCAGTCAACAGATGTAAACTCATTTGTTGTTTAGTCAAGAGGTGGGGAGTAGTAACAATTTTGAAGGAACTGAAAATTTATCCTCTTGGTACATGAAACAATTGTACAGAACTGTGTTTCTCTAAAAAAGCTTTATGAAACAGTATTTTAAATTACGTTAAAGTAAAAACTGCAGAAATGTTAAAAATGGTGATTAAAATAAGGTTGAACAGAGAAAGATTAAGTTGGATAAACTGGCAAAGCTAAAGAAAAAGAAAAATGTTTAAATTTTTGTTTATTAGCTATTCATTAGCAGAAATAAATAAAAAAATTAAATCTATTCACTATTACTAAACCAAGAGTGGAAATGGTCAACTCTGTTCACTGTCATGAACTTAACCGTCATTGGTACCATAAATTTTTATTACATATACAAAGTTTAATATACTAACCTGGATGACCACAAAGGAATTCAAAAGGTTAAAGGTAGTAAAAATTTATTGTGATTTTGGGGAATAAGGGACGACTCAAGCCCAAAATTGATTTTTTTTCTCTAAACAAGAAAAAAGCATTTTGGCCACTATTATCAAACAATGAATTATTTGTAAATTTGTTGAAGGGAGTGTGGTAATCAAGAACACTCTTCTTTTGATGGGAATGTGGTCTGGTTCGGCCTCTGAGGAAAACAGTCTGGAGACAGTTTTTTAAATTTTAGAGAGAGTCTCTAACATCCTGTGACCCCACATCTGTTATCTACCCCAAGAATACACAAACATTAATTAAAAAAGATGCATTCATACCTATGCTAATTGTAACACTTATAACAATAGTCAGAATATAGAAACAACCCAAATGTCCAACAACAGACGACTAAAGAAATTATGAAATGCATACATGGCTACTGTAAGAAAGAATGAAATTTTGAAGTCTGCAGCAACATGGATGGACTAAGGTGCGCCATGAAAACTGAAACACAGCAGAGGCTGAAGAACAAACATCAGACCATCTCTCTCTGTTTGTGTATCTGTGGTATCTTTTTAAGTTTCTCATTCAACTCTTTAGCCCGTATTAAATTTATTTTTGTTTATGGAACTAGAGAGTGATTCCCTTTCACTCTTTTACATCTGCTGTCAAGTTTTCCTTCACTATTTGGAGAAGAAATCTTGCTTCCTCCATTGTACAGTCATAGCTCCCTTGTCACAAACTAAATATTTATATATGAATGAGTTTTTACTGAGGTTTCGGTTCAATTCTATTGAGTTGTGTGTCATTATTACAGTATCACACTGTTTTATTTATGTTGATTTTATAATATAGCTTAATGTCAAATAAAGTGATGCCTCACCATTTTCTTCCTTTGACTCAATTAATTTAGCTATTCAACATTTGTTTTACTGGGGGGAAGGGGAACTCTAGAGCACCAGAGCTGCACACAGAAGCCATAGGGACACTTCAGGCAGGACTCAGAAGAGTGGTGTGAGGCTGATGGCTGCGACTCCACAGAAGTAGGCAAGAAACTTAGAGCATGTGACAAAAGTCAATAAAAGAAAGCAATGAAGGGAGTAATCTGTCTCCTAATATATCCTAATTAAACAAAGAAACTATACTATGATGCTTCTGGATTTCTTTTGTTTGGGGGCCACACTCAGCGGTGCCCAGGGTTTACTCTCAGCTCTTGCTCAGAGGTCACTCCTGATGGACCTCAGGGGACCATACATGGTGCCAAAGATCAAACCCAGGTTTGCTGCATGCAAGACAAATATCCCAGCCTCATGCCTCTGGTTCAGGATACATGTAAACCTCTATTACCACACTGTAAAGTCCTGGGGCACAGGCATCCTTTTACAAGTTATATTAATGCTGAAAAAAGTGATTATCTACCCAAATATAATGACATATAATGAACTATAAAAATATTTTGATTTTCCTAATATCTAAGCAAATATGAGGGACAAGGGCCCTGAAAAGACATTAAAAATTTTTTTTGACGTGGTAACTGTTTCTTCAAAATAATTAAAGAACAGAAGATAAATACCTTTTTAAGTTTTTTTGGTTTGGTTGGTTTGGGTGCTAGACTCAGCAGTGCTCAAAGACTACCCACAACTCTGTGCTTGGGAACTGCTCTGATCAGTGCTCAGGGGAGTATTCGATGCCAGGGGACCATGTGGTGCTGGGGACAGAAACCAGGCCTCTGCCATGCAAAGTACTCAGCCCATAAAGTTATTTCTCTGCCATGGTTTAAAGCAGAACTACAAAAGACAGAGGACTGGGGTGGGGGTAAAAAGGAGGGGTGGGGGGTGAGGGGGGAAGACAGCTCAAAGGGCTGGAATGTTCGCCTTATGTGAGGGAGACCTTGGTGATACGAGGAACTGCAGGGTTCGCCAAGCACAGCTGAAAGTGACACCCCAACACCACCAGAGGTTGTCCCAGACCAAACCAATATAGCTCAAGAGTCAGCAAAAATGAAAACAATGCATACACTGTACAAATTCACACAGGCTTGGCCTTTAATGTAAAAGTTTCTGATTGACTAGTACTGGGTTTATAATAAAATGCCAAAAGATATTAAAATTTACAAGCCACAAAATTAAAATTAACTGGAGTAAATCTTAATACCATTTGCCATGACGTTTTACTACACTAAAGTACCTAGAAAAATACTCTGTCTACGATAAATAAAACTAATCAATATTATAATCTTTCCAAAGAATCATTAGAACTCTGGGAGAGAGCTAAAGAGGAGAAAGCATCATGTCTATTATTACTGTGACTAAATGGGATTAACTAATCCTCATGAGATAAAGTTATGAATTAAGTGAAGCTCAGAACACTTAGAAAATTTGTGGGGAGAGAATGCAAATAGCTCCCTAATTATCTACAGCCTATTAACAAGCAATTCTTATTACTTGCAATTAAAATCCTCTTAAATTTTATGGCAAAAGTTCATTGAAACGTTGAAAATTATATGCTAATTATTATACTGTAAAGCACATGTTTAGTATGTACTTTACTATGGGCTCAATAAATAATAAAATATCAAATTTTATTTTAGCACTAGGTGATACAGTGACTAATTATTTTTCTAGGAAAAACACCATGTGGTGTGAAGTCAGTACCGGCTCCTGCTACAAATTCACTGAGATACAGTAGGACTATTGCACTAACTCTAAGTTCCACATGAATGGAGTCTTGACAGTTCTGTTAAACAATGAATCACCAACACCACTGAGAGTCTGGCACATAGAGGACTTAAGTATTTGCTGAAGAAATTATTTTGAGACATAAAAATACGTATTTAGTTATCTATTTATACCATCTACTTTCAGGTTCTGAATCTTTATGTATGTTATAATATACATCACTGGATTTTGTAACAATGCCTATATTACACACTTAAAAATCAGTATAATTATTTCATATCTAATATCTCATGGTGGCCAAGACCTAGTCTTACATTTAACTCAATCGAAGCATCAACAAAATTCAATAAACCAATCAATATTTTGTAAGAAATGAATATATGAAAAAATATGCTATCATGAATTCCATTTGGGGGACATCATATTCTTCAACTGGCCAAAAGCTATGATCTCTGAAGAGTGCAAAGGCCACACACAATGTTTAAGAAGCAGTTCTTTCATTTTACATAAGAGGACTCCTCTTCTATGGAAGGGGGAAACATCTTAAAAGACTACCTTGTCAATATTCAAATTCCCTGATTTTTCCTTTTAAATTTTTCTTTATAATTTATCTGATAAAATCAGATTTAAGTAAATTCATGCGATATATATATATTTTTTTTTGGTTTTTGGGTCACACCCGGTGATGCACAGGGGTTACTCCTGGCTCTGCACTCAGGAATTACCCCTGTCGGTACTCAGGGGACCATATGGGATGCTGGGATTAGAACCCGGGTCGGCCTCGTGCAAGGCAAACGCCCTACCCGCTGTGCTATCGCTCCAGCCCCCATGCGATATTTCTTAATTCTTTTGTTTCATTGTTTTTGTTGAGGCGAAATGGGGCTGGAGTGATAGTACAGCTGGCAGGGCGCTTGCCTTGCATGCTTCTGATCCAGGTTCAATCAATCCCAGGCAACCCATATGGTCCTCTGAGCCTACCATGCATAAGCTCTGAGCACCACCAGGTGTGGCTCCTCAAACCAACACACACACACAAACACACACACACACACAAACACACACACACACACACACACACACACACACACACGCAGAGAGACATGTTTTACCACTGTAGATTTTTTGCTGATTGTATCCATGTATTATCAGCTACATGACCTTTTCCCTGAATTTTCCACAAATTATTAGTTAGATCTACAGCAACACTGTCTAATAGGAATACAATGCAAATATTACATCACTGTCAATCACTGTCATCCCGTTGTTCATAGATTTGCTCGAGCGGGCACCAGTAACGTCTCCATTGTGAGACTTGTTACTATTTTTGGCATATCGAATATGCCACAGGTAGCTTGCCAGGCTCTGCTATGCAGGCCAGATACTCTCAGTAGCTTGCCAGGCTCTCTGAGAGGGGTGGAGGAACCGAACCAGATCAGCCGCATACAAGGCAAATGCCCTATCACTGTGCTATTGAAAAAATGTTTTAAGAAAAAGACACAGGTAAATTTAACTCCAATAATATGCTTACTCATTATATCAAAAGCGTAAATTCCTGATTTTCTTGTCTGTCAGGTCAGTCTTGACTGTCCTAAAATCTGGCATTTTTCAAAACAACCTTCTTTTTAGTAGAAAATGGCATCTAGAGCTAAGAGGATAAGCTCACAGGGTTACAGCACGAATCTGAACTATGCAAGGTTAGCCACTTGCTCCCTGGCCACCACTGGGGATAACCCTGGACACTCCTGCACCCCTGGGCCCAGTGAGCACCAGGTTGCCTGTTTGGAGCACTGCATCCTCTGGCCTGTACAACCAGGCTAAGGAGCACCAGGAGAGGCCTCTGCAGCCTTGAGCACTATGGAAAAACACCCACATACAATAAGAAAAATAAATGGCGTTTAGAGACTACAGTCTAGATTTGAGAGTGCTCACTTTAGGTCATTTCAGTTAAAATAACTGAAAAAAAAAAAAAGAAACAGGAAAATGAACCTATTCATTTTCAAGATAAAAAGTCTTTCACATTTGGAGAGGACTTCTACTTCCTCAACTGTGTTTCATTTGCTTTTGCTCTGATATACACTAGTTCTTTATGACATTCGTATAGCTACTTATTTGCTTTGAGTTGTGTGGTCAAAATTACATCTCAGCGCAAATTAGGAGCATATTTCGTATTTGAGTATAAGATAAAAAAAAGAATGAATAAACTGTCACAAGACTTAAATTACATAAATTACACAGAATTACATAAATTACAATATTATAACTGACAATTACCAAAGATAGTAACTCTTTTGGTCTTTAATATGTGTAACTGATGGCAGTAAGAGTGTAAGTAGGAAAAGCGCTAAGTCCCCACCAGGAATCTTAACATTTTATTTTTTAGTTGATGAAATAATCTCTAGATAGACATGTCATCATACCCAATGTATGTATGTATTTGTCACTTGGCTTCCAAATTACCCAATTAGTAAGTTTTTTAACAGCAGCAACTATAAAAAAAACAGTATTCAGAAATCCACCTTCAATTCCTGTCCTTCAAACTATTTAGTCTCCTTTTGGTTGTTTTTGCTGTTGCTGTTGATTTGACTTTTGAGCCACACTTGGCTGTTCTATGCTTACTCCTAGCCCTGTGCTCAGGGATCACTCACCATATGCAGTGCCAGGGACCGAAGTGGCGCTGGTGGCATGCCAGACAAGCACCTTAACTTCTGAACCATCTCTATCCCCTTCACTACTATTTTGGTTAAAACTTCTATTTAAAACAATAAGCAAATATGTTTATAGTTGTATCTGCTGACCACATTCTTTAGATAGATGCTAGTATAGGAGACTTTCCTTGAAGGATCTTTTACATTTTGGGGAAAGGAGCTGCGAGGATAAAATTCTGGCATTTTTGGTTTCTGTTTGTCAAGTCTCTCTTTTCTTTGCTTTCAAAATCACACTAGAAACACTAACTGTAGATAGAATTGTTGCTGAGTTCAACTCCCTCCCTCCCCCCACGCCTTATAATGGTACTGCTTTCCTTTTCAAAAGTTACTCAATTAAGAGTATCGGCTAAACTTCTCATTTTTATCTAGTTTTAAATTAATGATTTCCACAGAATACCATTCCTAGCAAAGTTAATTTTTAATTGGGGACTGAGAAAGTACTTGTATATTAAATATCAAAAATAGGTTTATGTATTTTGTTAGAATACTGGCGTTCCTCACTACATGTCTTTCTGACCAAGGTAACAAAAGGTCAGTCTCAAAAGTTTATCATTTCTTTGCTTACAAAACAAGCCCAAATTTGGTATTACTAAAAGTGCTGGCTTAATGCCCCTGATTTCTGCCTGAATGACAGTTATCATATATCACAACTGTAAAACCCTTCTTCCGTGGATGCCACATTAAAATTCAAAACAGCCTACAAAAATATCCTTAAAGCATTTACTCTGATAAAATTAAAATGGTTGCAGAAGTCATTCAAATTATCACAACCATAAATAAATAATAGATGCTTATTTAGCATTACTAAAAACTAAGATTCATGAGGACAAGAGGTTTTTTTTTCTCCTTCATTAACTACTAAGGCCCATTAAAGGAGAGCTGGCATCCAAAGACACACCATATTATTTTAACTGCTTATTGAGCATTATCTAAAAGGTACTATGACAAAGAAACAGACTATGCGCCCTGAAAATGCTAGGCAGTGTTAAACATACAAAAAGGCAAAGATGCAACATAAGCTAAGAAGAATAGTATAAAATTTGTAAGAGTTCAAAAAACTAAAGTACAAATGATCTAGTAAAGAATCTCTACTCATATTTGGTTTCAAGAAATCTCAGACAAAAAAAAAAGACGACTCTGTAAAGGAAATTCATGTTTGCAAATACACAAAGTCAGAAAAGGATGGAGAGTAATCTACGAGAAAATTGACCCTATTAAGAAAGTAACTAGTTTTAGTTTTCTTTAAAGGCTTGAAAGCAGCCTTAAGCTTAAAGCAGGTAGTAAGCTTAAAGCTGAGAGTAAAATATAGCATTTTTCTTTATACTTATTATGCCAAAATGCTTTAAGTGATATAAACAAATTATTTTTCTACTCAAAATCTTTATCTCTAAGATCTTCGAAGGTGAGAGTCCAAAACAGCAGTGGGGAGAAAGGGCTGAGGAATAAGGAAGGAAGAGGCAGATAAGAAGTGATAGAGGACAGTGTGGAGGATCTTGGGCATGTTGGCAGTGGTTGACGGTGCGGCATCAGCAAAATCCTGAAAGCCAACACTATTAAAACCATAGTTTGCCTAAACTATAATGTTTGTTGTTGCTGTTTTGATGATGTTGTTGTTGCTGCTGCCATTTTGGGGGGCCACACCTGGCTGTGTTTAGGGCTTATTCTGGTTCTGTGTTCAGATTTACATCTGGTGGGCTCAGAGGACCACAGGGGGTGCCAGGGATCAAATTTGGATCAGCCACATACAAGGCAAAAGCCACACATACTGTACTATCGCTCTGGTCTCTAAACTACAGTTTAAAAAAAATCCATGTGAGATAAGATCCGGAGCTGCCACGCTCGCAAAACGGGCCCTTTGCTCCTGAAGACTATGATCCAAGAGGTGTTCTAACCTATTTTGGCACCCAGAGTGGCTTCTTACAGAAATGCATCTAGACTGTGAACTGAGCTACAACCCCGTGCTGCCTGGGGAGGGGTTCTCCCTCTCTACCCTGTCTTTCTGCAGGGAAGATGGCAGCGGCGGCAACGTGGCGAAAGCCACCTCCTAAGGCTCCCAACCCAGAGGTATGAGTTTGCAGTGACTGGCTCGTAGGCGATCATGGGATGGGGGGACATTACTGGCACACCCTCCGCCCAGATAAGATCCAGAACTGCCACGTGAGAAACGGACCCTCTGCTCCTAAAGACTAAGATCTGAGATGTCTTCTAACCCATTTTGGCACCCAGAGCGGCTTCTTACAGAGAAGAATAAAGTGAAGATCATTAGCTACTCAGGTGGGGGTACTGGGGGGGTACACTGGGGTTCTTGGTGGTGGAACATGTGCACTGGTCAAGGGATGGGGGTTTAATCAATATATGATGAAGACTTAAACCTGAAAGCTTTGTATTTTTTTCACGGTGATTCAATAAAATAAAAAATAAATAAAAAATAAAAAAGTATGTTATAGGTAAAACAATGAAAAAAATTTAAAATTTTTTTTAATTTTAAAAATTTAAAAAAATTTTAAAAATCCATGTGACTAAAAATTTTTCTATTAATCTCATGTTTCTTGTATTTTGAAACAATTAACATTGTATTATGTATAATGCTAAATAATATTCATTGAGGATTAATAACCTCTAATTATAGAAGAATTACTAAGAAGAAATATATTTACAATATATCTTCTGAGAAATCTGAAATTAAAAACATTTTAAAGATAATTTTAAGATTTTTAGGCTGTAAAAGAAAAAAATGATTAAAACAAAGAACTTAGATAGTTCCCTTCCCTAAAACACTGAAAAAATTTAAAATTTACTAACAATTATAGCCAACACACTCTTACTTCAACAATTAGAAATTACTTGAAGTATTTAACATAACATTTGTCACTGAATTAATGAGGTATGACTATTTTTTAGCTATTCTCTTAATAATTTTATGGCGCTTGGTTCATACATCTAATGTTTTATGTGCCATTATTTTGCTTTTACTGCAAAAGAAAGATCTGGCTCCCAAAGATAAAGGAGATTTTTGGTAAATGGTGAAGGTAAAGAAATAAATGACCCACTTGGCTAGTGTGTAATTACACTGCCTGAGATTGTAACAATCTATCACGTGAAGGAGGATGACACCACACTAAGGGGTGAGTCAAAGGAGATAGCCTTTGACTAACTACGGGACCCACCAATCGATACTCCACAGATAGTGTGTTCTCAAAAACAATTGCATTCTAAAAAAGTTTGAAAATAGATTCTCCCTTTCTTTTGATACTGATCAGAGACCTATTTTCACCTTATTCTGTAAAAGCAATACTTTCTTGAAAAGGTATATGAAACATATAAATCCTGTCTATCTCCCATTGTTCTTTTAAATAAAATGGATATTTAACACATTCCTAATATAAAAACAACCCCGGAGACAAAAAACTGCTGAAATCAGACATATATGTGTATAATTTGTATATATGTAATTTTGATGTATGACATATATGAAAGCGCCACCGCAATTAGCTGTTACCAAATTATCATACTAACAGGTATTTATTCCAAAAGTAAAAATTCTAACTGGAAATTACAATTTCTAAATGAAATTTGCAGTATATATTAAACCTGTTACTTAGTAAATTGCCAGTGATTTGGCTGGCTGAAAATCCAAGCAGAAAAGCACTTGAAAAGAGCATTTTAAGTCCATAAAATATTTTTACATAATGATTGACTTTAAGGGTTATTCACATTAAAGTTATCTTAATGTTCTACATCACATTTAATTTTAAATCATGAAAGTGTATTCAGAATATTCTTAGTACAATAAATTCATTTAGTTAAGCTACACTGAAAGGTCCCACTCTCTTCACTTTCATTTTCAATTTATACAGAAATTCTGAGCTTCTGTTTCCTGCACTTAAAGCTTCTGTACTTTCAAAGTATCTAAAATACATTTCAAAGTCTGAGGGAAAAAAAAAAGTTGAAAAACAAAATCTAAATTCATACGGAAAATATAAATCTTAGAACATAGATTATTATGATGTAAAGAACTTGAAGATGAAACTTCATAGGAAATTTAGACTGTGTATATTAATGCTACATCAAATTGACAGAGGATGACTGTAAATACACAAAAGCATCAGTTCAAAATGTCATTTTGCTAAAGTGTCAGTTTAAGGAAGAATACTTCATGCTGATACAGGATACTACCTTTTCATTCCACACAGGAGCATAGTAGTGTGATTTCTCTCAACATATAAATATGTGAGGAGAAAAGAATCACCTTCGGAACTTTAAAAACAATCCATAAATAGGCAACCCCTAAAAGAGACCAATTAAATTCCTGCAGGTCTGACTATAGCAATAGGATTTTTTTTTAAAGTTTTACAAATTCAAACATGAAGACAAGGTTGAGGTTGAGAAACATTTCTTTATAGATAAATTTGTTTATAAAGGTAAAGGAGGTGTGAAAGTAGGCAAGAAGAAACAATCCATGGTGGGAAAATGGAAATGATGTTTATAACAAAATCACAGTTTTACTCCAAAGTATCAAAATGACAAAATGATAAGTATAAGTGCATAAAAACTAAAAATTCAATTGGATTAAGAAAGTTTTCTGTTAAAAATATACATACATCTTAAATGGTCAAATTGAGATTGGTCATATTTCAATCTTAACATAATTTGCTTACCAAATGCAATTAGGCTAAAATAGGCCATGATTGGTTAATGAAAACTATAACTGTTTGGAGCAATTGATCTTTTAGGAAAGAAAATTATCTAGAATGTACAAATTAATTTTCGAGAGAAAACCTGGAATATACTGTATATGCTTAAAGGTAAAGCAGATTCGGTAACAGTGTGGCAGCCAGAGCATGCCCAGAGGATGACAAGAGTATAGTAAGAACTATCTTCTCTAGCATTGCATCTGAGAATGTGTCAGCAGCACCATGGCTGGGATGCAAGTTTTGCGTGGTGGAGGCCCGAGTTCGATTCCCATAGTCTCCTGAGCACTGCCGGAGCAATGCCCTGAGCACAGAGCTGAGGTCAGTTTCCACCTATTCTCCTTTGTGGCTTCAAAAAAAAAAGTTTTGTGGGGGGGAAATTATAATGTAAAAATATCAGAACTACTCTGGGTATAATAAATTCCAACTCTGCACACAAAATTTACTCCCATTTCCAGCCTAGTTTAGGATTGCTCCACTCAACCCTCAACAGTTGAAAACAAGCAAAGAAATAAAAACAAACTAAGGATAAATTTGAAAACTAAGAATAAATTTGCAGGTCACAGATCTTTCCCTCATTTCAGTCACAAATACTAAATACTTAATATGTGTCAAATACTGATTCAGACATTAAGAATACTAATGTGAATAACTATCTTCCATTCTCAAAACTCCTTAAAATAGATAAAAGCAGAAAATGTGTGCCAGAATAATGTACTTTAATTAATATATTAATCGAATGTTTTTATAACATATACCATCTATCAGATAGAGCTAAGGTAAATTTAAAAAGCACATAAAGGCAGCCACATTTCATGTGTATACAAAAAATCTAAATATAAACATGTTAAGCATGAAGATGAGAAGAGGGTTAAAAAGACAAATACGAGCATGAAAAAGGTAAAAGTATATTTGGAATGCAAATTGCCTGGTAAGGCTAAAGACATATAAAAAAAGAAAAAGCAAGACAATCAAAGGACTGTCTGAAAAGGACCTTGAATATCACATCTTATGTTTTCAGTTGCAATTTTATTTTATTAAGGTACCAAGGAAGCCACATTAGCATTCAGAGAGACTGAGAGTAAAGAAATGAATTAATAAGTTATTTAATTCTTTTTTAATAATGTAGGAATACTGATATTTATTCAGCCATTGATTAATTTATTTGGGCATAACTGAATTGGGCATGAACTCCACATTCCCTTTTTTTATTTAATTCTAAACATTAACTTTATTTTATTATTATTTTTCTCCCCTTTTTTGATTCACCATGAGATATAGCTACAAAGTTTTCATGTTTGAGCTTCGGTCCTACAATCATCAAGCACCCATGCCTTCACCAGCACACACTTTCCACCACCAAAATCTCCAGTATTCGCCACCCCCACCCCCCGTTCCAACCCTTCCCCTGCTTATGTGGCAGACAATTTCCCCCATACTCTCTCTATTTTGGTTACATTCAGTATTTCGACATCAGTCTCACCACCACTCAAACCTGCCAAAAAAGGCAATACTAGACAATTTGTTTTGTATTGCTTGTTATGGATAAAATATAATGTCCAGGAAATTCTGTGTCCTTCTCTTTAGTTTATAGTCTCTAGGTCTTGGCCATTGATGAGATTACATGGCACCAGGGGCAGTTTCTGGGTGTGACTACCAAGCTTCTGGAAAACTGGGGACCTGGGGGGAGGAGGCCCAGTCCCAATCCAAGTGGGCTTGGAGATCTCAGTCACAGGAAGTTCCCACATATCTGGGTTTTCCTGCTGGTCTGCTCTCTGGTGAGGTCCATCCCGTTTTGGGTGAGGCTCGTCCCTCTTGGGTGAGGGTCGTCCGAGCATGTGGAGAGTGGCCTTGGGCATGGAGGTGGTTGGGTTCTGGAGGTTTACGGCTGCCAGGATTCTGCTTGGGACAGTGAGGAAACTCAACCCGCCCCGCTCTGAGGTGGCCCTGGTGAAGACAGCCTAGCGCAGGGTCAGGCATTCTTCGGTGCTCTCTTCTGGGAGCTTTAGTTTATCGTCTCTGGGCTTTAGCCATTGATGAGATTACATGGTGCCAGGGGCAGTTTGTGGGTGCGACTGCCAAGTTACTAGAAAACTGGGGACGTGGGTAAAGGAGGCCTAGTCCCAATCCAAGTGGGCTTGGAAATCTCAGTCACCGGTGCCCACATATAAGTTATTTAATTCTATCTATAACCAAGAGTGTGCCAAGGAGTCATGTTTATGAACATAACAATAATTATATTGGATTATAGGCAGAGTTTATGTAAATAATGAAAAGTTACCTCAGAAATCCCTGGGTGTTTTCTTTTCAACAAATGTTTACTTACGATTTGATAACTTATTATAAATGGACAATAGGATCTTAAAATGTAGTGTTTAATATAAATATAGCCTAAAACATTATAGTCACTACTTCTTACTCTATTTTCCCCAGCTTTCAATACTACACCACACACAGATTTCATGTTCATAGTACAAAGGTGGTGGTGTTTAGAGTTACCACATGGTGCCTGGGATCAACCAACAGTGTTCACACATACAAAGCATGTGCTCGAATGTTTTGAGCTATTTCCAGGACCCCTCATGGCTTTGATTTCCTATATTCTTTTATTTTATTTATGATTTTGGGGCCACATTCAGCCATGCTCAATACTTGCACCTGGCTCTGTGTTCACGGATCACTCCTGGGTGGGACTTGAGGATATGTGGTGATGGGTGTGCAACCAGAGGCCAGGCATGAGCAAAGCAAGCACCGTACATCCTGCACTTTCTCCTGGGCCTGATTTCTAATAAGAAAAGTAGATTATTGATTTGAATAGTCTAAGAGAGGCACATGAAGCTAGGTTTGGAGGAAATAAGTTTCCAACAATCTTCTCCCTCTGGAGTCACACAGGATATGTTAAATACTCCAAGAAAGGAAATAAGAACATGTGTGAAATTTGGACCTAGGAAAGACTTTGAAGACCAAGTTATTTGGGGGGATAGTCAATTTGGGTATCATCTACCCAGTAAGTGCCATAATTCCAGACACCCAGAAAGAGCACAAACTGCATTTTACGAATGGTCTAGGTACAGTAAACTACTTGGCATTTATAGAAACTTAACCTGTGTAAGAACTGTTTATTCTTAAGTTCACAGATGCTTTTCCAGGGTGTACCTTACAAACGGCCATTTCTAAGGATGAGGACTGGTTATGTTAATTCATTTCTTCATTGCTCTGTAACCTCCAATACCATCAAGAATTGTCCTCTCTCTCTCCCCTTTCTTTCTTTCCCACTCCCTGCCCACTTTGTCATTTCTCTCCTCTGTCCTCAGTCCCTCCTGCCCATTCCATTCTCTAACATACAAACACATACACATACACTGTTCTGTATGTTCTTGTAGTCAATCTCTACAAAATATCACTTTGGTGTTTACCCTGCAGTTTATTCCAAATTTCACATCTGCTGAGTAATTTATTCATAGTCTTTGAGTCTGGCTTCTTTTACCCAGTGCAGTGTACTTAAAGTCCACCCAGGGACATGGACACTGCACCTATCTGCAAATACTTTCACTGTTGATTAGTAGAATGCTGTAAGGATAAATCACAGATAGTTTTATCTCCTGCGGTCAGAAGCTTTTTCTGTGAAGTACTTTGCCATTTCACTTGAGGAAACATCTAAGAGTAGGGTTTTGGGCTCTATGGTAATGTTTTGTTTTGTTCATTTTTTTTTCTTTATTAGACTACACCTAGCTACCCCTGCGTCTGTGCTCGTAGGTCACTAGCTATGGTGCTGAAGGCTGGGGTGTGGGGAAGTGCCAGTGATTAAACTGGACTTCTGGTACAAAACACATGCACTCCACCCCTCAGGCAATAGAGGAACTTTACAGTAAGATGCTCAATAGTCTCTCAAAGTGGCAATACAATTTATATTCCCACCACAGTGTAGTAAAACTGTAGTAAAACAGTTGGAAAAGGCAGATTTCAGCAGTTTCCTCCTAACTTCATTCAGCCACTAAAAAAAAAAAATCTAATGAGGTAAGGTGGGTGATAACATGAGAAAAATCCCATGTTAAAGTACTAATTTTCTAGATGAGAGGTACAAGCTTGCAATGGTGCAATTTCTGGCAGATATTTCTCTGGACTTAGTTACTAAAATACTAAAATACAGAAATCCAAAACCGTGCGGCTGTTAGTGCGGCCGCTTGACCTCATATCTCTTCATTCTCAGCAATGGAAAACAAATTATCAAATGCTTCCTTTTCAGGAGGTCCGACTTTAGGGGGGGGAAACTCCAAATAATAATAGTGAGTCTTTTTTGTTGAAATATTGAATGTAATCGAAGTAAAGTGAAAGTAAAGTGAAATTTATCAGTTACACAGGCGGGGTGTGGGGTTGGGGAGGTGGAGGGGTGGGGGGGGAGGTATACTGTGATTCTTGGTGGTGGAATATGTGCACTGGTGAAGGGATGGGTGTTCGAGCACTGTATAACTGGGACTTAAACCTGAAAGCTTTGTAACTTTCCACATGGTGATTCTATAAAAGAATTTTAAAAAATTAATAAATTGCTACTTTTCTAAACACACTCATCTGTTCAAGTTCAGTTTAAATATCATATTTCTCCTATAAACTCAGACAGAACTTACTGCTGTCATACCATTACTAGTACTATGGCCTGACACTATTTTTGTATGATATTATGATTGCTTACAGTATAATATTTTCCTATTTTGAACTCCCTAGTAGCACAAAATAACTTCCACAGCTCTTATTTCTATTGTACAAGTTACATACAAGTTACATACCTAGCAATGGGCAATTTTTGAACAAACAGATTTCAGTTTCCACCTGAGATACTGTAATTTACACAAGAAAATAAGGCAAACAAAAGTACCAGAAAAAAATTAGTAAACAACAGTTTTCAAAACTAGACATCAGGCGACAAAGAACATCTCTAAAAGATGACAAATAAATACACTGTCAAGATGGCAGGCGTGGGTGGCGGGGCAGGAGAGGGGAGCTGGGAACGCTGCTGGAGGATGCTGACACATGTGGCAGGACTGGTGAAGGAACACTGTGTCCAAAACCCAACTAGGGGTGTGCAACTCTGTAACTCAGTGCTTCAATAAAATGTGGGGGGGTGGGGGGATATGTGAATTCTGTGATTTCTTAGCTTATTGTCTTACAAGAATTTGAAGTCCATAGCAAGAGGAGCAGTCTAATCAAAGTCTAGAAGACTCCATGAGAGGAAGAGAGAGTCCCACATTTCTCAGACAAGTTGGTCTATTTAGACTATTTAGGAAAAAGTCTTCACAATCAAAGAACTAAACAGAAGGAAGAAATAGAAAAAATGTGCAGAAGGTCTGCTTTAAGTAGCACAGCCGCACTGTCCTCCCGTTGTTCAACCGATTTGCTCGAGCGGGCACCAGTAACGTCTCCATTGTGAGACTTATTGTTACTGTGTTTGGCATATTGAATACACCACAGGTAGCTTGCCAGGCTCTGCCAAGTGGGCCGGATACTCTTGGTAGCTTGCCAGGCTCTCCGAGAAGGGTGGAAGAATCGAACTCGGGTCGGCCACGTGCAGAGCAAATGCCCTACCCTCTGTGCTATCACTCCAGCTCCTCCTTTAAGTATTTTTTTTTCTTTTTGGGTCACATTCAGCGATGCTCAGAGGTTCCTCCTGGCTCTGCACTCAGAAACTACTCCTGGCGGTGCTCGGAGGACCATATGGGATGCGGAGGATTGAACCCGGGTCAGCCCCATGCAAGACAAACACCCTACTCACTGTACTTTCGCTCTGGCCCCTCCCTTAAGTATTTTTTTAAAATAACAAAAATCTCATGTACATGAGAAAGTTATCTGGACGCAGGGAAAAACTAAAATGGTTCAATATGCTTTCTCAATCATTAAAAGTACTAGAAGACAGAAAATCAGTGAGGTTATGTAACTTCAACCAACTTAGACCTAAGCGGCATTTATTTACCTAATAACAGCACATTACAATTCAAGTATACTGGGAACAATTTCCAAAGCAGACCACATTCCGGTCCATAAAACTAATTTCAACTAATTGAAAAGGATACATAGCATTCATATCGCCCATTTTTTTTTATCAGAGTTAAGTTAGAACTATTACCTAAAACATCAATGAAATATCAAAAATTTGCATACTGAATAATAATATCTCTGAGATAAATAAAAACCTGAAAAAAAACCAGGATTTTAAATAGAAGGTAAATGAAGATATGAAAATGTAAGCAACATTAAAAAAAAACTAGATGTTAGAGCTAAATTTACACAACCAAGAGAATTCCGTATATTCTAAAATTAATAACTTTAAGAAAAACAGCAAATAAAAATCAGGAATCAGAAAAAGAAAATAATAAGTACAATGATGCACTAGAGAGACAGCACAGGGGCTAAGGCAGTACAGGGGCTTAGACAGTACAGGGGCTGCACTGTATGCAGCCGACTCCAGTTTGATACGACACCCTCTATGGTTCTCTGAGTGCCAACTCACGTCACTTCTGAGCACAAAGACAAGAGTAACCCCTGAGCAGTGCCAGGTGTGGACCAACCCTCTCCTTACCCCTGAAGAACTAAAGTAAATAAGATTTTTTAAAGTGAAGTTTCAGTCAGATAAAAATACAAAACATATAGAAATAAATCTGAAAAGATGAGAAGATATGTTTACTGGCAACTACAAAATACCACTCAGAAAAATTAAAGACCCAAATAATTATAAAGATATTCTTTTCAGATGAGTTGGTAGAAAACATAATTATGAAATTAATCCTCTCCTCCACACCTCCCAAGACATCTGCAGGTTTAACAAAATCTAGTATTGTCAGGTTTATATACAGAAACAGAAAAGCCGATTACAACACTTGGAAAATTCCAAAGACCTACACAATCAAAACAATTCTGGGGGAAAAAAAACTTGGAAGACTAATAAAAACTTACTTCAAAACTTATTATAAAGTTACAATAATCAAGACCAAAGATCCTGGCAGAAGGATGCCAGAAATCAACAGAATAAAAGAAATAAGCCAAGATATATATGAATAACAGATTTAGGCAAAGATGTAAAGGTAATTCAATGGATAAAGAATAGATTTTTTTAATAAACAGTGCACGAAAAAATGGATATTCCTAGCAAATAATTATCTTCAGCCCTTCTACCACATATATAAATAAAATGGATATCACACATAAATGTAAAGTCATAATATTTCTAGAAGGGAAGTACTTTCATGATCATAATGAGATGAGGTTTTTTCTTTTTCTTTTTTTTTCTTTTTAAGGATAAAAATACCAAAAGCATAAGACATGCACAAAAAATAGACAAATAATAAAATGAAAGCAAACTAATCAAAATTAAAAAATATTTCAGAAAAAGGTACTTGGGTTTCATTACTGTTTGGTTTGGGGGCTAGAACAAAGCTCAGATTTTAACCTTGGCTCTGTGATCTGAGTTAACTTGGTGCTCAGGGGACCCATGTGCCTTGGTCAGATATATGCAAGAGGAACACCGTAACTCCTATACAATTGCTCTGGCACCTTGAAAAGGCATAAAACCACTAAATACAGAAAAATGCACCAAACACGTTAGAGGAATTTGTATTATGAATATGCAGAGAACTCTTCAAATTCAGTAAGAAACAATTTTTAAATGGGCCCAGAAATGAACATTTCACCAATGATTTATAGGCACACAAAATGTGCTTGTAACATAAAATACTAACAAGTACATTAAAAATGCTCATCATCATTACTTATTAGGGGAAAGGAAAATCAAAGCACTAATGAGAAACCACTATACATCCATTAAGACTGTCTAAAATTTAAACCATTTGGAAAACAGTTTGGCAGAGTCTTCTAAAAAATAGTTAAGTAAACCTATCATAAAATAGTGACTTCCACTACTCTGTGTCCACCCAAGAGAAAAGAATGCCCATGTCCACACAAAGACATAGGAAAGTACACCAGAAGCATGAAACTTATTTTATTTCCAGAACTGGAAACAAGTGAATGTTCAGTAACTCAAATGCAAAAATGTATCAAATTGTGTTAAATTTTCAAACAGAGTTTCCCCTTGATTTGACTTACAATGTTTTCATTTTATAATGTTAGGAAAAGAAACTGGAGTAGAAACCACACTATGATACTTTTCAGTAATCCAAGATAGCGTGTTGAATTTAATAAGACTTTCATTTTAGGATGGATTTCCTGGGAGGTAATCCCAAACTAAATAAAGATTTTATATATATATATATATATATATATATATATACACTTATATATATGAATTCCCACTCAGGAATAAAATAGGAGCAATGATAGCTATACAACAGGGTGGATGAATCTTAGAATATTTATGTTGAAAGAAGGAAGGGGAAAAAAGTGCAAGCTAGATAAATTCATTTACATGCAATTCTAGCAAATAGGCAATAGTTGCCTGGGGCTGAGAGGATGTAAACTAAGGATTGCAAAAGGATAAAAATAAATCACTAATTTGGGGGGATGACTAAAAGAGACTATTTGTGCCGAATCACAAAAGTTACTACTTTAAATATATGGAAGTTACTGTATGCCTAACGTATTTTATATTTAAAACTGTAGAAGTTATTTTGGATCATATCTTCAAATGTTAACAAGATCTTGATCATTTTCATCTCATTTTATATTCAAAATTATCATTTCTGTATGCCCAGCACAATGTAAAATACTGTGTCACATTTGATATTTCGTACCATGAAATATTACCCCTAGTTTGCCAAACAAACAAAAAATGATATGGAAAAGGTCAGGTAATTAAGCAGTATTGAAAAATAACAAAGGCTGTAACTACACTTAGTATTACTAATTGAGTAAATATGGTTTTCAACCCAGATCTGAAATACTCAATCACTTGCCATAAAATCTAATATACCAACATAAAGGAAGTATAAAGGAGAGTCACTTCCATTAGCCTACCACTAACAGTATCGCTCACATTCTAATCTCTGAATATGCTGCTTCCCATAGCAAGAAGAACTTCGTACACATGAATACAATGAAGTTCTCAAGAGGAGAGCTGTATCCTACATTATCTGAGTAGGTCTGTCTTAATCATAATGTAAGAAGGTAGCAGGAGCTGCAAGATCAAAGGAAATGTGTTAACAGAAGCAGAGGTAAAGGAGGAGACCAACAGGCAGAGGCAGAGAAAAATGCAGATGCTAAACTTGAAAAAGGGAACATAAATAAAGGAATGCAAACATTCCCCAGAAGATTAAAAAAAATCTTTATGCCTGAAAGACTTGTTGATCATATGGCCATACATATGATGACTTCTAGGCCACCCAAATAACAGTGCTAAGTTGTCGCTACATTTATATTAATTTATTATAGTAGCATAGAGAAAACACGACAGGTACTATAACATGGTTCTTTGTTCCCAGTATTAAGTACTCCAGGTAAGAAGCTTATATGTAGAGCTTCTAATAATTTAAAAATGAAGGACTATGAAAGATACTTACTGAGTATTTCTGTGAATCTTGGATATCTATGAATCATAGAATAGTTCAAAAGCCAATTTGTGCTAATACTTAAAAGATTCCTAAAAAATATTTGAAAGAAAACTTACATGATCCCCCTTTCTGTCCTCTGAATATTCCCGTCTGTCTTAAAACAATACAATTTCTTTAGTGGGACTGGAGGAGTGGCAATAAAAATTTCAAATGAGTTTTGGGTCTGTAAATGATTTGGAAATACTATTCTTACACATAAGCTGGGGCCAGACAAGCTATAAGCTCTGTATATAAAGCAATTAGCCATTGTTCTCTTTAATTTCACTTTATTTAAATAATGCAAGTGATCCTATGAAAATGAGAAATTAAAACAAATAATCAGATTTGATGTTTCAGTTCCTCTCTATTTTTATTGTATGTTTAAAACTTGAAACTATATATCATTCTCTTATTCAATAGACACATGCTAAAAGTCCCTAAAATCAGGCAGTATTCCTAGCACTTTGTAATGAGCGAAACTAAATATACTTTCTATAAGGGCATTTGCAGATAGGTAGTGTGGGGTGATTTTTAAAGTAATTCTGATACATTGTGAAAAGAATCGAAACATGGGAAGTGGAGGCTGTAACAGAAGGGTGGGGCACTTACACTAGAGAGGAAAACGAAATTAAGACAGACTGGAGAGAAAGAACAGTGGATGGGGCTCTTGCCTTGCATATGCCAGGCCTGAGTTTGATCCCTGGCATGTGGTCCTCTAGACATTTCAGTAGTGATCCCTGAACACAGAGCTAGGAGTAAGTTCCAGAACTACCAAGAGTGGCCCAAAACCAAAAACAAGAGGAAAAAAGAGGAAGAAGACCAAACTATAGAAATACACTGAGAAGAACATGAAGCACAACGAGAGTATGTTTGTTAAGCTGGTGCATTTTGGAGGGAGAGTGGTTCATGGTATAGATGGGTGTAGGATAACATGGGGTTTGTCCTTTTAGCCTTGCAGCAGGGAACTTAGTTTACCTTTAAACAGCGTCCTTTCTGTATGGACACAGGAAGACAGCTAATATTATGCTTTGTAACTTGGGAGTTGATTGACTCCTATAATATTTATTCCTGGGCGTCTGCTTTCTCAACTCAGTTGCCCTTAGTTCCTAGCACCCTAAAAGCAGGATTCCGAAGAGGGACGGAATAGACCCAGGGAAAGCTGTGAGCTACCCTGGCATCGAAATGGGCCAGGCCAAAGTGCTACAATACTCAACTATAAGTTGAGAGCATGGTCATAGAAAAATGCTGTCATGATCCAAAAGTAACGATAAGACTAGAACCCTGCTGGGGTTAGGAAGACTAATCTGACCTGAGGACTGTGGTCTGGAATATATAGTGAGATGTCCTCAGAGAGTTTCTTGCCCGCACGCCTGGCAGTCTTCCCCGGGGCCCCTCACAGAGGATGGGCTCCAGCTTCCCTCCCCGGCCCAAGCAGAGCTCCCAGCAGCCAAAGACCACCAGAACCTAGACACAGCCATGCCCAAGGCCCCTCTCCACAAATTTGGACAAGCCCCACGCATGAAGGTACCGGCAGAGGAACCCAGGTGTGTGTAATCCCATCAACGGCCAACATCCAGAGACTTAAAAGCAAGCTCCCAGGAGCGATATCTTATAACCCACTTCTCCCTCTGGGAGAAACTAGCAAGCTACTAAGAGTTTCCTGCCCACATGGGACAGCCTCACAAGCTTCCCATGGTGTATCCATATGCCAAAGCCAGTAACCAGCTGGATCTCATTCCTCTGACCCTGAAAGAGCCTCCAATACGGCGTTGCTGGGAAGGCCGAGTAGAGAGAGGCTTCTAAAATCTTCTAAAATCTCAGGGATAGGACGAATGAAGAGGTTACTGAGACCACTCGAGAAATTTGACGATCAACAGGACTTCGGGATTCGTGATTCGTGATGTCCTCAGGTAGAACCAAACTTTAAGTCTGATATATCTCTTACTGTGCTCATACAGAATGACATTGCTAGAAATATTTGAAGTAGATTTACTACAACTATTTAAGTGGATTACCAGTTGAGGAAAGAAGAAAGACACACCCTTGTTTGGATCCCACCCTTGAGCAGATCTCCTAGTAATCTGGAGTAATCTCTTTAGATGAGATTTTGTTAATCTCCCTGAGGAGTGGTTTTACCCCTTTTTATTGATTTGTTAATGTTCAACCCACCCTTGTGTCACTACCCTATGTGACTGCTATAGAAGTGAGGCAGAAGACGCAGAAGTGGAGGGAAGACACAGATGCAGGGGAGAACACACAGAAGCGAGAGAGAAGACACAGAAACAAGAGAGAAGACACAGAAGCAGAGACAGAGAGAGGTCGGAAGAGACCAGAGGAGAGACTACAGAGACAGAGACAGAGATACAGAGACAGACAGAAGAAAGCACAGCACAGCAGAGCGTGGCAAGCTACCTGTGGAGTATTCGATATGCCAAAAACAGTAACAAATCTCACAATGGAGACATTACTGGTGCCCGATTGAGCAAATCAATGAACAATGGAATGACAGTACTACAGTGCATACTTCCGGAAATAAAATGTCAGACAGGGACATAATAAAGTGCCAAATAATAAAGTATTAAAAAAAGAAGTTTTATGACATGAAACATCAAAAACATCCCTGCATTTAATTGCCAAGGCAAACTAGAAATAATAGTCCTCATGCTCTATGAAGCCCTGGGGACTGAATTCATGTTGAAAGTATTCAAACAAGGGCCTTAACACCTGTATTATCTCTCTAAAACCTTCAGTTAAAAAAGGATAACTCAAACTATCCCCTTAGCTTATTAAAAATAAGGTGGGAAAAACCCTTACAAACTACTTATTACAGTAGCTGGCTGGCTCAAAAGTACTCATCGGGAAAACATTATCCATTATTGATAATATCATTATTATGTTAAATAATTCCATAAATAATCAATTAACATAAACACATCAAAGGCCAATATAGAGGTTACATTAAACTTAGATTCTTCCCCAGAAGAGGATCTCATCATCCAGAGTATTTATGTTCAGCATAACAGTCTACATGTTTTAAGTAATTTGTGTCAACAATTTTCTCCTTTAGACCTGTCATTGGAAACAGAGTATTACCATCTTCTCACAGGTAATCCGCAGTTCATAATTTTAAATAAAGATTATAATTATGTTATTTTTACTTGTTTGCTGACATACCAGTACAAAATCAGTTAGTAAAAGAATTTTTTTACTAACCAAAATATTTTCTTCTTTATGATTATAAACAGTGATAAATTATAATCACTGTTTTTTAAGCTTTAAGTTTGTAATCGTTCAGTTTTTTATTTCCCTTATTAAAGACAACGTTCCATAAAGGCATAAGAGAAATCTGTTTTATGCATATTGATTTCTTGAGTGTCTTATGTGCACTTGAATAATACACATTTTGTGCTAATTAAATATGAAAAGAACTGCTCCAACAGACAGGAGAAAAAAAAATGTGAAGCAGTCACTTATCAGCTTAATAATTCTCTGCAATGGTCATAAAGCAGAAGGTAGTAGAGACCACAAAATGTAAGGTTGGGCTAAACTACAACGATGATTCTCAAATGATTCTTATGGTGGCATACTATCAAAAACAGATTTAATGGTTCCACTGCTAACCCATATAAAACCTCGCAGTTTTTTCAAATTCCTTAAGTGATTTCATTCTTTTGACTATGAAAATCTTTATGATGTCAACTAAGCTTCAAAATGTTACAAGTATTTCAAAGGAAGTTTTTATATAAAAATACTATTACAAATAGAAATCATGCAACCAGATCAACAGTACTGCAGGTAAGGTGTCTGCCTTACATGTGGCTGACCTATGTTCAATCCCTGGCGCCCATGTGGTCATCTAGCCCACAAGGATTGTCCCTGAGCACAGAACCTATAGTAAGCCCTGAACACAGCAGGGGTAGCCGAAGACACAAAGAAATAATAATAATAAATAAAAGAAACCAGTATTTCTTAAGTGTGAAACTGTTATCCATACTATCTACTTTATAGATAAATTCTCTTTCTTACATTCTTCTTAATTTCTGAAAAATACTATCCTTCACTATGATCAAAAAGTTATGAAATTTATTATTCAAACCACTGTTGGTTTGGATTTAAGAAATTTATCTGAGCTACCATATAGTATAATGAAAAATTTTAAGACATACTGTCAATGAAGACAAATAATTTTCCTCAACAAAAACTAATAAGGATTTGTTTAGAATATACTACAGGCTCAGATCTAAGCTAGCAATTGTGAAAATTAAATAACATGAAGATTTTGCAATCAAGACAAAAACAAAGAGCACAGAATACTACCAAGTATTCTTCAGATAATAGCTGTTCATAAAGGTCACAAAAATTAGGAGAGTATTACGAAGAGGTGGGAGAGTCTATAATAAACTCTTTGATAACTAAACTAAGAATCTCAATTATTTAATTCAGTTTAAGCAACTATACTTCATGATGATTTTTCAATGGT